>NC_141078.1:8163200-8170700 GCF_041138505.1 Cibotium barometz
GTCATGTTCCATACTTTGTAATCAAGAAAAGTTATGCAAATATAGAGAATAACTCACCTACTATCCTCGACAAAGGCATGTCCAATGTAAAGGTAATCTTAGACATGTCTGTCAAAACATAAACAACAAAAATAGGTACTTTTACCATGGACAAATATGTATAAAAAAAGAAATCACAACAAAATTAATCAAATTGCAGAACTTAAATAAGAAACCTGACTTGTCACTCTGAAGTCATCAAGATCTCCTTATAAACAATATTGTTTGTTGTAGGTGTATAACTTTGAAGATCATCAAATGAACACTCCACATTAGCGTTATCCTCAAGTAACACCTTCACAGCATGAGGAGACCGTGCTCGTGACAACGCGACATACAATTGCCCATGAGCAAACACTGGAGTCACCAAATACAACCCCAAGACATTTAGGGTTTGACCTTGTGATTCGTTTATTGACATGCCAAATGCCAGCCGCACGGGAAACTGTCTCCGCCTCATGGTGAATGGTAGTTGGGCCTCACTGCATATAAAGGTAATTCGTGGAAGAAATACTCTTTCACCAACTTTAGTACCAGTGATGATTTCAGTCTCCAAGACTTTAGAGTGAAAGGCCTTACATATCATCCGTGTACCATTACAGAGTCCACGTCTTGGATCCAAGTTACGAAGCAAAATAACAAGAGCTTCTAACTTTAAAACCAAGCAGTGAGGTGGATATCCACCCCGAAGGTCGATTGTGTTCAAAAATTCTGTGGAATATAGGAATGAATTTTCATCATTTTCAAGAATTGAATCTGCACTAAAATATTGCTTAGGCTCACCAGGCATTGCATCCAAAGCTGTCTTATTCACAATATCCACTTGACTGTTTATCGGAGCAAGAATAGCACGCTCACTAAAGTATGAAGCATATGTCGTAGTGATAGCCAATTTAGAGTATACCCAATGTACCAAGTCTTTAAGAATCGATCTTTGCAAGACCATATTACTTGGTAGTGTCACCATCGTATTATCATCGCTACAATCCACTCCATTCCCAATATTCATGACCCACTGTTTAAACTCATTGCATCCATTAGTATTGCTTGATTGAATACGCATATTTCCAGTTAACTTTAGAACTTTGATAGAGTTCCATAGAAAGGAATGACACAATGCTGCATTAACGATATCCTCACGTCTTCCCTTCATAATAACAGGCAAGATTTGTCTAAAATCTCCCCCCATTAATACAACCTTTCCACCAAATGGCTTATCTGAGAATAATACATCTTGTAAGCTCCTATCCAATGCTTCAAAAGCATAACGATGAATCATTGGAGCCTCATCCCAAATAATGAGCTTACAAACTCTCAAAACCTCAGCAAGTTGTCCATGTACAGGGATTTTGCAAGTTGAAGAATTGTTTAGCTCCAGAGGTATCTTGAATCTAGAATGTGCAGTACGTCCATTCGCCAAGAGTAGAGAAGCAATACCTGACGATGCAGTGGCCAAAGCAACATACCCTTGTCCACGTACTCGCGCAAGCAAGCAATTATACAAATAGGTCTTGCCCGATCCCCCCGGACCATCTAGGAAAAAAATGTCACCTGCATCTGTCGCAATTACATGCATTACAGCATCGAAAGCAACACGCTGGCTATCTGTTAATGTTGACTCCATAGCACTTGACAGGTTAGATTGTTCAACAGTATCAAAAGATCTCTCTTCCAAAAGCAATCTATTTTCACCCAAAACTTCCAAATCAGTTCTGTTTAGTTCAGGCATTCCTTCAAAATCTGCCAATGTCCGTCTCTGAGCACGAAGAATTTCTTCTAAATGTAGTAGTGCATGAGTTTCAGCTAATTGTTCAATACCAATAAACTGACCCCTGCTTCTCGATAACTGGTATAGAAAATCTTCTATCATTTCTTCTCAAAATCTCTTCCACAATATTCCTGGACAGGAAGGCTCACAAAATAGCAATATAGTACCAAAAAGACATCTCAATTTTGCAAGACATTTTGCATGGATGATGCTTCCTCCATACATGCAACCCATTCAGAATCATCTTCCAGTATCCCTCTAGCAATGCAAGCTGCCTTGAAGGAAGGATAGATGTGACCATTGAGCGAATTCAAATCTTCAAATGACTTAGATCCTTTACATATTGTAAGAAGTAGGCGAACATAGTATGCCTCACCTGCCAAAGGAGCTACAAAGTACATGCGCCCTATAGTGTTTCCAATCTTTCTTTTGGTCCATTTCTTCAACCTGGAGTTCCAAACCCATTGTTGAGGGAAATCACTATACAATGTATTGTTTGCTTCAGGATGTTGATTACAGGTAAAGCATTCAGTCATAGTAGTCTTGCCTACATTTTCCCTCTGAAAAACATCTGTAATATTATCATCATCTCTGAAGATAACATTATGACCCTCATCAAGTGTACCTGCAACCGTTACACATCAGGCTTCTCATTGTGTAAATCATACTCAAAGAGTCTCCAACATGCCTCTGATGCAGAGACGTAACGTGCATCCAAATACCTCTGAATCTCATCGACTACGCAAGCAGCATTAACATCCCCACCTTGTACAGTGCTAAATCTTATTGTTGCTCTGTCATGCCCCTTGTATATGTACTTGTAAAGATATTTCGCTGCTGCTATTGTTGAGCATATTTCCACATTTACATGAGCATTATATGTGACTGAAAGATAAGGGTTATATGGCACAACCTATCTATTATCAACATTACACTTTTTCAACGCCACAGTTCTTCCATCATTTTGACGCATATACACGGGGTAACCACTCTCATCCACAGTAGTCTCTTGTGCAAAAGCTCGTGGATAGTTCCTTGTGTATTTCCCTTTACCCATACAAATTGCACTTGGATTGAATGGCCCACAGGGCCCATGGATATTGTAATGCAACACGACATCATGCAGAGCAAGAAACATTTGCTTGTCAGGCAATTCGGCACATACTAATCTGTCATAGTCTTGGAGAGTCTTAGGTTTATGGACACTATTCAAGATCAATAACGTGTGTGAATGAGGCAATCCTCTTTTTTTGGAACTCAATGACACTCACATATCCAATCACCTTACCAAAGAGCTCCTTCTTCACGATATTTTTCATCATATCTGAATGTTTTTGGTGAAACACTCTAGTAGTCAAATCAGGCCGGTCACATGCACTTTGCCCCGGGAGTAAAGCATCTAATACCTCTGGCCACTTTGGGTTACAAGTGAAAGTAATGAATAAATCAGGCTTGCCCTTTGAACGAACAATTGCCATGGCATCCTGATAAAGTTGATACATTTGTCGTGGCCCACCAGTAAAACTGGAAGGTAACACTATTCTACTTCCCACTGTCCTTCTTGCAATACCACTTCCACTTCCTTCCAAATGAAGCATGTCTGCTAAACCACTATAAACCTCTGAACGCAAACTTTTTTTATTATGGCATAGCCAAGATAATCGTGACTCTTCAACACTGCAATAGGCATCAACCATAAACTGTTGCAACAACCTTCCACCACGTAGCAAGCATGCATTTGTATCTGGGCGATAAGCATAGTATTGTCGTTGAGTCACACAATGACCATTTCTCAATGCACTCACTTGTGCATCAGCATAAGGGATTCTCAAGTGCCATCCATCCTCCCCTCTTGGAAATAACATGACGTACAAAAGAGACGTACAAAAGAGGCATATAGCACCTATGCAAATTAGAGATGTGTTTGCATGTGCCTTCTCGAGTATGCAATAAAATATCACGACGACCAACATTATGACCATCACCTTGACCAATCATGATACCAGCAATCTCGGAAGCTGTTGGCATTGAGTACTACCTAGATGTGGATTTCGTCTCACATATAGTCATTTTCAAATCCAAACTTGGATTGTCACTCAACATTCTTCCCACATACTTAAAAGCTTGTGCAAATGGATTAGAAGTGTGCATCATGGATTGAAGTGCTTCTAGGGTTGTGGATTCCAATCCATTCATGACACCTAGTCGATTTTCTAATTCTGCTCAGTATCAAACACATAAAACTGTGCAAAAACTGTGGATTAGGATTGTACATATTATTGGGGACCAAGGACCCAATCCGATGATAAATAGTCCCATGCACCTTGAAAGTATAGACACTACTATTGTGAAAGAGAGAGATCTATTTGTGCACCCAATGATGAAAAAGCCAACACACTATTATAAGCCCTGATGTTTTCTCGAAATTTTTTACTTGTAGTGTCACTACCAATCAAAAGAGACCTTAATGGCTCAGGTGGTTCAGCAAGTGAAGGAACAGACACACGCCCATGTTTACAACAATATTTGCCAAGAACCTGTCCACAACTCATCTTCTTTTCACTTGCCCATAACTGTGCTTCACAAAACCGACACTCATGTGTCATCCCTCCTAATGAGTGACTTAAAGTGCACGAATATACCAAAGGCCAAGTAGTTGCATGTGTACCTTGTAGTACGGGCGAGAGTTCATGGAGGATAGACAAAATCCCTCCCTTTCTTTTTTCAAATACATAAGAGGGAATTTCTCCGATACTCTCCCTTCTTATTGTATTAGCAAATGGCACTTCTCTCTCTTCATGGGCAAAAAAGGAAGACATTGTAATTGCATTACCCTCATTTACTCTTCTAGCTGCATTATAAGATGTCCTATTTCTAGCGATGAAGCGACGGTACCTTCTTGTAAGTCTCAAACTTTGAACCAGTGACATCCCTGAATAAACTCCACTTGCCATTTCCCTTGTTATTTCTTTCAAAAGAGTCCTATTCCTAGCGATTTCATGGCGAACACTTCTAGCACTCTTGTTAGATATCCTTTTATCTCCACCCCAGGGCAATTTGAGACCTCTTAGTGCTAGATTGAGGTAAATACATCAAAGTTTCTTTTGCTACTTGTTTTTGTGCACAAAAGGTATCGTTTTCTACAAGAATCCTATGAGTCTCTTGCATCAATACATCACCGGTATTACAGGTAACATTATGCATCCTTGCATCACAACAATGAGGTTCACTATCCCTTGACTCCTGTGCACATTTTATTTTTTCATTTCTTCTTCTTTTCCTTGGAGCATTCAAGGAAATGGTCTGAAGAGGACACCTCAAACTACGTGTCTCTACCATTCTTGCTATAAACCTAATTCCATCATAAAATAGTAAAGTCATTTTCTTTATTATAAAATAGTAAACATTGAATAAAAATAACAATATTTTTTCTATAATATTTGTGTATACACATAATATACAATCCCTCATGAGATTTTCTCCAATCTTCACATACATACTAAAAGATTATAAAGCTCTCTCTCTCTCTCTCTCTCTCTCTCTCTCTCTCTCTCTAAGGATGACATTTACCCACCTGGGTTCAAGTCTCCCCATCGATTGGGTAGAAATAACCCTCTAAGTCGACGTTAAGCGGTCTAGTCTCAAGTGGGTATATACACATGTATATGTATATGTATATATATATATGCACACACATATATATACATACATATATATATATATATATATACATCTATATATACATGTGTATATACATGAATATATACATGTGTATATATATATATATATATATATATATATATATACGTATATATATATATATATACGTAGTATATATATATATATATATATATATATACATGTGTGTGTGTGTGTGTATATATATATACACACACACACACATATATATATATATATATACGTATATATATATATGTGTGTGTGTGTGTGTGTGTGTGTGTGTGTGTGTGTGTGTATATATATATATACACACACACATATATATATATACACACACATATATATATACACACGTATATATATGTGTGTGTGTGTGTGTGTGTGTGTGTGTGTGTGTGTATACACACACACATATATATATATATATGTGTGTGTGTATATATATATATACGTATATATATATATATATATACGTATATATGTATATATAGGTATATATACACATATATATATATATGTGTGTGTGTGTATACACACACACACACACACACACACACACACATATATACATATATATATATATATATATATATATACATGTGTATATATATCTATATATACATGTATATATATATGTATATACATGAATATAGATATATATATATATATACATGTATATATATATATACATGTATATATATATACATATGTATATATATATATATGTATATATACACATATATATAAACGTATATACATATATATATGCCTATCCATTCCTTTGACTCAAGCTAGATTGTGCTTATATGTAGGTAAGTAAATGTCATAAACTTATTTGATCTTTGCCAAGTTTCATCTTTTCTCATGAGCATTAAAATCCAAATGCTCTTATCAAACTATTCGTATTTAAAAATCATAAATTCTAAAAATAAACATACAATTAAGAAGAAAAACAAAAATAAAGCACAGTTTTGGTAGCTTACCTCAAAAGACTAAGGAAGACCCAAACTATATGACAAATCAACAATATGCCAGCCCTATGAAAAGCTAATGTACCTACATTGATCCACAAAGTAGAATAGATGAGAGCTCTTTCCATCCCCTTAACTTCATTTCACATTTTTCCTTAAAACTTACATATATAAAAATAACAAACAAAATCTATAATCCTAAACCATTACATATATACTTCTAAAAAGATAATAACAATGTCACAAATATTACAAAAACATTATAAAACTTCCAATGACCAAACCAAGCTTAGAAATCTCTCTCTCTCTCTCTCTCTCTCTCTCTCTCTCTTCCCCCCATGTACATATAAGAGACAAAAAGCCATAAAAAGAGAATTTTCTATAAAAAACCATTAAAAGAGACATTCTCTATAATCTCCATATAAATACTAAGAGATTATATCCACATATATAAATCTCTCTCTCTCTCTCTCTCTCTCTCTCTCTCTCTCTCTCTCTCTCTCTCTCTCTCTCTCGCTTGCAATGATATCTGAGAGACAAAAAGAACCATCATTATCATTCGAGTACTTAGAGCCCAAAGTTACAAAAAGATAATACTGTCATAAGCATTACAAAAGGATCATAACATCAACTCCTAATCGGTGAACCAAATGAATAATTACATTCCACGTGTTTGCAATCTATAACTCATTTTGGTAAGTAAAGGACCATCATTATCATTAGAATACTTAGAGCCCAAAGTTACAAAAAGATAATAGTGTCATAAGCATTACAAAAGGATCATAAGATCAACTCCTAATTGGTGAACCAATTGAGTAATTACATTCCACGTGTTTGCAATCTACGACTCATTTTGGTAAGTAAAGCCCCAAACCTATTCAATGTTACTTTAAGGCTTGATACTTCCATTCCAAGCCTATCAACATGGGCACTTAACTTGTCTTGTTGCTCTTTTATAGCATCAATTGTCTTTCGACAGCCAATATCACAAAGGTGTGTTTCTCCGAAAGCACCACATGTATCCATTATGTGGAGGTAGGT
>NC_141078.1:8175700-8503200 GCF_041138505.1 Cibotium barometz
CGTCTGTGTGATGGGTGCATTTGCTGCGGGGCAGGCTTCACCGTCCTGCCGCCCATGTTGAAGTATCAGGCCAACATGATGGGATCCTTGATCGCCGGGTGTTCCTCCTCCTCTTGGCATGGTTCATGCGTCGTTTCTGGCCACCATGGGACCGTGTCCGTGCTGTTGTGAAATCTATCATGCTCACGTTTTCCATCATCTGTGTGATGGGTACATTTGCTGCGGGGCAGGCTTCACCGTCCTGCCGCCCATGTTGAAGTACCGGGCCAACATGATGGGATCCTTGATCGCCGGGTGTTCCTCCTCCTCTTGGCATGGTTCATGCGTCGTTTCTGGCCGCCATGGGACCGTGTCCGTGCTGTTGTGAAATGCTACATTTGCCGGGTGGCTTCAGCCACCTCTCAATTACACCACCACATACTACGACCTGCCTCCAGTGGCCTCCCCTCTAGCTCCTCCGTCCACGTTGCCGTGCAACAGCATGTGGGCGTGCGCGTGTTCTGGGCTTTCAACAGCCACTCTTTCATCTTCGCCATCGCCACCGTCCTAGCAAGGCTGGTGGGTGTAGTCTCCATCCCTGGCCGCTACATCGCCACCACCGTGGTATATCTCTGTCACACCTTGCTAGTGGCATCTATCATGCTCACGTTTTCCATCGTCTGTGTGATGGGTGCATTTGCTGCGGGGCAGGCTTCACCGTCCTGCCGCCCATGTTGAAGTACCGGGCCAACATGATAGGATCCTTGATTGCCGGGTGTTCCTCCTTCTCTTGGCATGGTTCATGCGTCGTTTCTGGCCACCACGGGACCGTGTCCGTGCTGTAGTGAAATGTTTCTTGCATCATGTCTGCCCCTCATGGAACCGCAAGCTGACGACATAAGTACTGATCGCATCTGGGAAGTCGATGGCCTAGACAGTGATGGACATCTAAATACCGACAGCCTGGTCCTCCTCAACAGAAGCTCCGGCTATGACCCTCCCTGCTCAATCCATCTTTATCCAATTCGATCAACTCGGAAACATCTAGCTTTACAACATCATAACGTTCATTTTGGCTCTTCGCTTACAATGGACACGGATGGAAACCTTCGAACGTAGCCTCTACTCAGTGGAGAAACGTACCTGCGCTGTGTGGAGCTCGAGGCGACTCAGAAGCGTGGAATAGCAGGCGTGGAATAGCAGTGATGGAAGCGTGGAACAGCAGGCGACTGGAACTGATTGGACTCCCGGACGCGCTGGAGGAGTGGGTATCAAATGCAAGCGTGAACGTCACGCTTGCAAGAGGACGGGGTAATTTGAAATCGCCCCACCTCCTTTGCCCACGTGGAGGGAGGTGGGACTCTCCTTAATCCTGTATAGATAAATTAAATAGAAAACATATATGTATATGTGTGTATACATGTGTGTGTGTGTGTGTGTTTTTTTATTTACATTTATATATACATACATACATATGTATGTATGTATATGTATATATATATATATATATATATATATATATATATATATATATATATATATATATATATGTTTGTGTGTGACTGTGTGTTTAGATGTGTGTATGATATATCTATCTATATATTTAAAAGTGACCACAACTTATCACCCATCTCCGTACATTAAAATTTAATCAAAATTAATTAAATTATGTCGATGTTTGTATTTATATTTTTAAATACATGTATATATGTATAAGTATATGTGTCTATGTATAGGTTTATGTATCTAAAACATAATATTGTATATACTATATATTTACATGTGTATGTGTGCGTGAGAGAGAGAGAGAGAGAGAGAGAGATTGAAAGAGAGAGAGAGAGCGCTTCTATGTGTGGGAGAGTATAAGAAGAGAGAGGGAGTGTGTGCGTGTGTGTGTGTGTGTGTGAGAGAGAGAGAGAGAGAGAGAGAGAGAGCAAGTGTGTATATGTGTGTGCATGTGTGTGAGAGAGAGAGAGTTTCAACATTTGAGAGTGTGTGTACGTGACAGAGAGAGGGAGAGGGTCATGTGCATGTGCATGTGTGTTTGTGTGTGAGAGAGAGAGAGATGGTTGTAGAGAGGGAATAGTTCTTTTCTGGAACCTTGCAATGCACGAGTGCAATACTAGTTATTATTATGTGAAATATATATTCGTTTGAGTTGGATAGAATCAAATGATTTATATTTATATTTGCGTTTATATTTATTGGTAGTGAGGGGGTCGGGTCACGCGAAGGCGCATTTCATTTCCTCATAAATTTGGGGTGAATGTGGGTTTCATTTGTGTGTGTTGGCGGACCTACAAGAATCGAAGTAAACTCTGAAAGAAGGCGGAGTTGCAGAGCACGCTGCCCTCCCCCTCTTCGCTGTCTTTGTTACTTCTCTTCACCCACCTCCATAGCCAGCATCCCATCCCTTCTTCTGCAGCACAGCTTCTGTGCTAGCTCTCCTCTCTTCTCATCTCATCGCCCAAAAAAAAAAAAAAACTCAGAAGAAATCGCCCTTGTTTTTCTTGTTCTTTTTACAAGCCCTAGGTCTCCTCCCTGCTCAAGCCCTAGATTTTTCTCCTGTCACAAACCCTATCTCTTCTGTGATCCCAAACCCTAGTTCTTCTCTGATCATCTCCAATCCTAAAAAATAAGAAAAAAAGATATTTCAAAATTTAGGCTTGGCCTTTTTCGTGCGCGGAGGCGAGGCGGAAAACGAAAACAAACAGAAGCCCGGCATCCTGCGTTTTGTGATTAGCGTTTCTGTGCAGCAACAGCAATGGCGCAGGCAAATCAGCAAGCTCCGGCTACAGACATGATGGCGACCCCCGCAGCATCATCAGGAGTAGCAGGTGTAACGCCAGCGCAGAGCCAGACGGCTCTATATGTGGGAGATCTCGATTACACCGTGGAAGAATCGCAGCTTTACGAGATTTTCAACCAAGTAGGGCAGGTGGTTTCTGTTCGAGTTTGCCGTGACCTATCGACCAAGAGATCGTTGGGCTACGCGTACGTTAACTACAATTCTGCAAACGACGGTAAGACGCCTGCCCTCCCTCATCGTGTTTCATTCGTTTGTAGCTTTGTTTGATCCTACACTTCCCTTCACAGATGTGTGGCTTGCCCATCAGTCATGGCATCGCCCTTCCTTCGCATCTGTGCTGAATTCACAGATGGGTGGTTTGGCCATCACTAATGCCAAAACGCTTCCTTTGTTTTGCACTATAACGTGGCCTGAAGCACTAGCTATGGTGCTCCAAACACCACTAGAATTGTATAACTATCAGATTCTGAAGTGTTAACCCTGTATACTATGTCTGCAGCCGCTGATGCCATACATTTCCTGAATTTTACGCCTGTAAATGGGAAGGCAATGCGGATAATGTATTCGAATCGTGACCCTACTGTTCGAAGGAGTGGAACTGCCAACATATTTATCAAGGTAGAAATGATGTCTGTTCCTGTGCATCTGTTTTCTTTTACTCATAACTTCTCATTGTCTTATGAATGAATCCCAACATGTAATGTTCTGAACTGTGCAGAATCTAGATCCGTTAGTAGATAACAGGACAATATATGATACATTTTCTGTATATGGTCCTGTCCTTTCATGTCGGGTTGCCACCAATGCTGCTGGTGAATCCAAAGGGTTTGGATTTGTCCAATTTGAACAAGAAGAGTCAGCTGAAAATGCTATTAACAGAGCAAATGGCATGATCATACATGAAAGGCAGGTTTTTGTGGGTCCATTCATGAAAAAAGAAGAGCGAGATTTGGCAAGTGCTGCATCAAAGTTCAACAATGTATATGTCAAAAACTTCACGGATGCAACCTCAGAGGAAGATCTTCGAGAAGTCTTTGGAGCGTTTGGACCTATCACTAGTGCAGTAGTCATGAGAGATGCAGATGGGAATTCAAAGTGTTTTGGGTTCGTGAACTTTGAAAACGCCGATGATGCTGCAAAGGCTGTTGAGAGTCTGAATGGCAAGAACATAAATGAGAAGGAATGGTACGTGGGCAGGGCCCAAAAAAAAACAGAGAGGGAGATAGAGTTAAGAGAAAGATATGAGCAAGTTCAGAGGGAGAGGTTGGAGAACCATCAAGACGTGAATCTTTACCTCAAAAATATTGATGACAACATTGATGATGGGACATTGAAGGAACTGTTCTCATTATATGGTACAGTCACTTCATGTAAGGTAAGATCATGACGAACACTTTTAGGTGTTTACTGTTGCTTCAAATAAACAAAATGAAGAACTTTGAGGTTTGGTATCAGTTAGTGACTGTTCTAGCCCCAAATTTTTCTTGCAGATCATGAGATCTTCAGACAGCCAAAGCAAGGGGGTTGGATTTGTTACGTTTTCCTTACCAGAAGAGGCTAAGAGGGCTGTATGTCTCTCTCTCTCTCTCTCTTCCCATGATAGACTTGCTTTGCTTCCGTCTAAGTACAGTAATGCATTGCTCCTGAGGTATATGAGTAGCATGTTGCTAAGTAGGCTGCCAGGTGAGTATATTGAGGTATATTGTGCTTTCAGGTTAGCGAAATGAATGGGAAAATGGTCGGAAGCAAACCGTTGTATGTCGCCATGGCACAGCGAAAGGAGGAGAGGCAGGCAAGATTGCAGGTCAGTTAAATCACTTAATATTTATTGGTCCTGGAAGTGATCTACTCAAGTCTCTCAAGCTCCCTTGTTTTTGTGTTTTTTAGGCACGGTTTGCCCAGATTAGAAATCCAGTGGTCAATGCCCCCCGTGTGGCTGCTAATCCTCCACCCGTGTACCATCCTGGGGCTCCTGTAATGGGCCAGCAGGCGTTTTATGGTCAGCTCCATCCTGGTTTGATTCCTCCACAGGTATATGACTGTGTCTGGAGCTTCAGCATTGTGAAGTACTACCAAAGCATCATTTTGGAAGAATACTAGGAGCAAGTATAATTTTGATAGCTTTGAGTGGGTTATATGGGACAATTTTGATGCCTTTTTCCTCGATCTTCTGCAGCCGAATGGTTTTGGCTACCAGCAGCCGATGGTGCCTGGCATGGGACCTGGAGCAGCACAAATACCAAATTATTTTATGCCTGCTGCTCCTAGACCAGGTCTTCAAGGCCAGAGGATGGGAAGAAGGGGAGCAGGTGCTCCTGTGCAGCCTCAACAGTTACCACTCCTGCAGCAACAGGTTGTGATGGGCTTGACTTGTCATATTTGCTATTGAACAAGTAAGGGGAAATTTTCTTACGATGAGGGTTTTTTTTACAGATGCTTCCTCGAAGCAGTAATCGATCCATGAGGTACTCGCAGTCAATTAGGAACCCTTCTGATACTGTGAATTCTCCTCAAATTGGTGGAGCCTCATCATCTGTGGGCTTGAACATGCCTGTGACTGCACTTTCCTCTTCATTAGCAGCAGCCACTCCAGAGCAGCAACGAGTGGTAATTTGCTTCTTCCTTTCAATCAAAGCTTCTAAATGCCTGCTAGTCTTGTGTGTTTTTGTTCTGATTGTATCTTGTGGTATGCAGATGCTAGGCGAACAGCTGTATCCGCTTGTTGAACAACTGGAACATGACCGTGCTGGCAAAGTCACGGGCATGCTCCTAGAAATGGATCAGACAGAAATTCTACATTTGATCGAGTCTCCTGAGGCATTGAGATCGAAGGTCGCTGAGGCCATGGACGTATTGAGAATGTCTCAAACTGGTACAGCTCCGGGTGTTGACATTGTTCAGTTTGCCAGTCTCTCTCTCTCTCAATGAGCCAGTGTGATAGCCTTTTTTGGGGAAAATTTTGTGTGTAGTATTTAGGATGTGTTTTGTGAGCTAGTAGAGATGCTTAGGGTTTCTAGTTTGTGTAGTTGTGTCCAGTAACCTTTTGGCAAACGACATTTGAATTTATGTAATCATGTGTCATAGTTTCATCTTCTGGAAAATGCACTCTACTGTGTGGACATCAATTTTAGCCTACAGCAGTAAGTAAAGTTTGTAGCAAGAGGAACTTAATTTGTTTTGGGAAACCGGGCGTGATATTACATTTTTGGACATCATTAACTACTGACTTGAGAACTTTTCTCAGTTTTGTTTGGCAAGAGGTGCTTTAACTTGTGACATGCTTGAATGTTCATCTCCTTCAGAGCTTTGTGCATGTTGTCTACAGGGGCAAGCCAAATGTTGGTGTGTCCATAGTGCTTCACAATAATGTGACAAGCCAATGCAGTGCCTAAATCAATGCGAGTAGGACTAATTGGGGATGCTGTAGACTTTTCTCCTGATGGTTAGCATTATGTCACATAATGGTGTTGTGATCATCTGGGCAGCATGTGGGCTCCTTTAGTGCTTGTGACAGTCGAATTTAAGAAACATAAATGTTAAATTGAAAACAGTAGATGCAAGCAGTGTCTGGGTTTTTCTTGTTTGGGCACACGGCACCCCCATTGCTCCCATTGTTGGTAGGGGAGCATGTACCTAAGTTGAAGATTATGCTGCCATGCAAAATGGTGGTTGGGGGTAGCTTGGAAGTTAAGACCCTTGAATTCAAAGAATGCTGACTTTGCTAGTGATAACAAGAGAATTGCTTGGAGAAGTGGATCGTAACAGTTTTTCTAGTTAAATGTAGTTTCTCTGCTATGTGGGATTATGTAACTGGTGGGTAACACTTATACTGGTCCATGCGCCAAGACAAGCTGGGAAGTGCCTGCCCAGAGATTTCCATATCATGCTTGCCTCAGTGTATCACGTAGCTTTTAAAAAAGGAGGTTGAGACATGATTGGGGGGAGGCAGCATGAGAAGGGGGTGAATTTTTCATGGGTTGTCTCTTAGAAACATATAATGTTGACTGTTAACTTCTTTTGATTAATTTGCACGAAGGCAATTCAGGTAGAGTCCCTTGCAGCCTACGCGTGTTTCTATGGGTTGCCAACTATTTCTGGATTCAGTGGATGCGTGATAGGTGCAACCTCTTGTGTGCTGCATCTGCTTCTATGGCTCTCCCCTAAATAAAGAGTGGCTCTCCCCTAAATAAAGAGTTTATGGACTCGTTGGCTTTTGCTATTGTGGAAATGTTTTGTTGTGTAACAAGGTTAAAAACTTGATTTCTAGTGCCAGGTGCCTGTGTTGTTAGCACAGAGCTTTAATCTGCTATGCTAGTCGCCATTGTCGTAGCGGGGTCTACATTTTTTAGGTTGAGACAAAACTCCTACCCAAAGGCCCTTGTAGGATCAATATGGAATGCAAGCTTGAACATTGCTTTTCTTGAAACCAAAGGGAGAGGTCACAAGTAAACTATTGCAAGGGAGTGATTGTGTATTGTTTATTATAGAAAATGGCTTATTGTTTATACAAGTGATTAGTTTTCACACTAGGCTGGGTAAACTTAAAAATGGTCCAACCTCTATTACTAATCTTAAGCAACTATGTACTCTAAGTCTATAGACTTTTCCTATTTGACACTAAGCTCATGATAAGGCTCCTTTATATGTTTCAACACCGTCTTACAAAAGATAAGTGTCTGTTTGCACAAGCAAAGCACCTTATAATAAGTAAGGTGGTCGAAACCATGATAACCAATGGAGTGGTTAACATGCCTCTCTTCCTAATGGTGATTGCATCCTTGCATCATCCAAGTCGGTGGTGAAGATGTTGCTGATAAGTGGATAGTGTGGATTTTAGGATACACCATGGAGTTGGTGTGGCCGAGGTTAAGTGGTTAGTTTGGATTCACAACGAGATGATAGAGCAAGGTGATAGGCTAGGCTAGCCTTGATGGTGGGTAGCTTATTGAGGTAACATGGAAAGTGCTATGCGATGTGGAGGTTCTTCACGCCAGGCCTCCGTTGATTATGGAAGCGTTGTGGACCCTTCAACATGAGGTGGTTGGTAGAAGCGATCTGCACCTTGTGTGGGAAAATCAGTGCTACATCCCATGCAAATGTAACAAAGTGATTTTAGGATGCAGGCTTAGGGCACATTTAGTATGTGGGATTTGGGCATATGGGATCTTGGGGACGATTAAAGGCATTAGCCCTAGGACTATTGGATCTTTTGATATATATTATACAGCTGACCTTTCTTGGAGCTATTAGTTTCTTGCACAAGCTTTCATGGCTTTCTTTCATGAACCTATCATTGAGAAGCAACCTATGTGGACTCTAGCCATTGAGTCTAGTTGTGAGGACTCCAACCATTGTAAGTTCTACTCTATCCCAAGATCCCTTCCTTGCATTGGTATTAGAGATTTGATTTGATCTTGATAGCTTTTAGCTTTGATCTTGGTAGTGATTAAGACTTAATTATTTTTAGATTAAGTTTTATACAATTTTTTCAAGATTGATTTTATTTTGATTTATGTGGATTAATAATAAGATTATTGTTAATCATTTTCAATATGTGCTAATTACTATTTTCAAAAATCTTATTCTTTGAGTTTAGTACATAGTTTTTTTGATTAATATGGATTAACAATAAGATTAGTCTTAATCATTTTTGAATATATGCTATTACTATTTTAATAAATCCTATAGTTTAGTGCACAGTTTCCTTGATTAGTGACTTCTTTCATCAAATGTTTTCATAAATTCTAGTTTCCTTCAACATTTACCTAGTTTCAATAGATTCTTGGCAGTTTGGGAGATATTGGTGGTTGCTGTGCAAATCTTGGTGCTAAGTTTCTCAAGAAAGTGTACAGATTGCAGTTTTGTGTTGCAGTTTTGTTACAAATTCGAGCAAATTTATGTACAATTTATAGTTCGGTTGTAGATTTAGACAGAGTTTGTTGTGCAGAGTGGAGTTTAGAGAAATCTTGGTGTAGTTTTGTAAAGTTTGCAAAGATTAAGAAAAATAAAGTAAAATTTGAATCAATTTTTGAGCAAACTTAACATCGGTGATTGATTCTTGATCAAATATTTCCAAAAAGAGCACTTTGAGCATTTGCAACTACACGCTAGGAGAAATAAGAGAAGCAGGAAATGGACTGGGGTAATAGGAGCTACTTCTTTCTCTGGTTCTCTGTTATTGTTGGTAGTCTTGACCAAGAGCTATGCATAAACATAGTGCTACACCGTGATCAACCAACACAATCAATATCATAAGCTAACTCTTACAGGCACATCAGGAGAAGGCCTATATTGGTATTCTTGTAGTAGGCAAGCCATAGGACATAGTAGCACAAGAGGGAATATCTGTGAGCTATTAGTATTGGCAAGGTAGCAACACCTTAGCAAGATCAGTAAGTGCATGTAAGCCATTCAAGACTGGATGAGTAAAAATGTCTCTGCTAAAGTTTCTTTATAGATTCGCATAATCTATGGAGATTCTATGAATGGAACTAACTGTGCAGAGCTAGCCAAGCAAGAAGACATGGATGGGTTTCTTATCAGAGAAGCCTCTTTGAAGGGTTTGGAATCTACCACTATTTGCAACTTAGTAACATCCAAAGGCAACTGTTAGAGCCTCTCAGGCAACTATGTTGTGCAACAGCTACTATAGTGGCACTACTGGTGGGACACAAAACCGCATACAAAAGCCTAAGAAGTAGATCATCAATGTATAATTTGAAAAAAGAGCTTCTTTGCCTTGTTGTAGTAGAGCTGAACTAAATAAGAGGTGCTGACAAACCTAGCTTATGATGGGCACATCATGTGTGTGTGCAGGAGAGCAAGCATCTTTTCGCATCACAACATCTCTGCGTAATTTGTTTTTGTTTTTCGAGCCAGGGTCAGAAACGAGCATGTGATGGGGAGGATTAGTCACGCACATGAGTGCATTGTGGGCTTGATAGCACAATTTGGGTGTTTTGTGATGCACACTTTGGGTGTTGTTAACACAACCATGGGATATGTATTGGGAATTTGTGGGCATTCTTGGTGGTTGTTCACATGCGACCATGGGTTATAATTTATATCCTTCTTATGATTGCCATGGCACGAGCCCTTTTCGTCAATCGACATCATTTTGTTACCATCCCAAATCTCGATCATAGAAAATTTGCTGATGCACTATCATCGTGGCTCTATGCTCGAGTTGCATCTCATGTCTTGGATCACATTTCTTTTGCTGAGTTCACACATACCTATGGTACTTATCTCCAGATCCTCATTCTTCATGCTATGACGAGGTGGCATACTCATGCCATGGTTGGATGGTCAAGCTTGAGGGTTTGATTCCTAGCCATTTGAGGCACTTATTTGATGAAAGGGATGTATGTTCTCGATGGTCCAAACGGTTTGTATATGGTGACTTTGTTGATTCATTGTTGGCTACCTTGACAAAGATGTTTTAGCATTGTTCACATAGAATGATTCTTCTTTTGGAGACTTGCATGAGTTTCCTACACTCTTGAGCCATCATGATTATGTTCGTGAGAGGATGTATACTACTCCGACACACATTCAAATTGTCATGATGATGTATTGCACACACAATCATGATGATATCGATACATGTGCACATAATGATACATATGTACATGATGATGATGTTGATACACATGAACATGATGATGTTGATACACATGAACATGATGATGACATTGACACAATGGGAGTTAGATCATGTGGTCATGATCTCGAGGGAAGGGATGTCATTGAGCATTGTGTGGGTGATAACGTTATGCCTACCTACCTACCTTCCTTCCTAGGGATCATTTGGCTACATTAGGTGATCATTGTGGGTGATAACGTTATGCCTACCTACCTTCCTAGGGATCATTTGGCTACATTAGGTGATCATGAGGGATCGAGTAGAGGATCGAGAGAATCCATTATTACACACAAGGTTAGTGACACTTTTCACATGTGGGTTCATGGAATACCTATGAGCATAGGCCTGCGCTTCTTGTATTAGATATGTTGGGCTATTCTTATAGGGCTTACACACATGTGGGTTCATTCTTGATTCAATCACTACTCCTAGTTCTCATAGCTTTCCTGGAAGCATTCGTGTGGATAGAGTTTATGAATTTGAGCAGTCAGGCATAGCGCATGAGAGTATTGACGACTTTGTTGAGGTGAGGCCTCATAAGAGAGGCAAGATTTTGCATATGGAGCATATTATTATTAGATCATATGTTGTTGATCTTGAGATATTTTTATTTGAGATAGGCATTATCTTAGATTTAGTAGTGAGGGAGATTAATCTATCATGGGATATAGGTCATATACGGGCATCATCGTAGATTTAGGATTGATGGAGATTGATCTATCATGGGATATAGGTCATATATGGGCACAATTGTTGATGATGGAGATAGACTATGTTTATGGGGACGACCTTAGAGACCTTGAGGATGCCATGGATGATACCACTTATCTCTCATCATGTGTGGATTCATTATCATTCAGTGATGATTATGATGAAACTTGATGATCATGTTTCTACTTTGGATCATCATACACATGTGGATGGTATTCTACATGTGGATATCATATATGGTATGGAGCATGCCTATATACATATTAATGTAGTGGATGCCTATATACATATTAATGTAGTGGATCATGGATACCATTTAATCCAGGTGGTTTACTGATTAGCTGCATCTTTCCACCTTCCTTTCCATTCAATCCAGGGGGTCATGCCACTTCAACATCGACACCTAGTTAGGGTCAATTTTTGGCTTTTGTATATAGCCTTTTTTGTATATGTTGTTTGTGTATGACCACCCTTTAATTTTAAGTATGAAATCGTTATAGGAGGGGATGGGTCATACCAAAGTGATTCTAGGGTGCACATGTACATGGGACATGGGCCTAGGCACATGGGGGCTTAGGGAACATTTAAAAGGCATCATCCCTAGGACTATTGGACCTTTTGACATATTATACACTTGACCTTTCTTGGAGCTATTAGCTTCTTACACAAGATTTCATGGTTTTCTTCATGAACCTATGGATACTCTAGGCATTGAGGAGCAACCTGTCTGGACTCCAACCCCATTGAGTTCTACTCTATCCCAAGATCCCTTCCTAGCAAGAAATGATTGGGATGGGTGGGTAGAGGTTTGGGACATCGTGGTTCGACATGGTATTAAACCCATATCCATGTGTGATGCTTAGACATTGGGAAGCTTAACAAGGTGGCATGCAAAGTGATAGGTGATTTAGAAGTTCTTCATGCCAGACCTTCTTTAACACACGAGGCAGTTTTTGGTAGAAGTAGTCTGGACCCTGTGTTTGGCAGAATGAGTGCCAGCACCCCAAGGAAATGATTAGCATGGGTGGGTGGAGATCCAGGATGTCATTGGTGTGCTTCGGTGGTGGTGGCGAATACGTCGACTAGAGGGAGGTGTTGTTGATGTTGAATTGGAGTCAAAGTAGATGATGTAGGCAAGGAATCCCATGGGAGGTACCTACAAGCTCAAGGATTCGGTCGTACCATGGGGGACCAAGCTTGCACCTGCCGCCATGGTCCCCCATTCAGAGATGTACTTGGACGAGACGAGGTTAGGTGTAGGTGAATGTGTTTGTGTGTGACGTGAGATGTGAGAAGTGAAAAAAATGTGATTCCCATAGTGAAATATGTAGGTGATGTGCATGGGCAATGGGTAAAAGGTGTGCCCGTGTGTGCGCACTTCTCTAAACAAAAGCTTCTCACAAAACAACTTCTTTCTTATTTACTGCTTTGTTGGATATTTATTTGACATCCTTTTCTTAGGGAGTCAAGATCAATAGCTTGTTAGAGGCATGGTAGTGGATTTGTGTATGGTGGTGCCCATAATAAAGCAGCGAGGGAGCTGTGGCTCAATGGACTTGGTGTCGTTGAAGTGTATGGGTTGGAGGTTTGGTGGATTGAATGGGTGGGGTGGTGGGGTGGTTGAAGACAAGGCATGGAAGGGGCAAGAACCGTCATGCTCATTGTATAGGAAGGTCTAGGCGATGGATCATACCATTGGCCAAGCTTGCATCTGCCATGGTCCCCCCATCCAGAATATACTTGGACAGCTGTTTGTGATGAGGCTCACATAGGTTCATGAAAGCATAATGCCTATGTGTCTATTACATGTAGAGCTAGTGGATATTGTGAGTGACGTACATGGGCATTAGGCAAAAAGGTGGGGGACCCATTGTGGAGAAGCTTCGTTTGGTGAAAACTCCAACACACTACTTTCTTCAACTCTTACACATGGTTTGAGGATAGGAAATTGATAATTGATGTGAAATGAGGCTATCCAATAAGGTGGGTGTGAGTGAGGTTGGGGTGTTCATGAGAATGGAAGAATTGAGGACACCCAATCTAGCAGGGATAGTGAAGCTGCGAACGATGGGTGGCTTATCAGACATGGCCGAATGGATCCAAGTGGTTCTTGAGCTAATTTGTGAATAGTTCATGCTTTCTCAAAGCATTGAAATGTCGACGAAAAAAAGGGAAGCATTATAGATAGTCCACAGCTTGGGGATGAAATTTTGAGTGCCAAACACTACTGACCTTGGCATGTGGTGTTGCTTTGATCTTTTGGGCGGCTCTACCCCGCTTGATTTAGCACAGATGTAGGCAAGTTTGGTGCCTAGGAAGAAGATGCATAGCGCACTTAATGGAGTCATCGCTTTGTGTGAAGATTGTCGTTTAGGTGCATGGATCCAATGGCTCCATAGACCACGATTGGGATGCCCATGTGATTAGGCAAGATAGCTTGGCATTTTCATGAAGTCCAAGCATGCTAGTTGTGGATGAAAAGTTAGTACCCCTTGTGAGGATGTGGATGCTGGAATTGTGCTTCATGGATGGAAAGAAGACTAGACTGAGCAAGAACAAGACTCAATGAAGAAGTCATGACAATAGGATCAAAGGTATCCATGCAAAGTGTTGGCATAGGGCATGTATGCTATATGCAAGAATGGAAGCTGGTGTCGGAGTGCCTTAATAAGGTGCAATTTAGACCATTGGGTGCAATCGGAGGAAAGCATGGTGCGAGGATTGGTCCCAAAAAGAACAAAAGGTAGGGAGGATGTTAATCCCACTTTGGATTAACAAAGATGCTCCTCCAATTGAGGACATTAATAAGTGTTATGTAAAGGCACTATAAAAGTTGTATATTTTAAGATACTGGCCACCCAAAGCCTTAGTTAGTAAGTTTTGGGTGCCCAAGTGTGAATAAGGGCCAAATGTATAAAAGGAAATTTCTCATAATGAAAGAATACAATCCCCCTTTGTGCTATGAGATCTCTTGCTTTGTCTTGTGTGTGTGTGTGTGAGAGAGAGAGAGAGAGAGAGAGAGAGAGAGAGAGAGAGAGAGAGAGAGAGAGAGAGAGTGTACTCTAGTGCATGTTCAAGAGTGTACTCTAGTGCATGTTCCTCTTCTATGCACGTGTATTGGAGAGTGAGAGGAACATTTCCTTGCATTGTGGTATGAGCGACACTGTGGTGATGATAGCGTGGAGGTGGATATTGGAGGAGTGAAGCTTCCCAAAAAGAGCTTGAAGAGACTCAAGGGACGTGAGCTCGAAGCATTTTTAAGTACCCAACAATAGTTGTTGTCTATTTCTTCTTCCGATTGTGAATGGATAGAGTTCTCTCTTGGGAGGTGCGGTGCCCATAAAATTTTTGGTGCCATTGTCGGGGAAACACCATTGTTTCTTCCATCATCTTAGAGCTCCAGCTGCCATTATGCAAGATTCACTATTGCCTTTGCATTTTGAAGGTGCATTGTGATAAACTTGTATATAAGGTTTGTTTGGAAGAGAAGGAATTAGAGTAGTTGTAGAAAATCGTATGTTTGGAAGTGTGGGTGAGTACTTGGTAGTACCTAGAGGAAAGCTATACTGGTTTTACTTTCATTTTTGCTGTTTTTCATCATCGATTTCTAAAGCGTGAGCTAGCAGTTGACACGCCTTGTACCGTTTTAAAAAAAATCATGAAAACTACAAAAACAAAGAGCCATTGGTTGTGTTGTACTACAATTTTGAGCTGAAATTTCGAAGCATGAAACACGAGTGATCCACTGAAACATAGTTCACGACGTGAGACAGAGTCTGTTGTTTCATGGAAGTTTGATATTTCAGGACAAAAAGAGTCAACTTGACAGAAAACCAATCGTAGTGGTTAGAGTATTGATTTAGCTTGTTGAAACACATTCTCATACACTTGAGGTCAGGGAAACTCATTGGAGACGACCTTACCCCCCTGAACGATAGTGCATCGAATCACCCAGGTTCTTCCTACCAAAGAAGTGTAAGTTTAGGTCACTCGGCAAGCCCTCAATTGAGTGTTGTAGCTTGGAGAAATCTGACCACACCATAGAAACAAGTAGTGAGGAATACATGGAAGAAGGGCTAAGATTCTCTGGCTTTGGAGAGGAAGAAAAACCAGCTTCTCATACAAAGTCTAGTAGAATCTTTGATATGGCCAGGGGATTTTTTGTTCTCCAGCACGACACGGAAGATGAAACGCAATTTGTGGGCACAGACCCATCAACAAGTGCTGGACACGGTCTAAGACCGGATTTACAACCCCAACCTTTTGGCCCCAGGAATGTTAACACAGTGAGGATTAGTGGGATGACCCCTAGGGTTCGGAGAGGGATAGGGAAAATGCTACCAGATCAGGTCAAATCTTTTTCCCCACATCCTAGCAAGTGGAACAGTGGAGCCTCTCTCTCTCTCTTCAACCATCCTTGGAGCTTTCCTTTCAACACACTAACCAATTTATTGGTTGGGGGCTTCTTCTAAGATAGAGAGGCAAGCAAAAACAAGAGGTAAAGTATAATTTTATGGTTTTTCTCTACTATTCTTAATGTTTTCACTTCTCAACCCCTCTCAAGCTTGGGAAGTTTCTAAATTAAGTGTTTATAATGCAAATCAAGCTTTTCTTAAAAGTTATAATAAATAATTAAGAAAAGCTTACATTTATGCTTAATTAGGATGCTTTTTATGTTTATCTCTCTCTCCCCAAAAGAATGGTCATTCCTATGACCAATTCTCTATTCAAATGATGCTTCTCTCATTGATAAATTCTCAATTCACAAATCAAACTCTAGGCTTGTGAAGCTAGAGGTTAAGAAAGTGGTTTTTTATATTTTTATGCTTCTAAAATTATGATAATCTTATGATTTAAATCCATAAATTGGATTTAAGTTTAGAAGATAATTATACTATCATAATTATATTACTAATTTATTCTTTTCAAAAATATTAAAAATTATCAGTAATAGCAGCGGGGAGCTATGGCAAAAATTTTAAGAAATTCATACATAATTCAATCTTATGCATAACATGAAAAGAGGACTTCCTACCATATTCTAGGATTGAATATCCTAGGCTAAAAGAATGATTTTCATCAAATTCATGGAAAAGTAATTTTTAAGATTTATGCATAATTAAATAATTAAGAAAAGAGAAAATTATGGTAAATTTATTTCAATGATAAAGAGGAATTCCCATGACATTTGGAATTCAATCATTTAAATGAGAAGAGTGGAATTCTTAGCATATTGGAATTAATGGATATTTTATTTAAATTTAAAGAGAAATTTTAGATAAATTTACTTTAAGCATGAAAAGTGGAATTCTTAGAATATTGAAATTAATGGATATTTTATTTAAATTTAAAGAGAAATTTTAGATAAATTTAATTTATGCATGAAAAAAATTTAAATGATAAAAGAGGAATTCCCATGACATCTGGAATTCAATCATTTAAATGGAAAAAGTAGAATTCTTAGCATATTGGAATTAATGGATATTTTATTTTAGATAAATTTATTTTATGATAAAAGAGGAATTCCCATGACATTTGGAATTCAATTAATTAAATGCAAAAAGAGGAATTCCCATGATATTGAGATCCAAGAAATTAAATGAAAAAGGAGGAATTTTTAGTATAATTCAATTTATGAATATTTATCAAAAGTGTAATTTTGAGCATTATTGGGAAATATGGGTATAGAATTGATTTTTGTAAATCCCATGAATTCTTTTATTCAAAAGAAGAATATTGAACATATTTCACTTGAGAAATTTGAGAAAGAATATGAAAATAGCTGTCTTGAGAAAAAGAACCTTTACCTAAGCCAAGCAATTGGCAGAAATTTAAAAAAAGTCCCATAATCGGTATGGAAGTAGAAAAAGCTACTAAATGGGAATGAGATGTGATAGGATGTGAATGGATGTGATAAGATGTGATAGGATGTGGTGTGATGTAAATGAATGTGGGTGAGATGTAAATGAATGTGGGTGAGATGTAGAGTAAATGGATGATGTGAATGGGATATAAGATGGATGTGGTGTGATGTAAATGAATGTGGGTGAGATGTAAAGTAAATGGATGTGGATGTGAATGATGAGATGAGAATGAGAATGAGATGTGAGGTTATGTGAAAGGATGAGATGTAAAGTAAATGTATGATGCATAAAAGATTTATTTTTATTTTGAAAGTGTTATTCTCATTAAAATGGAATTTATGCATAGTAAAACGCATAAAAGGTTTATTTTTAATTCTAAAGTGTTATTTTCCTTAAAATTGAACTCATGCCTAAATAGATGCATAAAAGGATTTTTATAAAAGTGTTATTCCTACTAAAGTTATCTTTATGTCTAATTATCTTTATGCCTAATTAGATGCGTAAAGAATCTTTATATCAAAAAATTAGAATTCTCCTACATTCTATAAATAGATGTGATAGGAATCAGAAAGATGTAAATGGATGTGGGTATGGACGTGGATGTATGGATGTAGATGTGGAATGTGGATATGGATGTATGGATGTGAATGTGGATGTTAATGTACGGATGTAGATGCGGATGTGGATGTATGTATGTGGATGTGGATGTATGAATGTGAATGTGAAAATGGATGTATGGATGCAGATGTGGATGTATGGGATGTGGATGTGGATGTGGATATGGATGTATGGATGTATGTATGTGGATGTTGTTGTATGAATGAGGATGTGAAAATGGATGTATGAATGTGGATGTGAAAATGGATGTATGAAAATGAAATGTGGATATGGATGTATGAATGTGGAATGTGGATATGGATGTATGGATGCGAATGTGAATGTGGATGTATGGATGTGGGTATGGATGTGGATGTATAGATGTAGATATGGAATGTGGATGTGGATGTATGAATGTGGATGTGAAAATGGATGTATGCATGTGGATGTGGATGTGGAAATGGATGTATGAATGTGGATGTGGATGTATGGATGTGGATATGGATATGGATGTGTATGTATGAATGAGGATGTGGAATTAGATGTACAAATGTGGATGTGTATGTAGAATAATGAATGCCAATGTGTAGTGAAATGATGTGTCGTCGATATGAGTGAAATGATGTGTCGTTGATATGAGTGAATGGATGAGATGTGATGACATGTGAATTGGGATGTGAATATATGATATGTGATGTGCATGAATCTGAGGTGATGAGATAGAAAATGATGTGATTGGATGAGAATGAGTACACATATGAATGGAATGTGGAATAAGTAATGTGGACTGATGAGGGATAATGTGGAAAGACGAGAGTTCAATATAGAAGCTGTATTTGTGACCTGTTTGTAAATGATTGTTTTATGTCAAGAATGCTGGGGAAGCCTTTTGACCGTCTTGTGATTAAGGTCGTAGACCTAACTGATAAAGTTGTAACTGCTGAGGACGGAGAGTCAATGGAGGACGTCTCACGTAGCAAGGTCGGTCTTGACCAACCTCGGTTGGATTTAAATGGTGACCTTCCGGTACGGTGGATGGGACCAAGGAAGCGGCCTATGAGTGAAGCACTAGGTGACCTGCAAAGGATCCTAGAGGGTGCTGACCATACGGTGCTCGGGCTTTGGGTCGCCGAAGATACCCACACATGCGTCGTGGAAGATATTGGAACAAGGAGTAAAGAGTTGTTTCCTGAAATCGAGTATGGATCTGGTTGATTGACCTTGCTGGTCCTCAACTGGTGAGTCCATAGCTCTCTTATATGGATCTGTTGGTTGATCTTGCTGATCTTCAACGAGGATTCCATCTTGATTTTTATAAGTGATTATCTGCCGGGTACTATGAGCTAGGAACTATAGAAAAGGCCCCTGAGTGAACAGGGTGAGCGTTCTGGTTGCCAATGATGCCGTACTCCGATGAAGGAATGATTGGAAAATAAGATTCAACCGGATACTTGGAAGTTTATGATCAGTAACACTATGATTTCATTAAATGACTGAATTAAATACATTTGAATCTAGGAAAAAGGCAATTTCAGATTGGGTGTGTAAGTGGTGTGACTGGAGTTAAATTTGCTTGAAAATTCGATTAGGGGGCCTGGGAACTCTTTTCCCTGGTACCCGGGACAAAACCTAACCAAATTCCTAATTGGATCCCATCACTATAGTGGTTGGATGGTTGGCTAACCCATGGGACTGGATGGGGTTAGGCTGGACTGATGGATCCGTAAATCGAGACTCAATTTCTGTTTAGTTCGATAGATGAAGTAAATCCCAGACAAAAATTGTTCTATGGAAAAGAATCAACGGCTATGCTTCTCAATGAAGAAAAAAGTGTTGGTCTCTATCATCCAAGTACAGTCTTTTTCCCTGATCTGACTATGGGACTTATGAGTTTGGTTTGATGAGCTCAGTTAGTTAAGGCTTTTGACTACGTTAGGGAAAAGTTATCCTGGTGGAATCGCCCGTGCTTTCCAGGCAAAGGAAGTTTTTTCGGGTTTAGTTTTGGAAAAACCGATGGATTAGTCTCTTGTCCGGATATCGGGTGAGGCCCCGAGTGTGGGACCCTGCCCCGTGCAAGAAGTGCTACTTCTGCTGCTAGCACCCCTGAAATTGTTGCGCAGTGGGGACAGGGATCTTACAGTTGGTATCAGAGCTATTTGGCTAATGAGGATCAACCGAGAAGCCAAATATGTCAAAAATTTATCAAGAAGCACAAAAAGGTTGTAATCGTGATAAAATTCATACAATTTGATACTCAAACTGAAATTTGTAAATTAGTAATTGGGTCTTCAGATGGAAGTACCGCATTTATATGGAATCCCTGACTTGCTTGAGGCCTAGACATGATGGTATTTACCTTATAGTTCTAAGAACCATGACTACCCGTATATACCGAGGGTATAACTACAGCTCTTTATTGGCAGTATATACGAGTAAATCTAAGACTTGAAATTATAAGCATTAATGCTATCCAGATGATGAATTCGAATGTGGTTGATATGATTTTAAATTCTGATTGAGAAATGATGAGTTGATTTGGATTCTGATTGAAAAATGAAGATTTTTGAATTTTGGTGGCTGAATAATAACTAAGCAAAACCACAATGAGGATGAATGGGACGAGTCCCTGTGATAATGTTCGTAGCTATAATGACGTTAATGACTTCAGCAATCTATGAGATTAGTGGATTGTGCTCGCAGATTACTACTGTTAACTTTGGATCACTGGATCAAGTTAAGGGTTGATAAATTAAAAATCTGAAAATTTGAAATCCCCATGGAGGAATGTTTAGATAGAAAAATTCAGTCTGATGGACCATTATTGTGTTAAAGATATGAATGAGATAATTCTGAATGAATTGTTAACTAATAATGTGTTCTATATGAGTATCTCTATCCTTGGACTCTGTGGGGAGCCGACCTATTTAGAGAACCTCAGAATCAATTGAATCAAAAATCAGACTGCATGTTAAATAAAGGGACTTAGCAAGAATTTTTGTATTGATAGGAACATGGATCGAGGTTGTCATGGTAGAAATGTTAACCCCCAACTCGATGAAGAAGAGCTCGACCTGGATGTTCGTAAAACTCTTCATAGTTTGTAGAGCCTGGACCTTTCAAGGGAGAAGGGGAAAACTTGGGTAAGGCTATGGAGAAGTGGATCGAATCAATGGAAGAATACTTCGATGTCACCGGGTACAATGAGAAGAGCAAAATGGCTCTTGCAAGGCTAAAGATAGTGGAGTCAACTAGAGTGGCATGGAGAAACCACTGCGAGACAAACGGTCTCGACCAAAATACCCAAACTTGGACTGATCTCAAAATTTACCTAAGGACGAGGTTCTGTCCTCCGGGCTTTTTAGAAACAAAGATGAACGAATTCTTAGAGTTAACCCAGGGGAGTAGAACTATTGAAGCATATCACCAAGCATTCGCCCTCCTCCTCAAATACTCGCCTCCGCTGGAGAAAGAACAGCTGATGGCCAGGTTCATTCAGGGACTGAACGAACCTTTGAATATCCTGGTGAAGAATGCTAAGCCAGTTTCCATGGCCGAAGCAGTTTGGATGGCGAAGGATTTCGCCAAGGCCTTTGATGTCAAAGTCCCGCCAAAGCCAGCACCATCACCTTTCAAAAGGTTTTTATTCCCAGAAGGTGATTCCAACCTTCCTCTGCCTAAGAGATATCAGGGTCAAAAAACCCAAGATATGGGAAGTTCCAGAATGGAAGAAATGTCCTTTTTCCAAAACTCAATCCCCTAGATTTCAACTTCAGAAGTTCCACCCTTGAATAAGAGAGTGAAATGCTATAACTGTCAAGGGTTTGGACATCGCAGCATGGATTGCCCAACTCCTTTTGGATCAAGGTTTTCAGGGCAGGAAAATCAGGGATCAAGATTACAAACTCCAGCCCCTTCCGTCCAGACCCTTCCGTCCAGAGTAATCACGGTTCTATCCGCCAAAATCAGGGAAATCCCAAAGGTAGACCCTCTATCCAACCTACAGTTTCAATCCAAGGTAATGCAAGACCTCCACCTTGGAATAGAGGAAGTCAAAGAGAGTTGTTCCCAAATCGGCCGTCCAGTTCCAAGGCAGTAACGCTGGAAGTGATTCAAGAAGAAGAAGAAGATGAAGGAGATCATACTCCACCTACGAGATGAGGACATCTCAAGTTTTTTAAGTGGGGTAGAATGTAAGATTCCTCCCCATCCTCTCAGGATGTCCAGTATCTTCCCCTGTAGTCAAATCTCTCTTCAAAAATATAAAAGATCTTGTTTCTACCAGTTTTGGCCTAGAGAGAGAAAATCTTCTAGAGAGTGATAATTCAGTTTTTAAATATTTTTGGATGGAAAAATATCTCTTCTTATTAAAATAAGTTCCCCCAAAACAGAAGTTCAACAAAAAGATTTTCAAAAGGTGCATTAGAAGTCAAGTAGAATCTGTTCAAGAGGCCTTATCCTGAGGGTCAAGATTTTTTCGAAATTATAAATTAAGGTTCCTATGGGCCAATAAGATCAATGTGTGGGGAGGAGATAAATCTAATTTTTAAAAGAAAAATACCCAAAAATGAGTAAATGCTCACATAAGATGAAGAGTTGACTATGTACAAGGGTTATTAGTAAAAAAACTATGAGTATTACTAAAAAAATGAGATATTTTGGGTATAATGATTCCATTTTAACACGTGTAAGGAAGGGGAGTCCCTTCCAGGAGGCGCCTACTTCACATGCTTGAATGAGATTTAAACTCAAAAATAATGTGATATTTTTATCTCTCCTCTCTCTTGGATCAAACCGAATAAAAAAGGAACCAAACTAGGTCCAAATCTGGTCCAAATTCAACCAAACTGAATCTGGAAAATTCTAGAAATCAGTTGATCTTGGTTAGAGCCTCCCTCTACTATAAATAGAACCTGAGTCCTTTGTAAAAAAAATAGGAGAAATATACTATGCCAGAATTATGCTGAAATAATGATAATTTTTACTATTCTCTAAAATTCTCTCCAAATTGAAGAAATTGGAGCTTCCCTCCTTTTTTAATCTCCATTGGTGGCTCCATCAGCATACCAAACCAATTGATTGGTTGGGCGCCTCTACCTTGATCAAAGAATCAAGCAATTTGTAAGGTAAAGTGTGAATTTTGATCTTTTTCCATAATTTCTCAATGTTTCTCTCTTCTCAACCCCTCTCAAGCTTGAGAAGCTTAATTGGAATGGCTTTTTAATGCTATTGAAGTTAATTGATGAATGGAAGTAAGGACATACACATGTATGCTTAATTTTTATGGTTTTTATAATTTTTGTCTTCTCTAAAATGAATATGATGTTATGCCTCATTGAAAAAAGGCATTCCCCTCTCTTCTTTAGTAAATCCAACCATTCTTTATCCTAGATGAATGATTAATGGAAAAAATCAAGTTTTTCATAATGTTTCTCTTAAATAAGTAGAAAATGTTTACATTAGAATGATGTAAATACTCTTAGTGAAATTCTAATTAATTTTAGAGAGTTAAAAATTGAAAAATGGTTAGTCATACAAAGGAGGTTATGGCAAAATTTTTCTAAAATTGTGTGAAATAAGTTTTACTTTTTTAGTCAAAAAGAGTAATTCCCATCGTATATGTATTCTTAAAGTGTTATTTTTCATCCTAAGTATAGAAAAATGCATACTAAAAATACTTTATTAAAAAAGTGTTACCTTCTCTAGAATTAAATTCTATGCATAGAAGGAAGCATATTGAAATTTTTATTTTGATTATAAAAGAGTGATTTTCATCATAAATGATTTGTATGCATAAAAGATTTTTTTTATATTAAAAGTGTGATTTTCATCATAAATAATTTTTATGCATAAATAGATGCATAAAAGAAATTCATTTATATTAAAAGTGTGATTTTCATCATAAATGGATTTTATGCAGATACATAAGAGAAATTCTTTTATTCTAAAAGTGTAATTCCTACTAAATTGGATTTATGCATGGAAAGATGCATAAAGAATTTTATTTTTAATTCAAAAGAGTTTTTTTCATCAATTTTGATTTTATGCATAAATAGATGCATAGAGAATTTTATTTTTATTTCAAAAGAGTTATTTTCATCAATTTATATTTTATGCATAAATAGATGCATAAAGAATTTATTTTTATTCCAAAAGAGTTATTCTTATCAATTTTATTTTATGCATAGAAAGATGCATAAAGAATTTTATTTTTAATTCAAAAGAGTTATTTTCATCAATTTTGATTTTATGCATAGAAAGATGCATAAAGAATTTTATTTTTAATTCAAAAGAGTTATTCTTATCAATATTGATTTTATGCATAAAAGATTTATTTTTATTTCGAAAGTATTATGTTCATTGAAATTAAATTTATGCATAGTTAGATGCATGAAAGATTTATTTTTATTTTGAAAGTGTTATTCTCATTAAAATGAAATTTATGTGTGAATAGAAAGCCTGATTCCTACCATTATCATCATGGCTAGTAGATGCATCATGAAAAGAGTCACTGAGTTTGATTTCCTCAACAAGCAAGAGTGAAACCAACTCATCAAAATCTGGTAGTGAAAGTGTACTCCGAACAGAGATAGATGTATCAAAAGACTTATACTCCTTGCCAAGACCATGCAAAGGCAATGTCTACCAAAGCATCATCAAGCATGGGGGCATTGATAGTTGCCAATGCATCTGCATACTTCTTTATCTCTTGTACATAATCATGAATACTCCTTCCTTTCCGCTTCACATTATGAATCTGTTGTCTCAACTGAGACTCCCGAGCACTAGTATCTGTATCAAATAGCTTTACCAAAGTATCCCATGCATCCTTGGGATTCTTAGAATCATGTATATGTATAAGTATAGCATCCGAAATACATATAGACAAGTAATGCAAAACTTTGTATGCTCTCTCTGTTATGAGATACAACTTGTTGTTGTGTAGGTTGTTGGGGTAGATCCCGACTCTTGCTCCGCACCTGTAACAAGATTCCAAAATCTTTTTCCTTTCAGAAAGCTTTTAATCCTATACTTCCATGCCTGGAAGTTCTTTCTATCCAACTTCTCACCCACAATCTGTACTAGGTTGTCTGACATATTTGCTCAATGATACAAATGCACCTTCCGCACACGTCCAATTCTGTAAATGAGCCTTCCTCAGCTCAACCACACTCTAATAAGTGTTCCAAATACTCCAAAGTACTCAATAAACTTCACTGTTGATGTAGAAAATCACACTGATTGCATTCAAATTGAACTAGCATATGGAGTCCAAAGTACCCTATTTTGGCGTGCTTTCCAAGACTTCAAATTGCATCAAGAGGCACAGCGGTTGATTCTTTTCCATAGAACAAGACTATCCGGGATTTACTTCATCTATCGTATTATAACATAATTGAGTCTCATTTAAGGGATCCATTAGTTTAGCCTAACCCCATCCGGGATTTACTTCATCTATCGTATTATAACATAATTGAGTCTCATTTAAGGGATCCATTAGTTTAGCCTAACCCCATCTAGTCCCATGGGTTAGCCAACCACCCAACCACTATAGTGATAGGATCCATTTAGGAATTTGGTTATGTTTTGTCTCGGGTACCAGGGAAAAGAGTTCCTGGGCCCCCTAGCCGGTGCTTCATGCAAACTTCAAGATAGTCACACCACTTACACACCCAATATGAAATTGCATTTTTTATAGATTCAGCTGTCTTTAAAACAATCTTTTAATGAAACCATAGTATCACTGATCATAATCCTCCAAAATATTCAGTTAAATTCTAATTTAAAATCATTTCTTCATCAGTGTACCTATGGCATCATTGGCAACCAAAACACTCACCACCTGTCCACTCAAAGGGGCCTTTTCAATAGTTCCTAGCTCATAGTACCCGGAAATATATTCACTTATAAAAATAAAGAGGGACTCTAAGATCAGCAAGATTAACCAACAGATCCATATAAAAGAGCCATGGACTCATCCGTTTTGAGGACCAGCAAGGTCAATCAACCAGATCCATGCCCGAGTTTAGAAAACAACTCTAACTCCTTGTTCCGTTATCTTCCTCAACGCACACGTGGGTATCTTCGGCAACCCAGAGCCCGAGCACTGAGCACTCTGTAGGATCCTTCGCAGGTCACCTAGCACTTCACTCATAGGCCGCTTCCTTGGTCCCTCATCCACCGTACTGGAAGCTCACCATTTAAATCGAACCGAGGTTGGTTAACACCTCTGCCAACCTTGCTGCGCGAGATGTCCTCTGTTGACTCTCCATCAGCTGTTGCAACTTTATCACTTAGGTCTTCACGACCTCATTCACAAGATGGTCAAAATGCTTCTCCAGCATTCTTGACACAAAACAGTCATTTAAAGACAGGTCATAAATACAGTTTCTAACAAACTCTCATCTTTTCACATCGTTCCACATATTCCACATTCTTCTACATCAATTCACTTTGCTTAATCCACATCCAATTATATGTATTCTCATCGTCCTTCATCCATTCTCATCCAATCACATCATATTCTATCTCATCACATCTATCCACATTTATCCTTATCACATCTCATCCATTCACATCTACCCATGTCCACATCTCCTCACATCACATTCATTCACATCTCATCCATTCATATCTATCCCGATCCACATCACATCCATTTCACATCACATCTATCCTGATTCACATCACCTCATATCACATTTATTTCACATCACATCTCATCCATTCACATATATCCCGATTCACATCACATCCATTCACATTCATTCATATCCATCATATTCATTCTCGTCACCATCCCATCACATACATTCTATCCACATCATATCTCAGTCATACACATCTCATCTCATTCATCCACATCCATCAAGTCATTCACATGCATGACTATTCACATCCATCCATTCATCCACATCCATCCAGTCATTCACATGCATGACTTTTCACATCCATCCATTCATTCACATTCTCTTTCACATACACATCCACATCCATTTACTTTACATCTCATCCTTTCTCATAACCTCACATCTCAATCTCATCTCATCATTCACATCCACATCCATTTACTTTACATCTTATCCTTTCACATAACCTCACATCTCATTCTCATCTCATTAGTCACATCCACATCCATTTACTTCACATCTCATTCTCATCTCATCAGTCACATCCACATCCATTTACTTCACATCTCATCCACATACATTTACTATTTTAATGAGAATAACACTTTCAAAATAAAAATAAATCTTTTATGCATCTAACTATGCATAAATTTAGTTTCAATGAAAATAATACTTTCAAAATAAAAATAAATCTTTTATGTATCTTTCTATGCATAAAATCAATATTGATAAGAATAACTCTTTTGAATTAAAAATAAAATTCTTTATACATCTTTCTATGCATAAAATCAAAATTGATGAAAATAACTCTTTTGAATTAAAAATAAAATTCTTTATGCATCTTTCTATGCATAAAATCAAAATTGATAAGAATAACTCTTTTGGAATAAAAATAAATTCTTTATGCATCTATTTATGCATAAAATATAAATTTATGAAAATAACTCTTTTGAAATAAAAATAAAATTCTCTATGCATCTATTTATGCATAAAATCAAAATTGATGAAAAAACTCTTTTGAATTGAAAATAAAATTCTTTATGCATCTTTCCATGCATAAATCCAATTTAGTAGGAATTACACTTTTAGAATAAAAGAATTTCTCTTATGCATCTAATTTATGCATAAAATCTATTTATGATGAAAATCACACTTTTAATATAAACGAATTTCTTTTATGCATAAAAATTATTTATGATAAAAATCACACTTTTAAAATAAAAAAATATCTTTTATGCATACAAATCATTTATGATGAAAATCACTATTTTATAATCAAAATAACAATTTCAATATGCTTCCTTCTATGCATACAATTTAATTCTAAAGAAGGTAACACTTTTTTAATAAAGTATTTTTAGTATGCATTTTTCTATACTTAGGATGAAAAATAACACTTTAAGAATACATATACGATGGGAATTACTCTTTTTGACTAAAAAAGTAAAACTTATTTTACACAATTTTAGAAAATTTTTGCCATAACCTCCTTTGTATGGCTGACCATTTTTCAATTTTTAACTCTCTAAAATTAATTAGAATTTCACCAAGAGTATTTAAATCATTCTAATGTAAACATTTTCTACTTATTTAAGAGAAACATTATGAAAAACTTGATTTTTTCCATTAATCATTCATCTAGGATAAAGAATGGTTGGATTTACTAAAGAAGAGAGGGGAATGCCTTTTTTCAATGAGGCATAACATCATATTCATTTTAGAAAGACAAAAATTATAAAAACCATAAAAATTAAGCATACATGGGAATTTATGTATGTCCTTACTTCCATTCATCAATTAACTTCAATAGCATTAAAAATCCATTCCAATTAAGCTTCTCAAGCTTGAGAGGGATTGAGAAGAGAGAAACATTGAGAAATTATGGAAAAAGATCAAAATTCACACTTTACCTTACAAAAATTGCTTGATTCTTTGATCAGGGTAGAGGCCCCCAACCAATCAATTGGTTTGGTATGCTGATGGAGCCACCAATGGAGATTGAAGAAGGAGGGAAGCTCCAATTTCTTCAATTTGGAGAGAATTTTAGAGAATAGTAAAAATTATCATTATTTCAGCATAATTCTGGCATAGTATATTTTTTCTATTTTTTTTACAAAGGACTCAGGTTCTATTGATAGGAGAGGGAGGCTCTAACCAATATCAACTGATTTCTAGAATTTTCCAGATTCAGTTTGGTTGAATTTGGACCAGATTTGGAACTAGTTTGGTTCCTTTTGGATTTGGTTTGATCCAAGAGAGAGGAGAGATAAAAATATCACATTATTTTTGAGTTTAAAACTCATTCAAGTATGTGAAGTAGGCGCCTCCTTGAAGGGACTCCCCTTCCTTACACGTGTCAAAATGGAATCATTATACCCAAAATATCTCATTTTTTTAGTAATACTCATAGTTTTTTTACTAATAATCCTTGTACATAGTCAACTCTTCATCTTATGTGAGCATTTACTCATTTTTGGGTATTTTTCTTTTAAAAATTGGATTTATCTCCTCCCCACACATGGATTGATCTTATTGGCCCATAGGAACCTTAATTTATAATTTCGAAAAAATCTTGACCCTCAGGATAAGGCCTCTTGAACAGATTATACTTGATTTCTAATGCACCTTTTGAAAATCTTTTTGTTGAACTTCTGTTTTGGGGGAACTTATTTTAATAAGAAGAGATATTTTTCCATCCAAAAATATTTAAAAACTAAATTATCACTCTCTAGAAGATTTTCTCTCTCTACTGGTAGAAACAAGATCTTTTATATTTCTGAAGAGGGATTTGACTACAGGGGAAGATACTGGACATCCTGAGAGGCTGGGGAGGAATCTTACATTCTAACCCACTTAAAAAACGTGAGATGTCCTCATCTCGTAGGTGGAGTATGATCTCCTTCATCTTCTTCTTCTTCTTGAATCACTTCCAGCGTTACTGCCTTGGAAGTGGACGGCCGATTTGGGAACAACTCTCTTTGACTTCCTCTATTCCAAGGTGGAGGTCTTGCATTACCTTGGATTGAAACTGTAGGTTGGATAGAGGGTCTACCTCTCGGATTTCCCTGATTTTGGCGGATAGAACCCTGATTACTCTGGACGGAAGGGGCTGGAGCCTGTAATCTTGATCCCTGATTTTCCTGCCCTGAAAACCTTAATCCAAAAGGAGTTGGGCAATCCATGCTGCGATGTCCAAACCCTTGACAGTTATAGCATTTCACTCTCTTGTTCAAGGGTGGAACTTTTGAAGTTGAAATCTAGGGGATTGAGTTTTGGGAAAAGGACATTTCTTTTATTCTAGAACTTCCCATATCTTGGGTTTGACCCTGATATCTCTTAGGCGGAGGAAGGTTGGAATCACCTTCTGGGAATAAAAACCTTTTGAAAGGTGATGGTGCTGGCTTTGGCAGGACTTTGACATCAAAGGCCTTGGCGAAATCCTTCGCCATCCGAACTGCTTCAGCCATGGAAACTGGCTTGGCATTCTTCACCAGGATATTCAAAGGTTCATTCAGTCCCTGAATGAACCTGGCCATCAGCTGTTCTTTATCCAGCGGAGGTGAGTATTTGAGGAGGAGGGCGAATGCTTGGTGATATGCTTTAATAGTTCTACTCCCCTGGGTTAACTCTAAGAATTTGTTCATCTTTGTTTCTAAAAAGCCCGGAGGACAGAACCTCGTCCTTAGGTAAATTTTGAGATCAGTCCAAGTTTAGGTATTTTGGTCGAGACCGTTTGTCTCGCAGTGGTTTCTCCATGCCACTCTAGTTGACTCCACTATCTTTAGCCTTGCAAGAGCCATTTTGCTCTTCTCATTGTACCCGGTGACATCGAAGTATTCTTCCATTGATTCGATCCAGTTCTCCATAGCCTCGCCCAAGTTTTCCCCTTCTCCCTTGAAAGGTCCAGGCTCTGCAAACTATGAAGAGTTTTACGAACATCCAAGTCGAGCTCTTCTTCATCGAGTTGGGGGTTAACATTTCTACCACGACGACCTCGATCCATGTTCCTATCAATACAAAAATTCTTGTTAAGTCCCTTTATTTAACATGCAGTCTGATTTTTGATTCAATTGATTTTGAGGTTCTCTAAATAGGTCGGCTCCCCACAGAGTCCAGGGATAAAGATACTCATATAGAATGCATTATTAGTTAACAATTCATTCAGAATTATCTCATTCATATCTTTAACACAATAATGGTCCATCAGACTGAATTTTTCTATCTAAACAATCCTCCATGGGGATTTCAAATTTTCAGATTTTTAATTTATCAACCCTTAACTTGATCCAGTGATCCAAAGTTAACAGTAGTAATCTGCTAGCACAATCCACTAATCTCATAGATTGCGGAAGTCATTAACGTCATTATAGCTACGAACATTATCACAGGGACTCGTCCCATTCATCCTCATTGTGGTTTTGCTTAGTTATTACAATTCAGCACCAAAATTATAGCTACGAACATTATCACAGGGACTCGTCCCATTCATCCTCATTGTGGTTTTGCTTAGTTATTACAATTCAGCACCAAAATTCAGAAATCTTCATTTTTCAATTAGAATCCAAATCAACTCATCATTTCTCAATCAAAATTTAAAATCATATCAACCACATTCGAATTCATCATCTGGATAGCATTAATGCTTATAATTTCAAGTCTTAGATTTACTCGTATATATTGCCAGTAAAGAGCTGTAGTTATACCCTCAGTATATACAGGTAGTCATGGTTCTTAGAATTATAAGGTAAATACCATCATGTCTAGGCCTCAAGCAAGTCAGGGATTCCATATAAATGCGGTACTTCCATCTGAAGACCCAATTACTAATTTACAAATTTCAGTTTGAGTATCAAATTGTATGAATTTTATCACGATTACAACCTTTTTGTGCTTCTTGATAAATTTTTGACATATTTGGCTTCTCGGTTGATCCTCATTAGCCAAATAGCTTTGATACCAACTGTAAGATCCCTGTCCCCACTGCGCAACAATTTCAGGGGTGCTAGCAGCGGAAGTATCACTTCTTGCACGGGGCAGGGTCCCACACTCGGGGCCTCGCCCACGGATATCCGGACAAGAGACTAATCCATTGGTTTTTCCAAAACTAAACCCGAAAAAACTTCCTTTGCCTGGAAAGCACGGGCGATTCCACTAGGATAACTTTTTCCTAACGTAGTCAAAAGCCTTAACTAACTGAGCTCATCTGACCAAACCCATAAGTCCCATAGTCAGATTAGGGAAAAAGACTGTACTTGGATCATAGAGACCAACACTTTTTTCTTCATTGAGAGGCATAGCCGTTGATTCTTTTCCATAGAACAATTTTTGTTTGGGATTTACTTCATCTACTATCGAACTAAACAGAAATTGAGTCTTGATTTACGGATCCATCAGTCCAGCCTAACCCCATCCAGTCCCATGGGTCATCCAACCACTATAGCGATGGAATCCAATTAGAAATTTGGTTAGGTTTTGTCCTGGGTACCAGGGAAAAGAGTTCCCAGGCCCCCTAATCAAATTTTCAAGCAAATTTAACTCCAGTCACACCACTTACACACCTAATCTGAATTTGCCTTTTTCCTAGATTCAAATGTATTTAATTCAGTCATTTAATGAAATAGTGTTACTGATCATAAACTTCCAAGTATCTGGTTGAATCTTAATTTCCAATCATTCCTTCACCGGAGTACGGCATCATTGGCAACAACCAGAACGCTCACCACCTGTTCACTCACAAGGGCCTTTTCTATAGTTCCTAGCTCATAGTACCCGGCAGATAATCACTTATAAAAATCAAGATGGAATCCTTGTTGAAGATCAGCAAGATCAACCAACAGATCCATATAAGAGAGCTATGGACTCACCAGTTGAGGACCATAGTGTTACTGATCATAAACTTCCAAGTATCCGATTGAATATTAATTTCCAATCATTCCTTCATCGGAGTACGGCATCATTGGCAACAACTAGAACGCTCACCACCTGTTCACTCAGGGGCCTTTTCTATAGTTCCTAGCTCATAGTACCCGGCAGATAATCACTTATAAAAATCAAGATGGAATCCTTGTTGAAGATCAGCATGATCAACCAACAGATCCATATAAGAGAGCTATGGACTCACCAGTTGAGGACCAGCAAGGTCAATCAACCAGATCCATACTCGATTTCAGAAAAAAACTCTTACTCCTTGTTCCAATATCTTCCACGATGCACGTGTGGGTATCTTCGGTGACCCAGAGCCCGAGCACCGTATGGTCAGCACCCTCTAGGATCCTTTGCAGGTCACCTAGCGCTTCACTCATAGGCCGCTTCCTTGGTCCCTCATCCACCGTACCGGAAGGTCACCATTTAAATCCAACCAAGGTTGGTCAAGACCTCGGCTGACCTTGCTACGTGAGACGTCCTCCATTGACTCTCCGTCCTTAGTAGTTGCAACTTTATCAGTTAGGTCTACGACCTTAATCACAAGACGGTCAAAATGCTTCCCTATCATTCTTGACATAAAACAGTCATTTACACAAATAGGTCACAAATACAGCTTCTATATTGAACTCTCGTCTTTCCACATTATCCCTCATCAGTCCACATTACTTATTCCACATTCCATTCATATGTGTACTCATTCTCATCCAATCACATCATTTTCCATCTCATCACCTCAGATTCATGCACATCACATATCATATATTCACATCCCAATTCACATGTCATCACATCTCATCCATTCACTCATATCGACGACACATCATTTCACATACACATTGGCATTCATTATTCTACATACACATCCACATTTGTACATCCAATTCCATATCCTCATTCATACATACACATCCATATCCACATCCATACATCCACATCTACATTCATACATCCATTTCCACATCCACATCCACATGCATACATCCATTTTCACATCCACATTCATACATCCACATCCACATTCCATATCTACATCTATACATCCACATCCATACCCACATCCACATTCATACATCCACATCCACATTCCATATCTACATCTATACATCCACATCCATACCCACATCCATACATCCCACATTCACATTCGCATCCATACATCCATATCCACATTCCACATTCATACATCCATATCCACATTTCATTTTCATACATCCATTTTCACATCCACATTCATACATCCATTTTCACATCCTCATTCATACATCCACATCCACATACATACATCCATACATCCATATCCACATCCACATCCACATCTCATACATCCACATCTGCATCCATACATCCATTTTCACATCCACATTCATACATCCACATCCACATACATACATCCACATCCGCATCTACATCCATACATTAACATCCACATCCATACATCCATATCCACATTCCACATCTACATCCATACATCCACATCCATACCCACATCCATTTACATCTATCTGATTTCTATCACATCTTATCACATCTATTTATAGAATGTAGGAGAATTCTAATTTTTTGATATAAAGATTCTTTACGCATCTAATTAGGCATAAAGATAACTTTAGTAGGAATAAGACTTTTATAAAAATCCTTTTATGCATCTATTTAGGCATAAGTACAATTTTAAGGAAAATAACACTTTCGAATTAAAAATAAACCTTTTATGCATTTTACTATGCATAAATTTCATTTTAATGAGAATAACACTTTCAAAATAAAAATAAATCTTTCATGCATCTAACTATGCATAAATTTAATTTCAATGAACATAATACTTTCGAAATAAAAATAAATCTTTTATGCATAAAATCAATATTGATAAGAATAACTCTTTTGAATTAAAAATAAAATTCTTTATGCATCTTTCTATGCATAAAATCAAAATTGATGAAAATAACTCTTTTGAATTAAAAATAAAATTCTTTATGTATTTTTCTATGCATAAAATCAAAATTGATAAGAATAACTCTTTTGGAATAAAAATAAATTCTTTATGCATCTATTTATGCATAAAATATAAATTGATGAAAATAACTCTTTTGAAATAAAAATAAAATTCTCTATGCATCTATTTATGCATAAAATCAAAATTGATGAAAAAAACTCTTTTGAATTAAAAATAAAATTCTTTATGCATCTTTCCATGCATAAATCCAATTTAGTAAGAATTACACTTTTAGAATAAAAGAATTTCTCTTATGTATCTAATTTATGCATAAAATCCATTTATGATGAAAATCACACTTTTAATATAAACGAATTTCTTTTATGCATAAAAATTATTTATGATGAAAATCACACTTTTAATATAGAAAAAATATCTTTTATGCATATGTTTATGCATACAAATCATTTATGATGAAAATCACTATTTTATAATCAAAATAACAATTTCAATATGCTTCCTTCTATGCATAGAATTTAATTCTAAAGAAGGTAACACTTTTTTAATAAAGTATTTTTAGTATGCATTTTTCTATACTTAGGATGAAAAATAACACTTTAAGAATACATATACGATGGGAATTACTCTTTTTGACTAAAAAAGTAAAACTCATTTCACACAATTTTAGAAAAATTTTGCCATAACCTCCTTTGTATGGCTGACCATTTTTCAATTTTTAACTCTCTAAAATTAATTAGAATTTCACCAAGAGTATTTAAATCATTCTAATGTAAACATTTTCTACTTATTTAAGAGAAACATTATGAAAAACTTGATTTTTTCCATTAATCATTCATCTAGGATAAAGAATGGTTGGATTTACTAAAGAAGAGAGGGGAATGCCTTTTTTCAATGAGGCATAACATCATATTCATTTTAGAGAAGACAAAAATTATAAAAACCATAAAAATTAAGCATACATGGAAATTTATGTATTTCCTTACTTCCATTCATCAATTAACTTCAATAGCATTAAAAAGCCATTCCAATTAAGCTTGTCAAGCTTGTGAGGGGTTGAGAAGAGAGAAACATTGAGAAATTATGGAAAAAGATCAAAATTCACACTTTACCTTACAAATTGCTTGATTCTTTGATCAGGGTAGAGGCCCCCAACCAATCAATTGGTTTGGTATGCTGATGGAGCCACCAATGGAGATTGAAGGAGGGAAGCTCCAATTTCTTCAATTTGGAGAGAATTTTCGAGAATAGTAAAAATTATCATTATTTCAGTATAATTTTGGCATAGTATATTTCTCCTATTTTTTTTACAAAGGACTCAGGTTCTATTTATAGGAGAGGGAGGCTCTAACCAAGATCAACTGATCTCTAGAATTTTCTAGATTCAGTTTGGTTGAATTTGGACCAGATTTGGACCAGATTTGGACCTAGTTTGGTTCCTTTTTGATTCGGTTTGATCCAAGAGAGAGGAGAGATAAAAATATCACATTATTTTTGAGTTTAAAACTCATTCAAGCATGTGAAGTAGGTGCCTCCTTGAAGGGACTCCCCTTCCTTACACATGTGTCAAAATGGAATCATTATACCCAAAATATCTCATTTTTTTAGTAATACTAATAGTTTTTTACTAATAACCCTTGTACATAGTCAACTCTTCATCTTATGTGAGCATTTACTCATTTTTGGGTATTTTTCTTTTACAAATTGGATTTATCTCCTCCCCACACATGGATTGATCTTATTGGCCCATAGGAACCTTAATTTAAAATTTCTAATGAGGATAAGGCCTCTTGAACAGATTATACTTGATTTCTAATGCACCTTCTGAAAATATTTTTGAACTTCTGTTTCGAGGGAACTTATTTTAATAAGAAGAGATATTTTTCCATCCAAAAATATTTAAAAAATGAATTACCACTCTCTAGAAGATTTTCTCTCGCTAGGCCAAAACTGGTAGAAACAAGATCTTTTATATTTCTGAAGAGGGATTTGGCAACAGGGGAAGATACTGGACATCCTGAGAGGCTGGGAGGAATCTTACAGGTAGCATAGCTTATGTGCATCTGCTAGATGAGAGAAGGAAGAAGTTGAATCCTAAGGCACAGAAAAGTGCATTTTTGTTGGGTATGCATAGGATCGTAAGGCATATAAATGTTACAATGCACATACTAGGCAAGTGGTTATCTCACGAGATGTGGTGTTTGATGAACTTGCTAGTTGGTACAAGGCAAAGGATGAGGGTGTCATTGATTCCATTGATGCTAATGTGCATGTGAACTTGCCACAAACAAGTTCTATTTCTATGTCTGGGCCAGCAGAGTTTGAGAGTAGCACTATACATCCATGGTCAGGACATTTGAGACATGAGAGTGTGAGCACTGAGAGTAGTGTTGTGGATAAAGGGAAAAAGAAGGTTGAAGGAATTGGCATTACAGGTTATGAGTCGTCAAGTTCAGAAAGTTTGGATGAGGAACTTGGCATACCAGTTTTATGCACACCAGGTGCAAGGCAGGATAGATATTTGCCTCCACATGCTAGAGTGACAGGTGTTCTCAGAGTGATCCGCATGCATTGCGGAGATCCCAAAGGGTCATGTATCCAGTTTGATAAGTTGACATATCGTGACTTTGCTATGCATTACGCATATATGACCTCTTTGGTGAAGCATGTGGAACCTACATGCTATACAGAAGCTATTGGGAAGCACGTATGGGAGAAGGCAATGGATGTTAAGATGGATGCATTGGTCCATAATGAAACTTGGGATTTGGTTCCCTTACCAACAAGGAAAAAATGTCATTGGTTGCAAATGGGTTTATAAGGTGAAATGCAAATTAGATGGTTCCATTGAGCGCCATAAAGTGCGGCTGGTAGCTAAGGGTTATGCACAAACCCAAGGCTTGGACTATGATGAAACATTTAGTCCAGTGGCAAAGATGGGAATAGTGAGAGCAGTCATTGCGATGGCTGTAGCAAATGGTTGGAAAATGCATCAAATGGATGTGAAAAACACATTTCCAAATGGTGATTTACAAGAGGAAGTTTATATGGCATAGCCAAAAGGATATGTACACCCGAGGTACCCCACTCATGTATGTAGGTTAAAGAAAGAATTATATGGTTTGAAGCAAGCACCTCGTGCTTGGAGTGATAAGATAAGTCGATATCTTATCTCCCTTGGATTTCAAGTTTCTTCAGCAGATTCTTCACTCTATGTGAAGAAAATAGATCATGGGATAGTCTTGCTTGTCATCTATATGGATGGCTTGATTGTCACAAGAGATCATGCAACAGGTGTTATGCATGTCAAGAAGGCATTGAGTGGGCGTTTGATATGAAAGACTTGGGTGAATTGAGATATTTTCTTGGGATTGAAGTGATCAAAGACCATGCAGGGACATGGTTAGTGCAACGCCAATATGCATTGCATATGTTAGCAAAATATGGGATGATAGGGTGTAAGCCAATGAGTACACCTTTGGAGCAGAATGTGAAGTTGTGGGCTGATTTTGGTGAATAGTCAGATGATCCATCTATGTATAGAAAGATGGTTGCGAGTCTTATTTACATGACTATCACACGACCGGATTTTCTAATTAGTTATTCTTAATGCAAATCCAGCTTTCTCTAAGAACTTTAATGATTAATCACAAAAAAGTTAATCTTTAGGTCTATTTTGAATGATTTTTATGTAAATGTCTCTCTCCCAAAAGAATTATCATTCCTATGGCTAATTCTTTTGAAAAAGAATGCTTCTCATTGATAAGTTCTTAATTCAAAACCAAACTCTAAGCTTGTTAAGCTAGAGGTTAAGAAAATAGAATTTTTATGCTTTTATGTTAATAAAATTATGGTAAATTTATGATTTAACTCCATAATTTGGATTTAAGTTTAAGGATAGTTATTTTATCATAATTGTATTACAAAGTCTTATTCTTTTCTAGAAAAATTAAAAATTATCTGTAATAGCAACGAAGCTATGGTAAATTTTTTAGAAATTAATACATATCTTATTTTTATGCATAATTCTAAAAGAGGACTTCCTACCATATTTTAGGATGGGACATCCTATGCTAAAAGAATGATTTTCATAATATTCATGAGAAATTAATTTTTAGTATTTATGCATAAATAATTAATTAAAGAAAAGAGAAATTTTTGGTAATTCTATTTTCATGCAAAAAGAGGACATCCCACCATGATAATGGAGATCCATGTAATTAAATGGAAAAAGAGAAATTTTGGTATGTTAAAATAATGGATATTTTTATTTAATTTTAAGAGAAATTTTAGATAAATTTATTTTATGTGATAAAAGAGGAATTCCCATGACATTTGGAATTCAATCATTAAATGAGAAAAAGAGGAATTCTCATGACATTTGGAATTGAATCATTAAATGAGAAAAAGAGGAATTTTAAGCATATTCAAAAATGGATAATTGTATTTAATTAAAAGAAGAATTTTTGTGGTATTTAAGTAGAGAAAGGTTTGAATTAAATGTTGGTGACAAAAGAGGAATTTTCACCATAATTCCACCTAGAGAATCAGGGTTGATAAATAAAATTGGTAGAAGAGTATCTTTAGATATTTTATGTGGATAAATCACCAAATTGATATTTACCCAAAATTAGATTAAATGGAAGAAGAGTGCTTTTATAAAAATCCGATATTCTCATATAAAACCATTTCTTTATCTATTATGGATAGAATGAAATTCATAAAGTTGGAATTTTCTTACGGTTAGAAGTTTAGTAGATGTTTATCTGAAGAAAATCCTTGGAATTAAAGTTAGAAATAAACCGAATGATTTTGGTTAGAACACGACTGTGAGAGGGACGACTAGTAAACTACTTGTCCATCTCTCGATTTGAATCAAGCAAAAACTTTGTGACCAATTCCAATTCTTAATACAAAGAATAGACTACCGTTGAATTAACCCAGTCTTCCCTTGACCGAAATCACCAAGAATCTAGTTGGACATTTAGTCAAATGATGGGTAGATTACCGTGATGAAAGATCAATGATTCTCGTTAATATGGATTAAGGGAAAAAAAAGGGTTTTGTGGAACCAATCTCTCAAACTAGGAATTTTACTTGCATAGAATCTCTGTTTTCTTTTAAAGGACTGTTTTACGCCAGAATGCTGGAGGAAGCATTTGGTATGTGTTTAACTAAGAAGAGGCTCATTGCAAAACAGCTGGCGGGGAGTTGTCGAGGGACATCGCTTGCGACAAAGCCTGTCGAGGTCGTGACCAGCCTTGGTATGGTTAAAATGGTGCGCTTTCGGGGTTACGATGGGCGAGGACCAATGAAGCGGTCCCTGAGTGAAGTGCTAGGACACCTAAGTAGGATCCTAGATGGTTCTGACCAAGTGATGCACGGGCTCTCGGTTGCTAGGACACCCATGCGTACGTCGAGGAAGATTCGAATGAACTGAAAAGAATGACTTTTGTGAACTGAATTTTGATATTGGATCTCGTTGGTTGACCAACTGAATGATTTTCATTGAAAGATTGTTTTAAAGACACCCGAATCTGTTATAATGGCAATTTCATGTTGGGTGTGTATATGGTATACTTACCTTAAATTTTGCTTGAAACGCCGGCTAGGGGGCCTGGGATCTCTTTTCTTTGGCACCTGTAAAACATAACCAAATTTTTATCAAGGAATCCCACCAATGGTTGAGCAGTTGGCTAACCCATGGGCGAGTTGGGGTTAGGCTAGATCGGGGGATCCCGCTGCGATACAAATAAGTTATGATTAATTACATTAGTAAGATTAAGTCCTAGGAAGACCCTTGTTCGGTGGGAGGGACTCAGCAGCTATGCCTCGTTGTTTAAAGGAGGAAAAAAGCGGTGATTCTATGGACCAAGTGCAAGTCTCTTCTTTGATTTGACCATGTGACTTTCCGGTTCAGTCAGATCAGTTTGGATAGTTAAGACTTTGACTCGTTAGATCAATTCTCCCATTAGATGATTTTCCTGGTGGAATCGCCCGTGCCTTCCGGGCCTGGGGGCGAGGAAAGTTTTTTTGGGTTTGGTTTCGGAGGAACCACGGGGCTAGTCTATTGTCTGGATATCCGTGTGGGCGAAGCCACAAGTGTGGATCCGTTCCCTGCGCGAGAGGCTCTGCTGCTTTTGCCGCCGCCAGCACCCCTCAGAGGGGGGCATCGCGGAGGGGCGAGGGTCTCACAGCTGGTATCAGAGCTTTGTTGAAAGCTAATAAGAAAAAATGCATTCTTATCAAAAATTTATAATAAAAACTCAGAAAGAGCATTTATGTATTGTAATTTTCATTCCTTAAGCTTCATTAATGAGATTTTAATCAAAGAAGGTTTTATAGATGGAAGTTCCACACTTATCTGGTATTCTCGATCTCACCCAATTATACAAGATATGATTGCTTTCGCCTTCAAGCATCTCATCTCTTTTGCTACAACTCAAATGAGATGAGCCAGACTCGCAGGACATTTCGAGGATTTATATTTTCCTAACCCAGTGGAGAGATGGCGGCACAAGTGGTTTGCAGGGTAGTATGTCCGGCGCGCAATGCTGAGGCAGAATATCTCATTGGCCATGATTCTGAGATGAGGCTAAAAGTGATACATGGTGTTATTTTATATCACCCTATGCCTCGAGATTTCAGACTTTCCTACTATATCTACAGACTTCTTAGTCGCTTTATTCCTAATAAGGAGAAGATAGTAGCTCCCTTGGCAGAGTAAGGGAACATTTGTATTGGGGCATGTCTATAGCCCACCAGTATCGCCATCTTATGCATCTCCCGAGGAGATTTTGACTTTCTGGAGCCGAGATGCTCTATGTACATATTGCAACCTTTATATTAATAAAGAAATGTTTTATGGAAAAATTTCATATTATATAAGTGATTGTTTATTATTTGAGGAATTGATGAAACAAAATCTGTTACTCAGACATATGTCATAGATCTCCAATTAGATCGTTTATCTTGTTTAAGAAATTATTTTTCGAACCTCTTAAGTCTTAGGATCTCATTGACAAAATCAAAATAAAAATTTAATAATGTATCATTTTTGGAAAAATCATGAGGCGAAGGAACCGTGGCCATTAGCCAGACCCTCTCACTGATAAGGAAGAGCTTGACCCCGACGTTCGAAAGGCTCTTCACAACAGAACAAAGCCAAGACCCTTCAAAGGTGAAGGGGAGAACTTGGGCGAGGTTGTGGAGAAATGGATTGAAGCCATGGAGGAATATTTTGATGTCACCGGATACAACGAGAGGAGAAAAATGGCTCTTGCTAGGCTAAAAATTATGGAAAGAGCCAGGGTGGCATGGAGAAACCATGGCAACACCAATCATTTGGATAGGAATACCTAGTCCTAGAATGATCTTAAAGCTTATCTAAGGAAACCAAGATGAATGAATTCTTAGAACTAAATCAGGGGAGCAAAACCATTGAAGAATATCACCAGGCATTTGCTCTTCTCCTCAAGTACTCATCACCACCATTAGACGAAGAGCAACTCATGGCAAGGTTCATTCGGGGAATGAATGAACCTTTAGACACCCTGGTCAAGAATGCCAAGCCAGTTTCCATGGCTGAAGCTGTAAGAATGGCAAAGGACTTTGCCAAAGCCTTCGTTAAAGTCCTGCCAAAGCCAACTCCCTCATCCTTCAAGAGATTCTGGACATCGGGAAGTTCTTCCAACCTTCTGTCTCCAAAGAGACACCAAGGTCCCAACCAGAATATGGAGTCAGGAAGTTTCAAGAATGCAGGAAGACCTTTTCCTCGAAGCTCTTTCTTAGGAACTCCGGCTCTTTCAAGAATGTAGAGGGAACAGCTTCGAAGTGAGAACAGGTGCTTTGGGATGTCAGGGGTTTGGGCACTAGCTCACGGATTTTCCATCTCCTTCTGTGGGCCAAGCCAAGGTCCTTGAATTCAGAGACAGACTTCTTCGTATCAGTCCACCCCAATCAGGATCCCTCACACCAAAATTAGGGTCCCTCGCACCAAAATCAGGGCAACCCCAAAAGAGTGCCAGCTCAGCCTCTGCAGCCTCCATGCAAAGCAGTCTCCAAAATCCCTCCCAGAATTGGGGAAACCAAAGAGAGAGAGTTTCACCTCAGACTACAACAGCAACTAGAGCCGTCACTATAGCTGAAGAAGGGGAGGAAGAAAAAGGACAGATCTATGCCGCAATAGAGCATCAGGGTAATAACCGTTAATTTTCAGTCCTCCAGACTCCAACAGAGTACCACGGTAAGCAATTCATGCTTTTGATTGATTCAGGCAGTACTCATTCTTTTATTTCCTCAGGATGTCTGTGTAAGTTAGTCCTAAATCAAAAATCAGGGAAACCTATGCAAGTGGAATTGGCCACTGGAAAGATTCTTTTTACCACCTTGAGACAGACCTTATTCAGTTTAGTCTAGATGGGAATGTAATAGAGTGCCAGTTCAGAGTCCTACCCTTGGGAGTCTATGATGGAATCCTTGGAATGGATTGGCTCTACAGAATTAGGCTGACATTCATTGTCACAATGGAACCATCTCTTTCCTTGACCACGGGAATAAAGTTCAAGAAAATGGAATTTCCGGATCCCTAGTGCTGCAATAAGGCTTCTAAATTGTTAAAAGGGCTCAGAAAGAGGCAAGCTGTTTATGTCATTAAGATGAATCCAGTAGACATAAAATGCAAGGCTAAAGAACCAAAGTGGTTAAGTGAGTATGCAGATGTGTTCCCTGAAGAGCTGATTGAGATGCCTCCGTCTCGCGAAGTAGACCATGAGATCGAGTTAACCCTCGGAGCTCAGCCAGTAGCCCAGCTGCATACAAAGTACCAGTCCCTGAAGCAATAGAACTTAAGGAGAAGTTAAGACAACTATTTTAGAAGTTAAGACAACTATTTTAGAATAGGGATTCGTCAGACCTAGTGTCTCACCTTGGGGTGCGTGCATTCTCTTTTAAAAGAAGAAAGATGGAATGTTAAGACTCTGTAATTGACTTTAGAGGATTGAATCAATTAATAATTAAAAATAAGTATCCTATCCCTAGGATTGAATCATGAACTTGTGGATCGGTTAAGTAGGACCCAAATGTTCACAAAGATAGATCTCAAATCCGGGTACTACCAGATTAGAATCAAGAAACAAGACATCCCGAAGACAACATTCAATACTCGCTATGGGCATTATGAGTTCACAGTCATGCTGTTTGGATTGACTAATGCCCTAGCGACGTTTAATCATCTTAAGCAGGATATTCTCAGAGAATACTTGGATGATTTTGTTCTTGTCTTCTTTGATGATATCTTGGTATACTCAAAGAATGCTACAGATAATGAAGATCATGTGCGCAAGGCCCTGGAAATCCTAAGGAAACACCATCTCTTTGCAAAAAAGAGCAAGTATTCTTTCTCTATTGACCAGGTGGAATACTTGGGATTCATAGTGTCAAAAGATAGGATTTCTCCTAACCCCGCAAAGATCCAAGCAGTGGTAGATTGGCCGGAACCCAAGACGGTAAAGGAAGTCAGAGGATTCCTAGGATTAACTGAATGGTATAGGATCTTTATACCTAGGTATGCTTAGATAGCATCCCCTTTAACTAACCTTCTCAAGAAGAGTACCCTTTTTCAGTGGATTGCAGTAGTGTGTCAGAGTGCCTTTGATAAGCTGAAGACAGCCTTAGTAACCAATGCTGTCGTTAAATTGCCAGACATAAGTTCAAAATAAATTCTCCAAGGTACATTAGGAATCAATTAAAAATGGTATAAGTGACCTTAGCCTAAGGGTCAAGATTTTCAAAAATTTCTAGATTATGGTCTAATTAAGGTTCCCATAGGCCAATAGGATTAATCCAAGTGCTCGGATGAGATAAATCCAATGAATAAAAGAAAATACCCAAAATGAGTAAATTCTCACATAAGATGAAGAGTTGATGGCGGACTCTATTTTGGAGGGTTTATTGGTATATGATGATGTTATCTACGTCCCACCATTTATGCAATGGGTGCAAGAGGAGCGATCGAAACACATACCATGGGCCTTCCATGAGGTGTGGGCAAAGATTGGAAAAGTGAAGGAAGGCCAAAAGCAACCTGAGGTGGAGAATGCCGCAAAGAGGGTTGTCTACAGGTATATATCTTCTAATGCCATTCTATTTTTGTAGAAAATACATATACGCATTAAAAAAATATTTTAGTGCTGTTTGTTTTATTTTGGATATGTAGGTGGGTGTAGCTACTCATTGGCCAAGGTCTAATGGACGAAGAGAAGGAAGCAATCAAAGAATGGGTAGATACAAATTCCTCGGAAACAATGTACCCAAAGGAATGGATTGAGAGAGGGGTTTCTGATTGGGAATATAAGAGATGTCCTTGGTGGTTGGACTATCCTCTAAATCATGTGCCTCCTTTCTACTGAATTATATGCATATGTATATGTAAGCCTTCCTACCTATACAAATACATACCTATACATACATATAAATATATATAAACTATCCATATGCATATACATATTAGATACATATACATACAGATATATACATATACAAATACATATGTAAACATATATGTACATATATATATGCATACATAAATACATACCTACATACATACACTAAATTATATACTAAATTCCTACATACATACAAAGTTCATGTTACATTTAAGATTTGGCATGTTAGATTATAAAGAAACATTGTTCAGTTTTGAAGTTTATTTTGGGATTTTTTAGAAAATGCAAAGGAGATGCTGTCCAAATTTTTTGCAATCCATCTGAACAGTCCTCCATGGGGATTTCAATTTTTCATATTTTTAATTTATCATCCCTTAACTTGATCCACTGATCAAAAGTTAACAGTAGTAATCTACCAGCACAATCCACTAATCTCATAGAGATTTGCTGTAGTCATTAATGTCATTCTAGTTATGAACATCATCACAGGGACTCGTCCCATTCATCCTCATTATGGTTTTGCTCAGTTTATTACATTTCAACTAAATTTCAAGAATCATCAACTTTCAATCAGAATCCAAATCAACTCATCAGTTCACAACCAAAATTTAAAAATCATATCAACTACATTTGAACTCATCATCTGGATAGCATTAATGCTTATAATTTCAAGTCTTAGATTTACTCGTATATACTGCCAGTAAAGAGCTGCAGTTATACCCTCGGTATATACGGGTAGTCACGGTTCTTGGAACTATAAGGTAAATACCATCATGTCTAGGCCTCAAGCAGTCATGGATTCCATACAATTGCGGTACTTCTAGCTGAAGATCCAATTACCAATTTACAAATTTCAGTTTGAATATCAAATTGTATGAATTTTATCCCACAATTACAACCTTTTAGTGCTTCTTGATAAATTTTTGACATATTTGGCTTCTTGGTTGATCCTCATTAGCCAAATAGCTCTGATAACAACTCTGAGATCCCTATCCCCACCGCGCAACAAATTCAGGGGTGCTAGCAGTGGAAGTAGCACTTCTTGCGTGGGGTTCTTGTGCGGGGCAGGGTCCCACACTCAGGGCCTCACCCACGGATATCCGGATAAGAGACTAATCCATCGATTTTTCCAAAACCGAACCCGGAAAAACTTCCTTTGCCTCGAAAGCACGGGCGATTCCACCGGGATAACTTTTCCCTAACATAGTCAAAAGCCTTAACTAACTGAGCTCATCTAACCAAACCCGTAAGTCCCGTGGTCAGATCAGGGAAAAAGATTGTACTTGGATCATAGAGACTAACACTTTTTTCCTCATTGAGAGGCACAGCCATTGATTCTTTTCCATAGAATAATTTTTGTCCGGGATTTACTTCATCTATCGAACTAAACAGAAATTGAGTCTCGATTTACGGATCCATCAGTCTAACCTAACCCCATCTAGTTCCATGGGTTAGCCAACCACCCAACCACTATAGTGATGGGACCCAATTAGGAATTTGGTTAGGTTTTGTCTCGGGCATGAGGGAAAGGAGTTCCCAGGCCCCCTAGCCAGATGTTCATGCAAACATAAAACTAGTCACACCACTTACACACCTAATATGAATTTGTCTTTTTTTCTCAGCATCAGCTATCTTTAAAACAATCCTTTAATGAAACCATTGTATCACTAATCACAATCCTCCAAAATATCCGGTTGAATCTTAATTTCCAATCATTCCTTCATCGGAGTATCTATGACATCATTGGCAACTAGAACGCAGGGGCCTTTTCAATAGTTTCTAGCTCATAGTACCCGACAATATAATCACTTATAAAAATCAAGATGGAATCTCCGTTGAAGATCAGCAAGATCAACCAACAGATCCATATAAAAGAGCCATGGACTCATCCGTTGAGGACTAGCAAGGTCAATCAACCAAATCCCTACCCGGTTTCAAAAAACAACTCTTACTCCTTGATTCAATATCTTCCATGATGCACGTGTGGGTATCTTCGGCGACCCAGAGCCCGAGCACCGTACGGTCAGCACCCTCTAGGATCCTTCGCAGGTCACCTAGCGCTTCACTCATAGGCCGCTTCCTTGGTCCCTCACCCACCGTACCGGAAGCTCACCATTTAAATCAAACCGAGGCTGGTCAAGACCTCGGTCGACCATGCTACATGAGACGTCCTCCGTTGACTCTCCGTCAGCTGTTGTAACTTTATCAGTTAGGTCTCCACGACCTTAATCACAAGACGGTCAAAATGCTTCCCTCCCCAGCATTCTTGACATAAAACAGTCATTTACAAATAGGTCACAAATACAGTTTCTATAATGAACTCTCGTCTTTCCACATTATCCCTCATCAGTCCACATTACTTATTCCACTTTCCATTTATATGTGTACTCATTCTCACATTTTCCATCTCAACACATCAGATTCATTCACATCACATATCATTTATTCACATCCCAATTCACATGTCATCACATCTCATCCATTCACTCATATCGACGTCTCATCATTTCACATACACATTCGCATTCACATACACATCCACATTCGTACATCCACATCCATACATCCAATTCCACATCCGCATTTATACATATACATCCATATCCACATCCATACATCTAATTCCACATCCGCATTCATACATATACATCCACATCCACATTCATACATCCATATCCACATCCACATCCATACATTCATTTTCACATCTACATCCACATCCATACATCCATTTCCACATCCACATTCATACATCCATATCCACATCCACATTCATACATCCACATCCACATTCCATATTTATATCCATACATCCGCATTTATACATCCACATCTACATCCATATCCACCTTCCACATTCATACATCCATATCCACATTCCACATTCATACATCCACATCCACATTCACATCCATACATCCATATCCACATTCCACATTCATACATCCACATCCACATCCACATCCATACATCCATATCCACATTCCACATTCATACATACACATCCATATCCACATCCATACATCCACATCCATATCCACATTCCACATTCATACATCCACATCCACATTCATACATCCACACATCCATTTTCACTTCCACATTCATACATCCACATCCACATCCTCATTCATACATCCATATCCACATTCCACATTCCACATTCACATTCACATTCACAAACATCCTCATCCATTCATCCATTTACATTTATCGGATTCATATCACTTCCATCCATCCATTTACATCTATCTGATTCCTATCACATCTCATCACATCTATTTATTTATTGAATGTAAGGGAATTCTAATTTTTTTTGATATAAAGATTCTTTACGCATCTAATTAGGCATAAAGACAACTTTAGTAGGAATAACACTTTTATAAAAATCCTTTTATGCATCTATTTAGGCATAAGTTCAATTTTAAGGAAAATAACACTTTCGAATTAAAAATAAACCTTTTATGCATTTTACTATGCATAAATTCCATTTTAATGAGAATAACACTTTCAAAATAAAAATAAATCTTTTATGCATTTTATTATGCATAAATTCTATTTTAACAAAAAATAACACTTTCAAAATAAAAATAAATCTTTTATGCATTTTAAAATTCCATTTTAACGAGAATAACACTTTCAAAATAAAAATAAATCTTTTATGTATCTAACTATGCATAAATTTAATTTCAATGAAAATAATACTTTCGAAATGAAAATAAATCTTTTATGCATCTTTCTATATGCATAAAATCAATATTGATAAGAATAACTCTTTTAAATTAAAAATAAAATTCTTTATGCATCTTTCGATGCATAAAATCAAAATTGATAAGAATAACTCTTTTGGAATAAAAATAAAATTCTTTATGCATCTATTTATGCATAAATCCGGAAAAACTTCCTTTGCCCGAAAAACAGGGGCGATTCCACCAGGATAACTTTTTCCTAACGTAATCAAAAGCCTTAACTAACTGAGCTCATCCGACCAAACCCATAAGTCCCATAGTCAGATCAGGAAAAAGGACTGTACTTGGATCATAGAGACCAATGCTTTTTTCCTCATTGAGAGGCACAGCTATTGATTCTTTTCCATAGAACAATTTTTGTCCGGGATTTACTTCATCTATCGAACTAAACAAAAATTGAGTCTCGATTTATGGATCCATCAGTCCAACCTAACTCCATCTAGTCCCATGGGTTAGCAACCACTGTAGTGATGGGATCCAATTAGGAATTTGGTTAGGTTTTGTCCCGGGTACCAGGGAAAGGAGTTCCCAGGCCCCCTAGCTGGATGTTCATGCAAACATAAAACTAGTCACACCACTTACACACCCAATATGAAATTGCCTTTTTTCTCAGCATCAGCTATCTTTAAAACAATCCTTTAATGAAACCATTGTATCACTGATCACAATCCTCCAAAATATCCGATTGAATCTTAATTTCCAATCATTCCTTCATTGGAGTATCTATGGCATCATTGGCAACCAGAACGCTCACCACCTATCCAATCAGGGGCCTTTTCAATAGTTCCTAGCTCATAGTACCCGGCAATATAATCACTTATAAAAATCAAGATGGAATCTTCGTTGAAGATCAGCAAGATCAACCAACAGATCCATATAAAAGACCCATGGACTCATCCGTTTGAGGACTAGCAAGGTCAATCAACCAGATCCATACTCGGTTTCAAAAAACAACTCTTACTCCTTGATTCAATATTTTTCACGATGCACGTGTGGGTATCTTCGGTGACCCAGAGCCCGAGCACCGTATGGTCAGCGCTTCACTCATAGGCTGCTTCCTTGGTCCCTCATCCACCGTATCGGAAGCTCACCATTTAAATCAAACCAAGGCTGGTCGGCCGACCATGCTACGTGAGACGTCCTCCGTTGACTCTTCGTCAGCTGTTGCAACTTTATCAATTAGGTCTCCAAGACCTTAATCACAAGACAGTCAAAATGCTTCCCTCCCCAGCATTCTTGACATAAAACAGTCATTTACAAATAGGTCTCTAAGACCTTAATCACAAGACAGTCAAAATGCTTCCCTCCCCAGCATTCTTGACATAAAACAGTCATTTACAAATAGGTCACAAATACAGTTTCTATAATGAACTCTCGTCTTTCCACATTATCCCTGATCAGTCCACATTACTTATTCCACATTCCATTCATATGTGTACTCATTCTCATCCAATCACATCATTTTCCATCTCATCACATTAGATTCATTCACATCACATATCATTTATTCACATCCCAATTCGCATGTCATCCCATCTAATCCATTCACTCACATCGACGTCTCATCATTTCACATACACATTCGCATTCATTATTCCACATACACATCCACATTTGTACATCCACATCCATACATCCAATTCCACATCTGCATTCATACATATACATCCATATCCACATCCATACATCTAATTCCACATCCGCATTCATACATATACATCCACATCCATACATATACATCCACATCCATACATCCACATCCACATCCATACATCCACATCCACATCCACATCCATACATTCATTTCCACATCTATACATCCATTTCCACATCCACATTCATACATCCATATCCACATCCACATTCATACATCCACATCCACATTCCATATTTATATCCATACATCCACATTCATACATCCACATCTACATCCACATCCATACATCCATATCCACCTTTCACATTCATACATCCATATCCACATTCCACATTCATACATCCACGTCCACATTCACATCCACGTCCACATTCACATCCATACATCCATATCCACATTCCACATTCATACATCCACATCCACATCCACATTCACATCCATACATCCATATCCACATCCATACATCCATATCCACATTCCACATTCATACATACACATCCATATCCACATCCATACATCCACATCCATATCCACATCCACATCCACATTCATACATCCACACATCCATTTCCACTTCCACATTCATACATCCAACATCCATATCCTCATTCATACATCCATATCCACATTCACATTCCCATCCATATCCACATTCACATTCCCATTCACATTCACATTCACAAACATCCTCATCCATTTATCCATTTACATTTATCAGATTCATATTACTTCCATCCATCCATTTACATCTATCTGATTCCTATCACATCTCATCACATCTATTTATTGAATGTAAGAGAATTCTAATTTTTTTTGATATAAAGATTCTTTACGCATCTATTAGGCATAAAGACGACTTGAGAAGGAATAACACTTTTATAAAAATCCTTTTATGCATCTATTTAGGCATAAGTTCAATTTTAAGGAAAATAACACTTTCGAATTAAAAATAAACCTTTTATGCATTTTACTATGCATAAATTCCATTTTAATGAGAATAACACTTTCAAAATAAAAATAAATCTTTTATGTATTTTACTATGCATAAATTCCATTTTAACAAAAAATAACACTTTCAAAATAAAAATAAATCTTTTATGCATTTTAAAATTCTATTTTAACGAGAATAACACTTTCAAAATAAAAATAAATCTTTTATGCATCTAACTATGCATAAATTTAATTTCAATGAAAATAATTCTTTCGAAACAAAAATAAATCTTTTATGCATCTTTCTATGCATAAAATCAATATTGATAAGAATAACTCTTTTGAATTAAAAATAAAAGTCTTTATGCATCTTTCTATGCATAAAATCAAAATTGATAAGAATAACTCTTTTGGAATAAAAATAAAATTCTTTATGCATCTATTTATGTATAAAATCAAAATTGATGAAAATAACTTTAAAATAAAAATTTAGTAGGAATTACACTTTTAGAATAAAAGAATTTCTCTTATGCATCTAATTTTTGCATAAAATCCATTTATGATGAAAATCACACTTTTAATATAAAAAAATATCTTTTATGCATATGTTTCTGCATACAAATCATTTATGATGAAAATCATTCTTTTAATATAAAAGAATTTCTTTTATGCATAAAAATTATTTATGATGAAAATCACACTTTTATAATCAAAATAACAATTTCAATATACTTCCTTCTATGCGTGGAATTTAATTCTAAAGAAAGTAACACTTTTTTAATAAAATATTTTTAGTATGCATTTCTTATACGTAGGATGAAAATTAACACTTTAAGAATACATATACGATGGGAATTACTCTTTTTGAATTTAAAAAAATTTAAAACTTATTTTTCAAAATTTTAGAAAATTTTGCCATAACCTCCTTTGTATGGCTGACCATTTTGTAATTTTTAATCCTCTAAAATTAATTGGAAGTTCACCTAGAGTATTTAAATCATTCTAATGTAAACATTTTCTACTTATCAAAGTAAAACATTATGAAAAACTTGATTTTATCCATTAACCATTCATCTAGGATAAAGAATGGTTGGATTTACTAAAGAAGAGAGGGGAATGTCTTTTTTCAATGAGGCATAACATCATATTTATTTTAGAGAAGACAAAAATCATAAAAAAACCCATAAAAATTAAGCATATATGGGAATTTATGTATTTTCTTAATTCCATTCACCAATCACGTGACAAAAAGGCCTCTCTCAGAGCCGGAACTAGCAGAGCACGTGCAACTAGCATTGTTGCCAGAGTAGGGCCATGGAAACTGGCTTGGCATTCTTCACCAAGATATTCAAAGGTTCGTTTAGTCCCCGAATGAGCAAAGGTGAGTATTTGAGGAGGAGAGCGAATGCTTGGTGATATGCTTCAATATTTCTACTCCCCTGGGTTAACCCTAAGAATTCGTTCATCTTTGTTTCTAAAAAGCCTGGAGGATAAAACCTCGTCCTTAGGTAAATTTTGGGATCAGTCTAGGTTTGGGTATTTCGGTCGAGACGGTTTGTCTCGTAGTGGTTTCTCCATGCCACTCTAGCTGACTCCACTATCTTTAGCCTTGTAAGAGCCATTTTGCTCTTCTCATTGTACCCGGTGACATCGAAGTATTCTTCCATTGATTCGATCCACTTCTCCACAGCCTCGCACAAGTTTTCCCCTTCTCCCTTGAAAGGTCTAGGCTGCTGCGAACTATGAAGAGTTTTACGAACATCCAGGTCGAGCTCTTCTTCATCGAGTTGCGGGTTAACATTTCTACCACGATGACCTCGATCCATGTTTCTATCAATACAAAAATTCTTGTTAAGTCTCTTTATTTATGATTCAATCCAATTTTTGATTCAACTGATTCCGGGGTTCTCTAAATAGGTCGGCTCTCCACACAGAATCAAGGGATAAAGATACTCATATAGAATGCATTATCAGTTAATAATTCATTTAAAATATTTCATTCATATCTTTAACACAATAATGGTCCATCAGAGTGAATTTTTCCATCTGAATAGTCCTCCATGGGGATTTCAATTTTTCATATTTTTAATTTATCATCCCTTAACTTGATCCATTGATCAAAAGTTAACAGTAGTAATCTGCCAGCACAATCCACTAATCTCATTGTGATTTGTTGTAGTCATTAACGTCATTCCAGTTATGAACATCATCACAGGGACTCGTCCCATTCATCCTCATTGTGGTTTTGCTTAGTTTATTACATTTCAACTAAATTTCAGGAATCATCATTTTTCAATCAGAATCCAAATCAACTCATCAGTTCACAACGAAAATTTAAAAATCATATCAACCACATTTGAATTCATCATTTGGATAGCATTAATGCTTATAATTTCAAGTCTTAGATTTACTCGTATATACTGCCCCTGCAGTTATACCCTCGGTATATACGGGTAGTCACGGTTCTTGGAACTATAAGATAAATACCATCATGTCTAGGCTTCAAGCAGTCAGCGATTCCATACAATTACGGTACTTCCATCTGAAAACCCAATTACCAATTTACGAATTTCAGTTTGAATATCAAATTATATGAATTTTATCACACAATTTACAACCTTTTAGTACTTCTTGATAAATTTTTGACATATTTGGCTTCTCGGTTGATCCTCATTAGCCAAATAGCTCTGATACCAACTGTGAGATCGCTATCCCCACCGCGCAACAAATTCAGGGGTGCTAGCAACGGAAGTAGCACTTCTTGCGCGGGGTAGGGTCCCACACTCGGGGCCTCGCCCACGGATATCCGGAACAGAGACTAATCCATCGGTTTTTCCAAAACCGAACTCGGAAAAACTTCCTTTGCCCGAAAAGCACAGGCGATTCCACTAGGATAACTTTTCCCTAACGTAGTCATAAGCCTTAACTAACTGAGCTCATCTGACCAAACCCGTAAGTCTCCTAGTAGGGACCAATGCTTTTTTCCTCATTGAGAGGCACAGCCGTTGATTCTTTTCCATAGAACAATTTTTGTCCGGGATTTACTTCATCTATCGAACTAAACAGAAATTGAGCCTCGATTTACAGATCCATCAGTCCAACCTAACCCCATCTAGTCCCATGGGTTAGCCAACTGCCTAACCAGTGTAGTGATGGGATCCAATTAGGAATTTGGTTAGGTTTTGTCCCGGGTACCAGGGAAAGGAGTTCCCAGGCCCCCTAGCCAGATGTTCATGCAAACATAAAACTAGTCACACCACTTACACACCCAATATGAAATTGCCTTTTTTCCTCAGCATCAGCTATCTTTAAAACAATCCTTTAATGAAACCATTGTATCACTGATCACAATCCTCCAAAATATCCGGTTAAATCTTAATTTCCAATCATTCCTTCATCGGAGTATTTATGGCATCATTGGCAACCAGAACGCTCACCACATGTCCACTCAGGGACCTTTTCAATAGTTTAGCTCATAGTACCCAACAATATAATCACTTATAAAAATCAAGATGGAATCTTCGTTGAAGATCAACAAGATCAACCAATAGATCCATATAAAAGAGCCATGGACTCATCCGTTGAAGACCAGCAAGGTCAATCAACCAGATCCATACCCGGTTTCCAAAAACAACTCTTACTCCTTGATTCAATATCTTTCACGATGCACGTGTGGGTATCTTCGGCGACCCAGAGCCCGAGCACCGTATGGTCAGCACCCTCTAGGATCCTTCGCAGGTCACCTAGCGCTTCACTCATAGGCCGCTTCCTTGGTCCCTCATCCACCGTACCGGCTCACCATTTAAATCAAACCGAGGCTGGTCAAGACCTCGGCTGACCATGCTACATGAGACGTCCTCCGTTGACTCTCCGTCAGCTGTTGCAACTTTATCAGTTAGTTCTCCACGACCTTAATCATAAGACGGTCAAAATACTTCCCTCCCCAGCATTCTTGACATAAAACAGTCATTTACAAACAGGTTACAAATACAGTTTCTATAATGAACTCTCATCTTTCCACATTACTTATTCCACATTCCATTGATATGTGTACTCATTCTCATCCAATCACATCATTTTCCATTTCATCACATCAGATTCGTTCACATCACATATCATTTATTCACATCCCAATTCACATGTCATCACATCTCATCCATTCACTCATATCGACGTCTCATCATCTCACATACACATTCGCATTCATTATTCCACATACACATCCACATTCATACATCCACATCCATACATCCAATTCCACATCCGCATTCATACATATACATCCATATCCACATCCATACATCCAATTCCACATCCACATTCATACATATACATCCACATCCACATTCATACATCCATATCCACATCCACATCCATACATTCATTTCCACATCTACATCCACATCCATACATCCATATCCACATCCACATTCATACATCCATATCCACATCCACATTCATACATCCACATCCACATTCCATATTTATATCCATACATCCACATCTACATCCACATCTATACATTCATATCCACCTTCCACATTCATACATCTATATCCACATTCCACATTCATACATCCATATCCACATTCACATCCATACATCCATATCCACATCCATACATCCATATCCACATTCCACATTCATACATCCACATCCACATCCACATTCACATCCATACATCCATATCCACATCCATACATCCATATCCACATTTTGCATTCATACATACACATCCATACATCCACATCCATATCCACATTCCACATTCCACATTCATACATCCACATTCCACATTCCACATTCATACATCCACATCCACATCCCACATTCATACATCCACACATCCATTTCCACTTCCGCATTCATACATCCACATCCACATCCTCATTCATACATCCATATCCACATTCCACATTCACATTCACAAACATCCTCATCCATTCATCCATTTACATTTATCTAATTCATATCACTTCCATCCATTTACATTTATCTAATTCGTATCACTTCCATCCATCCATTTACATCTATCTGATTCCTATCACATCCTTTTATGCATCTATTTAGGCATAAGTTCAATTTTAAGGAAAATAACACTTTCGAATTACAAATAAACCTTTTATGCATTTTACTATGCATAAATTCCATTTTAATGAGAATAACACTTTCAAAATAAAAATAAATCTTTTATGCATTTTACTATGCATAAATTCCATTTTAACAAAAAATAACACTTTCAAAATAAAAATAAATCTTTTATGCATTTTAAAATTCCATTTTAATGAGAATAACACTTTCAAAATAAAAACAAATCTTTTATGCATCTAACTATGCATAAATTTAATTTCAATGAAAATAATACTTTCAAAATAAAAATAAATCTTTTATGCATCTTTCTATGCATGAATTGATAAGAATAACTCTTTTGAATTAAACATAAAATTCTTTATGCATCTTTCTATGCATAAAATCAAAATTGATAAGAATAACTCTTTTGGAATAAAAATAAAATTCTTTATGCATCTATTTATGCATAAAATCAAAATTGATGAAAATAACTCTTTTAAAATAAAAATAAAATTCTTTATGCATAAAATCAAAATTGATGAGAATAACACTTTTGGATTAAAATAAATTCTTTATGCATCATTCCATGCATAAATCCAATTTAGTTGGAATTACGCTTTTAGAATAAAAGAATTTCTCTTATGCATCTTATTTATGCATAAAATCCATTTATGATGAAAATCACACTTTTAATATAAAAAATATCTTTTATGCATATGTTTATGCATACAAATCATTTATGATGAAAATCACTCTTTTAATATAAAAGAATTTCTTTTATGCATCTATTTATGCATAAAAATCAATTATGATGAAAATCACACTTTTATAATCAAAATAAAAATTTCAATATGCATGGAATTTAATTCTAAAGAAAGTAACACTTTTTTAATAAAATATTTTTAGTATGCATTTCTTATACCTAGGATGAAAATTAACACTTTAAGAATACATGTACGATGGAAATTACTCTTTTTGAATTTTAAAAAATTTAAAACTTATTTTTCAAAATTTTAGAAAATTTTGCCATAACCTCCTTTGTATGGCTGACCATTTTGTAATTTTTAATTCTCTAAAATTAATTGGAAGTTCACCAAGAGTATTTAAATCATTCTAATGTAAACATTTTCTACTTATCAAAGTAAAACATTATGAAAAACTTGATTTTATCCATTAATCATTCATGTAGGATAAAGAATGGTTGGATTTACTAAAGAAGAGGGGAATGCCTTTTTTCAATGAGGCATAACATCATATTCAATTTAGAGAAGACAAAAATCATAAAAAAATCATAAAAATTAAGTATACATGGGAATTTATGTATTTTCTTACTTCCATGCATCAATTAACTTCAATAGCATTAAAAAGCCATTCCAATTAAGCTTCTCAAGCTTGAGAGGGGTTGAGAAGAGAGAAGCATTGAGAAATTATGGAAAAAGATCAAAATTCACACTTTACCTTATAAATTGCTTGATTCTTTGATCGTGGTAGAGGCCCCCAACCAATCAGTTGGTTTGGTATGCTGATGGAGCCACTAATGGAGATTGAAGAAGGAGGGAAGCTCCAATTTCTTCAATTTGGAGAGAATTTTAGAGAATAGTAAAAATTATCATTATTTCAGCATAATTCTGGCATAGTATAATTCTCCTATTTTTTTACAAAGGGCTCAGGTTCTATTTATAGGAGAGGGAGGCTCTAACCAAGACCAACTGATTTCTAGAATTTTCCAGATTAAGTTTGGTTGAATTTGGATCAGATTTGGACCTAGTTTGGTTCCTTTTTTATTCGATTTTGTTCCTTTTTGATTCGGTTCGATCCAAGAGAGAGGAGAGATAAAAATATCACATTATTTTTGAGTTTAAAACTCATTCAAGCATGTGAAGTAGGCGCCTCCTTGAAGGGACTCCCCTTCCTTACACGTGTAAAAATGGAATCATTATACCCAAAATATCTCATTTTTTTAGTAATACTCATAGTTTTTTACTAATAAACCTTGTACATAGTCAACTCTTCATCTTATGTGAGCATTTACTCATTTTTGGGGGGATTTTCTTTATTTCCTCCATTTTTTTCCTCCACACATTTGGATGAATCTTATTGGCCCATAAAAACCTTAATTTAAAATTTCAAAAAAATCTTGACCCTCACGCGATAAGGCCTCTTGAACAAATTATACTTGATTTCTAATGCACCTTCTGAAAATCTTTTTGAACTTCTATTTTGGGGGAACTTATTTTAATAAGAAGAGATATTTTTCCATCCAAAAATATTTAAAAATTGAATTACCACTCTCTAGAAGATTTTCTCTCTAAAACTGGTAGAAACAAGATCTTTTATATTTCTCAAGAGGGATTTGACTATAGGGGAAGATACTGGACATTCTGAGAGGCTGTGGAGGAATCTTACACTTGGCCCACAAAAGGAGATGGGCAATCCTTGAGCTAGTGCCCAAACCCTTGACATCCAAAGCACATGTTCTCACTTCGAAGCTCTTCTCTCTGCATTCTTAAAAGAGCCAAAGTTCTTGAGAAAGAACTTCGAGAGAAAGGTCTCCCTTCATTCCTGAAACTTCCAGATTCCAGATTCTAGTTGGGACCTTAATGTCTCTTTGGAGGCGGAAGGTTGGAAGAACTTCCCGGTGTCTGGAATCTCTTGAAGAATGAGGGAGTTGGTTTTGGCGGGACTTTAACAATGAAGGATTTGGCGAAGTCCTTTGCCATTCTTACAGCTTTTGCCATGGAAACTGGCTTGGCATTCTCTTCACCAAGGTGTCTAAAGGTTCTCTTCACCAAGGTGTCTAAAGGTTCATTCATTCCTTGAATGAACCTGGCCAAGTTGCTCTTCGTCTAGCGGTGGTGAGTACTTGAGGAGAAGAGCAAATGCCTGATGATATTCTTCAATGGTTTTGCTCCCTTGGTTTAGCTCTAAGAATTCATTCATCTTGGTTTCTAAAAATCCAGGGGGACAAAATCTCTTCCTTAGATAGGCTTTAAGATCATTCGAGGACTGGGTATTCCTATCCAGATGATTGGTGTCACAATGGTTTCTCCACATACTTTAGGCATTTTGGATGTTCGAGGTATAACATTGTGTATGTATGTCATGCATCTCATGAGGGTAATGTTCCAAGTCAAGATTCAAAAAAAGAAAAACAATCATGAGACTATTCAAAGCAATCACAAGCCCACTCAAAACAATAATGGGAACACATGGAAGCATAAAATGAGCTTAGAATCAAAGACAAAAGTTGTAGAGCCAAGAGATGCAGGAAACCTAAGAGTGCTACATGACTATGCACTAAGGGAATGAGAGATTCAGGAGAGGGAGCTTGTGCTTGGATATCTATGATAGGAGAAAACACAAAAGGAACCGAGTGAGAGTGGGTGTAAAAAGAAAATTTATTAAGAACCATGCCTTCATTAAGGGAACAAGAGATTCACAAGAGGAAGCTTGTGCGTGGAGAATCTATGATAGGAGAAAATACGGAAGGAATTCAGTCAAAATGGGTGTCGGTGTCATGACAATCAAAAGTAAACTAATTAAGGACCATGCCTTGGTACATCATCTCAAAATAAGAGTCAAAAGTGAACTCATTAAGGACCATGCCTTTGTACATCAGCTTAAAAGAAGAGTCAATGACCATAGCCAATAAGGCCATAACTTAAAGAAGAAACGAGAGCCTTGAGAACAATCCTCTCTGCCCTTGTGACTATCTCTCATACGGTTAAATACTTAAAAGGGAAACTAGGAGGGTATGACCACCATGAATTAGATGGGGGGGAGGGAGTGATAAAAGATACCAAAACATGTGGCAAATATGGTTGTTATGGCTCACCAAACCCCCTTCGAAACACATCCACGAAACACATCCAACAAGAATATTAGCTTGTGAACCGCAAATGTCGTGAGAGGATCTTTCCATTGGCTAAGCTCGTAACCCTTTGAGGTCTTCAAAATCCACAACTCCTTGAGAAGAAATTTCATCGCGCCTCCTGCGAGCATTGTCATACTGTCGAGTTGCACTACATGCACTCACGTCCCTCCTCTCACCTCACTTCACTCACACACAATAACTAGCAAGAATTAGAGAGAGATTAGCAAGAGGATTAGGAAGAGCAAGACTTTATTGCACAATGGGAGAGTTCTATTGTATTATGAGAGGTATTCACTTATATACATGGCCATAAGTGTTCACATTCACTTAAACTATGGTCGGTTGGGCACGTTAGGCTCATAAGAGGCCTAATGCTATTACAATGACTACTCTCATAATATATCCATAAAGTAAATCACTTGGGACTTCATCCTAACTTGCTACCACACGTTCTTAAAGTCGAGATTGCCATAAGTATTCCATATGACCATTATGGTGGACACCCATCCAAGTTGTAGATTTGGACACCATTGCTTTCATATCTTCAATGTATGACCTTTTGGTGTATCTACCTGTTAACCACTTTGGTTAACATTACCTTTTGCGTGGCTACACTCTTTGTAATCTATCTTTTGTAACCTCATAATGTGCTTATTATATATGAGACATGGGATGACCGAGCTTACGGCTTGTGTAATGCCTGTCATGAGAGGAATAGTTGTACATAGAGCTAGAGAAACTAGGAAGACTAGTTTTGGGCCCCCAATTGTAAATGGGGACTGCCGGCCATTGTAATTATGAGGTCTTGTACATAAATCATTTTATGGAATATGAAAAGGGACAATCCCATTTGTCTCATTTAAGCTTGGCTCTTCTCTCTCTCTCTCTCTCTCTCTCTCTCTCTCTCTATCTCTATCATTTAAGCTTGTGGATGCATGTTAGCTTGTGTTCTTGCTTTCTTGCATGTTTTATTATGGGTGTATGTAATTAGGGATGGTAATGTTCTCCTTTCTCTTCTTCTCTACTCTCTCTTTGATATCTACCAGGTCCCTTTTGCATGCTAGTTTTGTATGTAATTAGGGAAGTTACATTAAAATGGAAATATTTGAATTAAATTAAGCATTAAGTGCATTTAACTACATTTAATCAAGTGGGTGTGACTAGATTGTCAGACCTGCAGCCCTAAGTCCCCAGATAAACCTTAAAAAATTCCTAGATCTCATAGTTCCACAATCGTTAATGAACGTGCCACACCCATTCCCTCTCCATTTTCGAAGCATATGCCCATTCTAGAGCTCAATTGCAAGTGTCATGACTATTCCAAAAGTGCCAGGATTGTGCCATTCCCTCTATCTCCTGATTTCGAAAGCGAACGCTTGTTCCTTTCTTTCTTTGAGAGCGAATGCCTGTTCCATTCTGCCTTTGGAAGCAAACGCCCATTCCTTCCCTCATTTCAAATGCACATGCCCGTGCCCTTCCAGAAGCAAATGTTTGTGCCATTCAACCTTTGAAAGCGCACACCCATTCCATCCTCATTCACAAGCGAATGTCCATTCCTTTCAGCCTTCAAGAAGCGAACACCCGTGGCTTATTCACCATGCCCATTCCATTCTAGACCCAACTTGGAACGCTTGTTCCTTTCTGAGTTTTTGAGGCGTCCACCATTTCCTTATCATTTTGCGAGCAAACATCTGTGCCAGTTGTCCATGGAAAGCGAATGCCCTTTTACTTTCTATTTTCAAAGTGCATGCCCATTCCTTCCCCTTCTAAAAGCAAACATCCTTACCAGTTTCCCCTGAGAAGTATATGCCCGTTCCCTTTCCATTTTTAAAGCGTACGCCTCTTCCACTTTGAGGCTCTGGGTCACTCAGAAATCACTCATAAAATATCCTCGCTATCTTCACACTATCTAGTTAGATTTTGCTTTTATTTCTTTTCCATAATGAGTGTAATTCAATTTTGATTACAGTTTCCAAGCTAGCTCTAAACCATCTGGCCTTATGGGTCACCATCCTGAGTTACATGGATGCTAGCATGCCCGGGCTGCTCAATCATGGGTACTCATTATAATGGTGGCCATACAAACATGAGGAAAATACAATATGAGGTGGAGCATTGATATCCCACAAGTTGAGAACTTAGGGAGAAATCCCAGAGTGCCGCAAGCCCATAGGGACAATAGGCAGAACAAACTAGGAATACAAGGGATGATCCAAGATAAATTGATATCGAAGATGTTTTGGGGATGAGGAACAAGGGATGAAGAGTTGTGATGGATCAATCTTGATGTGGATAGGATGGATGAACTCCTAGAAATGGCTAAGAAAGTTATGGATGGATGATACAAACTAGACCAAAACAGGAGGAACCCCTTCCCAAAAGCTACAAGAATACCCTAACATGAGAGAAGAGATCTCAAGGAAGCTCAAGACTCGGTATTGCAAGCTCAGCTAAAAATAGAGGGTCCCATAGGATCTATCATGAAGTTTCCATAAATGATTCCTACAATGAGACTTCTAGAGCCAATCCTAGAAGCATCTCATGAGGGTAATGTTCCAAGCCAAGATTCAGAAAAATAAAAACAATCACGAGACCACTCAAAACAATCACAAGCCCACTCAAAACAACAATGGGAATACATGGAAGCATAAAATGAGCTTGGAATCAAAGACGAAAGCTATAGAGCCAGAATATGCAGGAAACCTAAGAGTGCTACATGACTATGTACTAAGGAAATGAGAGATTCACGAGAGGGAGCTTGTGCTTGGATATCTATGATAGGAGAAAACACGAAAGGAACCAAGTCAGAGTGGGTGTCAAAAGAAAATTTATTAATTACCATGCCTTCATTAAGGGAACAAGAGATTCACAAGAGGAAGCTTGTTCTTGGAGAATCTTTGGTGATAGGAGAGAATATGGAAGGAATTTAGTCAAAGTGGGTGTCGATGTCACGACAGCCAAAAAAGTAAACTCATTAAGGGCCATGCCTTGGTACATCAGCTCAAAAGAAGAGTCAAAAGTGAACTCAATAAAGACCATGGCTTTGTACATTAGCTTAAAAGAAGAGTCAATGACCATAGCCAATAAGTCCAGAACTTCAAGAAGAAACGAGAACCTTGAGGGCAATCCTCTCTACCCTTGTGTGACTATCTCTCATATGGTTGAATACTTAAAAGGGAAACTAGGAGGGTATGACCACCATGAATTAGATGGGGGGGAGGGAGTGATAAAAGATACAAAAACATGTGGCAAATATGGGTGTTATGGCTCACCCAAACCCCCTTCGAAACAACAAGAAGATTAGCTGGTGAACCGCAAATGTCGTGAGGATCTTTCCATTGGCTAAGCTCATAACCCTCTGAGGTCTTCAAAATCCACAACTCCTTGAGAAGAAATTCCATCGCGCCTCCTGCGAGCATTGCCATACTATCGTGTTGCACTATGTGTACTTGTGTCCCTGTTCTCACCTCACTTCACTCACACACAATCACTAGCATGAATTAGAGAGAGATTAGCAAGAGGATTAGGAAGAGCAAGACTTTATTACACAATGGGAGACTTCTATTGTATTATGAGAGATATTAACTTATATACATGGCCATAAGTGTTCACATTCACTTAAACTACGACCAGCTGGGCACTTTAGGCTCATAAGAGGCCTCATGCTATTACAATGACTACTCTCATAATATATCCATAAAGTACATCACTTGGGACTTCATCCTAACAACTTGCTACCACACGTTCTTAAAGCAGATATTGCCATAAGTATTCCATAGGACCATTATGGGCACCCATCCAAGTTGTAGATTTGGACACCATTGCTTCATATCTTCAATGTATGACCTTTTGGTGTATCTACCTGTTAACCACTTCGGTTAACATTACCTTTTGTGTGGCTACACTCTTTGTAATCTATCTTTTGTAACCTCATAATGCGCTTATTGTATATGAGACATGGGATGACCGAGCTTACGACTTGTGTAATAGTTGTACATAGAGCTAGAGAAACTAGGAAGAGACTAGTTTTGGGCCCCCAATTGTAAATGGATAGCTAGCCATTAAAATTATGAGCTCTTGTATATAAATCATTTTATGGATTCTGAAAAGGGACAATCCCATTTGTCTCATTTGAGGGTGCCTGTTCTCTCTCTCTCTCTCTCTCTCTCTCTCTCTCTCATTTGAGCTTGTGGGTGCATGCTAGCTTGTGTTCTTGCTTGCTTGCATGTTTGATTGTCAATGTATGTAATTAGGGATTGTAATGTTCTCCTTTCTCTTCTTCTCTACTCTCTCTTTGCTATCTGCCAAGTCCCTTTTGCATGCTAGTTGTATGAGGAGGTGAAGGCTGAGATCTCCATAGCTTCCTTCATTCTTACTCTCTACCTAGCCATTGGATCTCTTCTTGGGTGTCACAAGAAGAGGTGGAGTGAGCCCGTAGAGTAGCAGCTTCACATCGAGGAGTTAACCCTCTTAGGGTTGGCCAAGTGCAACTCTCTAGACTCGACCCTTGCATGCATCTCTCTTATCTTCTTTTCCTATCTTATGTGTGCAAGGTAGCATGTTTTCCTTAACATCTTTTGCACTGCTGTTGCCAGAGGGAATTCATTTGGCTTAGGGTCCTCCACTCTATTCATATGTGAGTGTCCTTGATTAGCCTGATTAGAGTGCAAATCCACCAATTGGTTGATTTGGCTTAGGGTCCTCCACTCTATTCATTTGTGAGTGTCCTTGATTAGCCTGATTAGAGTGCAAATCCACCAGTTGGTTGTTTGATTTTGTGTCTGTTTTGTTGATGGTGATTACCGAGAGCATTAGAGGTTAATCGAGTATTCGAGTGTTAAAGTCTTCATCGAGCACGGGAGGAGCAAGCAGGTGCTCTTACATTGCCCTTAACATTCATGCAAAACCTTGTTTTTTTGTTCTTTTTTCTTTAAGCTTGCATCCTAGTTTAATTAGTAAATTAATCTCAATTTGTTAGTCTTAATCATGCATTGTAGGCACTAATAGATAGCTAGAGACTAGATCTAGCAACTTTCTATTGAATCAAAAACACAAAAAACCAATGGGAGAATATCTAAATCAGTAGGAGATTGAGAAAAAAACCAGGCAAAACGGCATTCTGTTGGTTGATTTTGAGAAGCGAACATCCGTTTGCTTTACAAGCCATGCCTATTCCATCCTTGATGTTGCCACATTTGTTCCCTTCCTCATCTGACCAAATCTAGTAAGATTTTTTGGCTAAATGTGGAAGTTGCATTAAAATGTGGAAGTTGTATTAAAATGGAAATATTTACATTAAATTAAGCATTAAGTGCATTTAACTACATTTAATCAAGTGGGTGTGACTAAATTGTCAGACCTATAGTCTTAAATCCCTAGACAAATGTTAAAAAATTTCCAGATTTGATAGTGCCACGATCGTTCTGAATGTGCCACGCCCATTCCCTTTCCATTTTTGAACCATATACCCGTTTCCAAAGCTCAATTGCAAGTGCTATGACCATTCCGAAAGTGCCATGATCGTGCCATTCCCTATGTCTCTCCTAATTCCGAAAGCAAACACCTGTTCCTTTCTTTTTCTGAGAGCGAATGCCCGTTCCTTTCTGCCTTTGAAATCGAACACCCATTACTTCCCTCATTTCAAATGCGCACACCCGTGCCCTTCCGGAAGCGAATGTTTGTGTTGTTGAACCTTTGAAAGCGCACCCCTGTTCCATCCTCATTGACAAGTGAACGTCCGTTCCTTTCAGCCTTCAAGAAGCGAACACCCGTGGCTTATTCACCATGCTCGTTCCATTCTAGACCCAACTGGAAACACCTCTTCCTTTCCGAGTTTTTGAGGCATCTGCCCTTTCCTTCTTACTTAGAAATGCAAGCAAGAGTGGGCTATGGTGGATCAAACCCAAGAATCAACATAATTAGAGGATTAGAGGATGATTAAGATGATATTAGTGAACAATTAATCTAATAAGATAATGTAGGCATGGATACTCAAAAACCGGCAATTTCTCATTAGGCCAATGTCTCAATTTATAGGTTTTACATCCACAAGATACCAAGCATCTCCCACTGATTTCTCCTTGATTTGTGCCACCTCCCCTATATCTAGGGACACCTTTTCCTAGAATCTTTCCACACCCCTATATTCACTCATGCTACCCTTGATTCTCTCATCAGTAGATTCCTCTCACCTTTTCACTGCTACCCACTCAATTACTGACTCCCTTTTACGATCTCTCGCTAAGGGCTTGTTCTTGCACACACCCATTCACTTGCATATTTCAACACCTCCCTTCAAGTGAATAACTCTAGCACACCTGCTAGACCCTATACCAAGTTTCCCTCTTACTTGGTAGCCCGCGACCAGTGCCTCAAGTCCCTAACTCATAGTCCTTGACACTCTCTCTCTATGTATCCAAGGCTACTACAAGTGCCCACCATGACCTTAAGTGCTCACACATACATCTACCACATGGCCTACATCATTGGTGTCTCAGAGGTGGTTTTACTTTATTGGGGCAGGTTACATTGGGTTGTGGGGTTTCTCTCTCTTTCTCTCTCAGAAAATATGTCCTGACTCCTCTACCTTAGGAGTCTCCATGAAGTTTGCCAATGTCAATCCTTCTTCATTTGGTTTGCTGTATAGCAGTCTCTAGCCATGTGTCTTGGCTTCCCACAGTTGTGGCAAGTGAAGGTCCTTCCTCCTCCCCTGCCTCATCCTCATCCTCATCCTTGTGCAAGGCCTCCTCGGGTGTAGAATGCTTTCTCCTCTCTAGTTATTGGTTCTAATCCTTTCTTCTTTTTGAACTTGTTCTCTTGCTCTAGTAGAGCTCCTTCTATCTCATGCAGCTTCAAATCTGGTACATTCTTTAAGGTTGCCACAATGTTCTCATACTCTCCCTTGTCCACACTTTTCAAAAGCACTGCTAGTGCCTCGTCATCTTCTACGTTCTTCCCAATGGCTGCAAGTTCTTGCTTAATGCTTTTGTATTTGTTCAAGTGTGTGGTTATTAGAGGTTCACTTTCCTTCATGTCAAGTTCGTAGAATTGCATTAGCAGATTTATCTTTGAATTTTTTGCTTGAGTGCCAAATAATTTGTTAAGTTCATCCCATGCATCTTTAGCTTGTTGTATCCCTCTGCAATGTGGTCAATGATTTCATCATTTAAGCTGAGTGTGTAATATAAGCCCTAATGCTATTCTTCCTCATGAGCAAATGCATGGTCTTTGTTTGCCATGTATGGAACTACTCCCCGTTAAATTTAGCTATTTCTTGTGCACTGCTCATGATGATGTGAAGGGGGTATTACCTCTTGATCCAATTCAAGACTCAAGGGTAGTGTCTACCCCTTTACAACTCCATTTTGGTGTTAAATGATGATTACAAATAGATTTACAAGCATGAATACACCAAAAATTGCATAAAGCCAAGGGTAATTGCTTTGTACTACTGGATGGTTGGGACATCATACCAGCTTCAAATTGTAATCTAAAGTGATAAAGACTTGTATTAGATACCCAATGGGGTAAGTTTGAACCATCAATTGTACCAAAATATAGTGGTTAGTGCTAATTAATCATTGATTAGTGAAATAATCTCCTATTTTGTGTGCAGAAAATAGAGTGTACGGGGAGGCCAAATCTGGTGCTTTAGAGTTCAAATGAGCTCAAATCCTTTCAAGGGCATCAATAGTAGTTAGTCTAGTAGAGGATCAAGCCAAGAAACAATAGTAGTTAGTCTAGTAGAGGATCAAGCCAAGAGACTTGTATTAGATACCCAATGGTAAGTTTGAACCATCAATTGTACAAAAATATAGTGGTTAGTGCTAATTAATCATTGATTAGTGAAATAATCCCCTATTTTGTGTGCAAAAAATAGAGTGTACGGGGAGGCCAAATCTGGTGCTTTAGAGTTCAAATGAGCTCAAATCCTTTCAAGGGCATCAATAGTAGTTAGTCTAGTAGAGGATCAAGCCAAGAAACAAAAGATTTGACCAAACATTGAATGCTTAATCTCTATTTTACCAAAGTTACTTGCAACTTTGATGCAAAGCTTGATGTAGCTTCTCCTTGAAGAATTTCAAGATTTGGAGGCCACCAGCATGTTCAGAGCATCCAAAAACCTCTTAGGCCAGCTCCATTGCTCCCAATTCCAAGACATGAAAGCAAATTTACAATTTTACTCATAAAAACAAGCGCTGGATGATTTCGCGAATTTCTGCTTCACCCGCCGCCGCGGCGGGTTGACGTGCTCACAATGGGCTGAAGCGTGGGGTAAATAGATATGTGTGGCTGAAAGCTTCTTGCCTATTGTTGAGGCTGGAGTGAGATCAAGCCCCTCCACTAGCTGGGGATGCAGAGTATAGTTGAAAGGGGTTTAAAAATGAGATTAACTTTTAATCATGATTAGCAAGATAATTATGCTTAAAAATTAGATGCACAAATGATTCCTACAATGAGACCTCTAGAGCCAATCCTAGAAGCATCTCATGAGGGTAATGTTCCAAGCCAAGAATCAGAAAAAGAAAAACATTCATGAGACCACTCAAAACAATCACAAGCCCACTCAAAACAACAATGGGAATACATGGAAGCATAAAATGAGCTTAGAATAGAGCCAGAAGATGCAGGAAACCTAAGAGTGCTATGTACTAAGGGAATGAGAGATTCACGAGAGGGAGCTTGTACTTGGATATCTATGATAGGAGAAAACACAAAAGGAATGGAGTCAAAGTGGGTGTCAAAACAAAATCACCATAAAGAAACATGCACTTATACTTGATCTTAATGGAGTTTTACTCAACAAGGAAGAGAAGAGGCATCCTCAAACCCAGTCATTCGCAGAGAAGCCTTGCTTAGAGGTTCTATGATTTTATCTTGGAAAATACTCAGTCAAAAGAACTACAACCCAAGGTAAGAGGCATGGAACAACCCCAAGAAAGCAAGCCCACTTCTTCTCTAGATCTTAGAGTGGAAGTAGGACAAAGTGAAAGCCAACAGACCCAGACAGAACCACCAGTCTAGAGACCTATGCTTGTGTTAAGTATAGCTCATCAGTATAGGGCTCAAGGACTAGTGCGAAACCCAGTGCAAGTCCATCATATCAGGGACCAAGAACGTCGCACCAAAGGGAAAGGGTCTACCCAAGCCCCTCACATCAGCCTAGTCTACCTATGTATCAGCAATACCCATGATAGGGAGTCTACCCAGGGCACCACATGGGACCATAAGGGGCACACCTAAATCCCCCTATTAGACAGGGGCCTTTGATGGCATATTATCATTCCAACCGTGCTCCTCCACCAACCCTCTCACAATCTGCTCCTACTCCAGCCATGGCAAGGCTAACACCAGAAATGTTGAGATTGGCCATGGAATTAGGGAGGGGGTGGCTGTTGTATCACACCTCTAGCGCACCAATGTAACCTTCACTAGCACCAAGGTTAGAGTGGAATATACCTGCTAACATCTCAAATCTTATCATGAAATTTGATGGGACTGGATACCTGATCCCACATTTAGAGATGCTTAATCAAATTTGCGATCCTTTGTCCATGTAGAAAAAATAGGAAAGAGATGGTGAGTACCTCTGGAGGTTCTCCCGCCTTGACTCCATTATGTGTAGGGTGTGGTATTGATCACATGTATAAGGATTGTATGCTAAGACTAAGAATGATAGAAAAGGCTCATGAAGTTAATCCCAGCACGAGCATTAACCTATTGAGTGTTAGAGATGGCTTCATCCGAGTAGTCCCTCTCAACGTGGTAACAAGACTGCAAAACCAGCAAAGGGCCGTAGCACATGCTACTATAGAGGCATGAACTTCACAAAACCAAGGTCAAGCAAGAGTCCCTAAACAAGCATGAGTGACTCGGTGCTCACGAAAGAAAACCACCAAGATTGGCAAGGGAGAGAGCCGAGCAGTTATCAAGAGCGGTTTGGAAGATGGCACAACTCACACATCGACTTCTTCATCCGAAGAGGAAGATTTGTTGCACGTTGCTTGAGCAAGAGAACCTATTGACATGCGCCAATTATCAAAAAGGCTCAGTGAGTATCCTAAACCCCTTGAGGAAAGGAGAGACTTTTGGTAGCCCAGGAGTTGGTGGTCTGGGAATGCCAAGTGGGCGCAAATAGAAGATGACCCTCCCACCACCTACCTTGAACCATGCCCCTCGGTCTCTAACCTGAGACCTACTGATGAAGCCCAGGAATATCCTCAAGAGCTTCTAGACCAACCATTCCCACAAAGGTTAACATAAGTAGTAGCTTCCACTGCAGGTGGTTACCCCCCGAGCAAGCAAACAGGGTAGCCGAATATCTTAAAAGCTTGGGAAATGACCATCTTAGGGGAATGAACACTGAAATCCTTGTTCCCATCCCTCTTACATACAAAAGAGCTTAGGACTAAGCCAATTCAACCTTCCTCGTGACATAGCCCCCATTCTAAGAGACATTGCAGGTCTCTCTTCCTATCTCTCTTCTCAGGTCGTCCAGATCCCTATCGGCACTTTGCTCCAAGGTAGCCCAAGCTTATGGAATGCTCTGAAGGATTGGATGGAAGGACACCTCGAGATAGGCATGCACAAAACCATGGAGCCTGACAACTCTAATGATTCGGAGGAAGAAGAATTTTGTATACCCCATAAGGTAACGGGGACCCCTACGGTTCGAGGAGTGAATAAGCTTGGACAGTACTTTGAAGGTGATGAACTCAATGTAGCCTTGCCAATAACCTTCGATGGTGGCCAACAAGTTATAGCAATCTTGGATGGAGGAGCAGGAGTGAGCATTGTTACAAAATAATGCTGGGAAAAATAGGGAGCCCCCGCCTTGTATAACACAACTTTACTGGTTAAACTTGCTAATGGAGCCACCACTAGACCCATTGTTCTACTTCAGGATATTAAGATTAAGATCCTAGAACCACTTACCACGATGCCTTCACGATGATGAACTTTAGACGTCAGCTAGTCTCTTACAATTGCATCCTTGGCAAACCATTCATGAGAGAGTCCAAAATGATGCATGATTGGGAACTGACTACATATACATTCGAAGGAAAGATCTTACATTCAAAATCAATCTATGCACGTCAAAGGTCCATCCCATGAGTGGCAGACCATTCACAGCAACACAATCCACTGTCACAACGACGCAATCCACTACAGTCCATTTGTGGCCAAACTTGCCATAAGACAGACACTTCCAGATCCCGAAGACTCTGAAAACTGGATGCATATCCTTGCTACCCTAGACATCTTACCTAGACGCACTGGTACAAGGTTTGCTATGGCAGATAGGCAAGAGATTACATCATTATACATGCTTAGTTTAGAATACTTACCTGATGTCACCACCCAAGAACTTGAATGGGCTATTAGAACAAAGCCATCCGAGAGTACACTCTCCCATAGAATACATAGGCATGAGGGATTCCCTGGGGGCTAGAACAATATGTCTTCCTAGATGATTCAGATACTCATTAGCTAAAATATGTGGGTGTTGTGGAAGCACATGACCACTTCAATGAAATGTGGCATTTTATTAGGAGGACCTTGATGTCTCTTAGGAGGCGGAAAGTTTGAAGCACTTCTTGGGGTTTGGAATGTTTTGAAAGACGAGGGTGTTAGCTCGACGGGACCTTGACAACAAAGGCCTTGGAGAAATCCTTTGCTATCTACACTGCTTTTTAGCCATAGAAACTGGCTTAGCATTCTTCACCAAGGTATCCGAGAGTTCATTCATTCCCCGAATGAACCTGGCCAACCATCAGCTGTTCTTCATCCAGTGTTGTGGCGAGTATTTGAGGAGGAGAGTGAATGCCTGGTGATATTCCTTCGTGGTTCAGCTCACCTCAGTTAGCTCCAGAAACTCATTCATCTTTTTTTTCAAGAAGCCTGGAGGACAAAATATATTTTTGAGGTAGGTCTTGAGATCATCCCATGTCTAGGTGTTCTGATCCAAGCGGTTTGACTTGTAGTGGTTCCTCCACGCTACTCTGGTTGTCTCTACGATCTTCAGCCTAGCAAGAGCCACCTTACTTTTATCGTTGTAATGTGTGACATCGAAGTACTCCTCCATAGCTTCGATCCACTTTTCTACGGACTCACCTAAGTGTTCCCCTTCACCCTTGAAGGGACCTGCTGAGATCTTTGTAGAGCTTTACGAACATCAGGGTCAAGCTCATCCTCATCCACATGAGGATCTGGCTGTCCCCACCACGAGGCGCTTGTCTCATGATTCTACCAAAACGATACATCATTAAATTTTCTATTCGACTTCGTTCCAAGATTCTAAAACTTAAGAAGTTCAAAAATAATTCCTTCAAACAAGGTAATCATTGTACTATAGTTCCAACTAATTTTGGGGTTCCTTAAAGTTTGGTCAACCCTCTCAGAATCCTAGGATAAATATCCTTTCTATAGGAAGAAACATACATAACTCATTATCATAAATAGATCATTTATATCCTTAACACAACATTAATGGTCCATTAGACCAGTAATTTCCAATTAACATCTAAACATTAGACCAGTAATTTTCAATTAACATCTAAACATTGGACCAGTAATTTCCAATTAACATCTAAACACAATAATGGTCCATTAGACCAGTAATTTCCAATTAACATCTAAACATTCCCCACGGGAATTTCATTTATATAGGTTCTCGATTCATCATTCCACAATTGGGTCCATTGGGCCAAAGGTCAAATCTGTCAGCACGATCCACTAATCTTATAGTGATCTACTAAAAGTCTTGATCGTTTTCCAAGTTACTAACATCATCATTGGAATTCTCTCCATTCATCATCGTCATGACTTATTCAACTCATCTACTTTCAACCAAAATTCAAAAATCATCATCCTTTTATCAGAATCTAATTCAATCCATCAATTTTCAACCAAAATTCCAAAATCATATCAACCAGCATTTGAAAAATCAAATCATCATCTAATTTTTTTTCCCAACAGAGCATTTCTACTCATAACTTCAAGGTCTTAGATTCACTCACATATATCGTCAGTATAGAGTTGTAGTTATACCACGGTATATACGGCTTTTCATGGCCCTTGGTGCTATAAGGCAAATGCCATCATATCTAGGCCTCAAGCAAAGTCGGGGATTCCACACAAATGTGGTACTTCCATCTAAAAACCCAATTTCCAATTTATGAATTTCCATTCTGAATATCAACTCGTACAAATTTCAACACACAATTATAATCTTTCACTGGTGAATCATAAATTTTTGACATTTCTTGCTTCTTGGTTTATCAACTTCAACCAAACGCTCTAATACCAACTGTGAGACCCATGCCCTCTGTGCGCATCCCACTCTGGAGTGCTAGCAGCAGAAGTAACAACCTCACGCACAAGAGGCAAAGCTTCCCAATCATGGCCTCGCCCATGAATGTCTAGGCAAGAAGGGACTAGTCCGGTGGCTCTTCCAAAACCGAACCTGGGAAAAACTTGTTGTTGGAACGGGCATACGCTTCACACAAAGGAACGATCGTGCACTTCAAATGGTATGGGCATACTCTATAAATGGTACGAGTGTTCACTTCTAGTTTTTCGAGATTTTAATGTTGCAGCTTTGACTGCCACCTACAAATATTCTCTCTGACAGTGTAGTTATACCCCTTTTTTAATGCAATTTATGCTTAATCAATGCAATTATTCTCTTTTTTAATGCAATTTATGCTTAATCAATGCAATTACTCCCTTTTAAATGCCCACTTCCAAATTAATGGCTGGAGATCTCACCAAAATGGAATGGGCGTTCACTTCTCAGAGGTTCATCCCAGAATGTAGTTTCACCTACTTTCCTCCTCTTATTATTGTAGATTCACGTGTCTCCCAATTATTTTTTTGAATTTTTTATTTTTTATGGGGGTCTAGAGCTACTCTCTATAGCCAACCGTTGGATTTGCACTCCAACTGTGCAAAATGAAGACTCTAGCACATGAAATGTGTGAAGGACCCTAAGCTAAGTGCTATCCCTGGTAGCAGTGCCAAAGATGTTAAGCTAAACTTAAAACCTTGCACACAAGAGAGGGAAAGAAGAAAAGAAACAACCATACTAGGGTCGAGTCGGAGATTAGCACTTAGCCAACCCTAATGAGGGTTAAATCCCCCCTTTGTGAGGCCGCTAGGGGCTCACTCCACCACCACTTCTGTCACCCAAGTGGAGATTCACAAGCTAGGTAAAGATCAAAGCAGGAGGGAGATATGGAAATCTCAACCTTCACTCCATGCCAACATACATACAAAAGGGATCTTGGTAGAGAGACAAGAGAGGGGAGATGAGAGGATAAGCTACATTAACATCATTCCTAACATGCACACGTAACAACAATTAAGCATGCAAGCATCTACAACACAAGCAAGATGAGAGGATAAGCTACATTAACATCATCCCTAACATGCACACGTAACAACAATTAAGCATGCAAGCATCTACAACACAAGCAAGCATCTACAACACAAGCAAGCATCCAGAAGCTCAAGAGAGCAAGAGAGAGAGAGAAAAAAACTCAATTGAGACTAATGGGATTGTCCCTTTTCATATTCCATTAAATGTCTTATACACACGAGCTCTCTTTTTACAATGGTCGGTCACCCATTTACAATTGGGGGCCCAAAACTAGCTTCCTATTCCTATGATCGGCATTACACAAGTCATAAGCTCAGTCATCACATATCTCTTTTATCAATCAATGCTTTCTACAATTACAAAAAGATAAGTTACAAGCGTGACCACGCTTGAAAAATGATGTTAACCGAAATGGTTAACATAATTAAAAAAAATAAAATTTTTAAAAATTTCCTAATCTTTAGAGGTGCTTATGGTCTACCTCCTCGACTCACTAGGGTTATTTTTAAATGCATAAAATGCCTCAAAAGACCATTTTTAATATGAAGGGTACGAGGAAAAAAGAGCCAAAACTCCTATTTCAGGACCGTGCACACACTGTTGAAGCTTTTCTAAGCTTCCTTACACACCATGGATGTCTTTTGGTCATGGTTGCATGCCCCCAATTGCCCCATTTCATTCGATAGCACCCCAGCCCCCCCCAATTGCACATTCACATTTAGTCACCACGCCACACATGGTTGGCCGCCATAAGGGCGAAATGATTTTTGAGGAGCCCTCATCTAGTGGAGCCCCTCCATTTATGCACCTCGATGTGGATAGACGCCTTGTGCACACTCACATGCCTCCTTCTATATCCACTATGGATCTATTCCTCCCAACCCCACCCTTGCACCACCTCCCCTTGTGCCGAAACTTGACATTTCGAGCTGCACAAGCTCTAGGAAGGGGAGTGTCACAACACTTGCACCCACAAATATCACATACAAAACCTATGTGGGAAAAAAATTTCAAACTTCTGCCGAAATTCCACAGACCCCGTATTCCACATCAAGGTCTTTAACCAAATCTGTTAGGCATTTGAATTTTTTTTGACTATGGCAACCAAAGTCCAGCTCCTTGGACTCAGCCTTGAAGGAAAGGCAGCGCAATGGTTCCAATCCTTGGACCCTCAGCACAAAAGCAGTGAGAGAGGCCGTTATTCTTGGATTTGCACCCTATGGGCCCAAATGGAGCCCCATCATCCAACTATTCCAATTGGAACAAAGATCCGAGGAAACCGTATGCAACTACATCATAAACATTGAGTACCTTGAATTGCATTGTGAAAGAAAAAAAATTGAGTGACAAGCACTTAATGGACCGTTTCCTCGTAGGCTTGCACAATCCAACGGTACATGACCACATGTTGGTCAAGGACCCCTCCACCTTTGATCAAGCTTGCAAATGGGAGATCTTTCTCAATGACAGCATGCGAGAAAGCTATTCCATGCAATTGGTCACCATGCCAATGACAACCCAAAGCCATTCGTAACATTAACTTTATCTCCTCTCGGGCTCCAAGACATAATGGTGGCACCACCCCCAACTCAATACTCCCACAAGGTGCCACCACAACCTTCTCCAGTGCCAATCTTTCCATTCGAACCATTGTCTCTCCAGGCAAACCCTATTACTCATGGTCCATTGGTAAACCTGTGGAGCCTATACGCTTCGCCATCCCCGAGGCACCCGTAACACCTCATCTCCCTCCATCAATGCCTCACATGGACCCTAAACCACTTGTGAACACTATAGGTGCACCCACAGGGAAACCACCTCTTTTATGCTTCCTTTACCATGGACCCCATAGAGTGGCTGAATGCCCTCAAAAGAAATGCTTGCCAATGACACCACAATGTCATGGTGGCTATGGAATTGACCATTACTTCAAATATTGCCCTTTGCAATCAGTTTCTCACTCCACAGTTAAAGGCATTCCATCCCTCAATGTGTTGAGCGTTCAACATGGGAAGATATCCATTGTCCCATCGAATGTCATCAACATAGTTGCAGGACAAGCTAAAGAAAGCCACATCCCAAAAGAAACAACGCTCTAACCACGTTGGCCAAGGTGAAGATTGGGTTAGCATCCACACTAGCTCAACAAAGACCACATCATCCTCTTCCGAGAGCGATGATCATGTGCCGAATTGCCACTCCCCCATGCAGCCCACCAAAAACTCACCAAACAGGAAAAATGGATGGCCACATATCCCAATGCCATCCTTGAGAAGCAACATCTTTAGGAGGCCCAAGCAATGGTAGAGCAATACCAGGCTCACCTTGAATTGCCACCTGTTTTTGTAACCTTTGACCCAATGCCTAAGTGCGCGCTGTCCCGACCAAGGAAGATCCGTTCACCAACATGATGTTGACAAATGAAGATTTTGCCCCACATGTGCCTCCTCATCCTCGAGTGCCTATTCCACAAATGGCCAAGCCCGATTCCCACATTCACATAGAACAACTTGATGCGAATAGTGACATAGAGTCTGACAGTATAGTGACTCATGAGGTCCGCACACCAAATTTGCTAATGTAGGTAAAAGTCTGTGACATGACATTCCACCTCACATTTATAGTCATGGACTTTCGTAATGCCGCATATGACAACATCTTGGGTAGACCCTTCATCCAACAAACACAACTAATGCATGATTGGGACGCGCATCATGTCTACCTTCGCAAAGGGTCGTAAATGCTTAAGGTCAATTTATATACTTGGCACTCACATCCCATGGCCAAAGCTCCCTTTGTCGAAGATTCTTCTATTACCATTGTCCACCAAGAGAAGTAAGTTCTTTGTTTGCAATGCTTGTCATCAAGCCCTTGATGTCGCACGGGTATCATGCACAGTCGCTTTTGTTGATAGTGATGAAGTCAACCATGACTGGCTGAAAATCCTTGCTACACTTGACACCCTCCCTCATCACAAACTCGGCATGAAATTTGTGCTCCCAAACAACCAGACCCTTCATGAACCCTATAAAGCCATTACCTTGATTAACACCCTGAGTGTAACTGTAGCTCCACATGTTGAAACAACCGCCCTTAGGGTCTGGATAGATTTCCCCTTTGGTAGAAATATGCAATGAAAATTTGCCTTGATGTCTCCCACAGCTAGTTAGCCACAATCTTTTTCCATGGGAAACATGGGTCTCTCTTGGCAAACCATCTCTTAAAATTGACCATGCCAAAATTCAGTTGCCTAGTGGGACAACGCATACAAAGCCTTGGTTCCTTTACACAAATTGTACATATACTGTCTCTAACCCATTGGCTTGTAAGTTTTATGTGGTTCCAATAGGTGAGACAACAAAAGCAGTCAAGCTGAAAACACAACTACCCTTAAGCTTCCCCAGGGCAAGGTAACAATGATCCTCTGGGACAGGGATTGCATCGAATCTAATCCTATTCCCCCACCAACTGATTCCATACAAGGTACTACTCACACACCCCTAACCATAACTAGTAAGTCTTCCACTGCCACCACTGAACTTCAACTAGAACTAAACCCACCACCAAGAATATGGATTTGACTCCCAACCGATCATGGTCGACAATGGTGGAAAGCCCACATATATTCTATGGTCCATACCAATCTCATATTCTTGGAGGCATGGAAAGCTCTTGGAAAACCCACACTAACAAAAGAAGACACTTACATTCAAATATCACACGAAATGCGCCTAATGAGTGTTAGGTATTTCATTCCTAAAATTTATATAGGAAATAACCATTTGGGGTGCAAATTTCATGTCATTGATGAAGGGGCACTCCAAGGCCGGATTATCATTAGAAAAGAGTGGATTGATGCCACTCACTGCCAAATCAATTGGCGCAAAAAAAACAGCCACCATGGAAATCAATGACAAAAAAGCCACTATCCTTTTGTGTCCCCGAGAGGAAATCATCCACACACCCTCCCCCCTACTGCCCTTCCCCCTCACACCACTGGCAGTCTCCCCTATAGCCACACCCCATGCCTCACCAAAGCGGGTCAATCGGCCACTGTTGACAACATCCACCAATGATAATCAAGCCTCATTGTGTCAACATTGCCCCTCAATTCTACATCCTCGACCACCCACACTGCAAGCACCCCGACCTCATATCTTTATCATGATAATGAATGGTGGGTGCCCAAGAATCTTCTTGTCGCTCAAGGGTTCTATGATGGCTACAAAGAACTATGGATCCCCAAATGGCCATCTCCACCACCCAAGCGTAAGAAGCCAACTAAGCCAACACAAACCAACCCTAAGCTAAAGCTTTAACGTTTGCTCACTATTACAAACACAAGGTTGCTATAAAGGTAACACTCACTTTTGGTTACCCAAGCATGCTGCTTGTGCTCATCCCCCACAACAACTCCCAAGAAGTTGTGCGACAAAAGGTACCACTACCACGGGCTAGGCAACCATAAGCACAACGAAGCCAACAACACTGGGTGCCTACCAAAGTGCTTAAAGCTCAAGGCACACACTTGTGGCTCCCCAAGCCCCCATCAAAATCCTATCCTCAGCGTCACCAACCTACACCTAGCTCAAAGCCTTATCTCACGACCAAAAACCAAGAAGTCTTGACAACTATAAACCTTCATCACTCAGCAACGTTGGGTGCCCAAATATCCCTTAGAAGCCCAAATATCTCTTAGAAGCCCAAATATCTCTTAGAAGCCCAAGGCTTCTGTAAGATTCCTCCCTAGCCTCTCAAGATGTCCAGCATCTTTCCCTATAATCAATCCCCTCTTCAGAAATATAAAAGATCTTATTTCTGCCTGTTTTGGCCTAGAGAGAGAAAATGTTCTAGAGAGAGGTTATTCAGATTTTGAATATTTTTGGATGGAAAAATATCTCTTCTTATTAAAATAAGTTCCCCCGAAACAAAAGTTCAAAAAGATTTTCAAAAGGTGCATTAGAAATCAAGTATAATCTGTTCAAGAGGCCTTATCCTAGGGGTCCCAGATTTTTAAAAATTTTTAAATTAAGGTTTTGAGGGTCCAATCAGATTTATCCAAATGTGTGGAGAAGATAAATAGAAGAAATAAAGAAAATCCCCCCAAAAATGAGTAAATACTCACATAAGATGAAGAGTGGACTAAGGATCAAAGGAAATACTAAAAAAATGGAATTTTGACACCTCCTCACAATGGGAATTCCCCCCTCATGAAGGAGGCACCTCCTTCACATGTGTGGTGGAGTTTAAAATTATCAAAAATTGAGAAATTTCATCTCTCCTCTCTTCTAATTCAAGTCTAGTTCCAAAAAGTAAGCTAAACTGACCTAAAAATGGTCAAAAATTAACCAAACTGATCTGTAAAATTCTAGAATCCGTTTGCTTGGTTAGAAGCTCACTTTTTTCTTTAAATAGAAGCCTCCCCCTTTGATGAAGCTTAATAGTGTTTTATGCACTGTTACTCTACTCCTCCCAAGAGCCAAGAACTGTGAATTTCTTAATAATTCACTAGTTTTTGACCATTCCCTCTTCTAAAAAATTGGTGGCCACTCTTGTTGCAAACAACAGTAGATCCCTCAAACCATCAAGCCAAAGGAAAGCTCCCAGAATTCATGTAAGTTAGAAATCTTATATTTTTCTTTATTCTTTTAATGGTTTTCTAAATTGTTTGTTATCTTAAAATGATAAACAGATGCTATGCCTTCTTGGAAAGGCTTTCCCCCTCTCTCATTCTTAAAATCAGCCCTTCTTTATCCTAGTTAAGTGATCTAATTGTTGGAATTAAACTTTTCATATTGTTTCTCTCTTAAAAGTGAAAATTAATTAGTTTAGAATGCTTTAAACCAATTGGGGATAATTCCTAAGTAGATTAAGGTTAGAAAATTTGAAAAATGGTCTGCCATACAAAGGAGGTTATGGCAAAATTTTCTAAAATTTTGTGAAATAAATTTCATCTTTTATTAATAAAAAAGAGTAATCCCCATCATTTATGTATTCTAAAAGTGTCATTTTCATTCATGCATAGAAAGATGCATATTGATTATTTTTTTATTATAAAAGAGTGATTTTTAATAGAATTAAATTCTATGCATAGAAAGATGCATATTGATTATTTTTTATTATAAAAGAGTGATTTTTAATAGAATTAAATTCTATGCATAGAAAGATGCATATTGATTATTTTTTTAATTATAAAAGAGTGGTTTTTAAAAAAATTAAATTCTATGCATAGAAAGATGCATATTGATTATTTTTTTATAAAAAAAGAGTGATTTTCAATAGAATTAAATTCTATGTATAGAAAGATGCATATTGATTATTTTTTATAACAAAAGTGTTAATTTCATCAAAATGGATTTTATGCATAAATAGATGCATAAAAGAATATTTTTTTAATTATAAAAGTGTTACTTTCATCAAAATGGATTTTATGCATAAATAGATGCATAAAAGAATATTTTTTTTATTATAAAAGTATTAATTTCATCAAGATGGATTTTTATGCATAGATAGATGCATAAAAGAATATTTTTTATTATTATAAAAGTGTTACTTTCATCAAAATGGATTTTATGCATAAATAGATGCATAAAAGAGTATTTTTATTATTATAAAAGTGTTACTTTCATCAAAATGGATTTCTATGCATAGATAGATGCATAAAAGAATATATTTTTTTATTATAAAAGTGTTACTTTCATCAAAAGGGATTGTTATGCATAGATAGATGCATAAAAGAATATTTTTATTATAAAAGTGTTGCTTCCATTAAAATGGATTTTTATGCATAAATAGATGTATAAAAGAATTTTTTTTAATTGTAAAAGTGTTACTTTCACTAATATTGATTTTTATGCATAAAATGATGCATAAAAGAAATTTTTTTTAACAAAAGTGTTGCTTTCACTAATAATGATTTTTATGCATAAAATGATGCATAAAAGGATTTTTTTAAATCAAAATAAGAGTTCACTTTAATCCTATGTTTAAATCCCATGAATATTGGAAAAATGAATAAGTAAATACTCAGTGAAGGAAAATTATACCGTTTATATTCTCTAGGATGGTAATGAAAAAACTCAAAAAAACTATCGAAGTCGGAATTTTAGATAAATGACTAATTTATTCCTCATAGGAATTCGTGTTTAGTTTTGAATTAAATAAAGTAGTAATTCAATTATTACCTTCGAGAAAGATAGATCAGGGAGAACCTTTCCAGACTCAAACCCTGAATCAGATTATGACCAAGACATAACTCCTTCGTCAGTTTCAAGAATAGACGATGTAACCAGTTCGGTAATCTACACTCAAATCACTCACCGAATTCGAAACTAAGTTGAGACCTTTGATTTTGATCTGAGGATCAAGAATTCAGAATTCGAGGAATTCTGCTTGGAAATCCAGACCTGTGATCTAGAAGTCTTGGGATATGGAATTAAGATATATTCATTGTATTCAAAAGAAAATCAAAACTGAAAACTTGCATAGAAACCCTGTTTTCTTAAAGGATTGTCTTACGCCGGAATGCTGGAGGGACCATTTGGTATATGTGTGTTCTAAGGGAAGTTTGGTTGCAACAGTTGGTAGGGAGTGTTCAAGGGACAGCTCACACGGCAAAGCCTTGACCAGCCTTGGTATGGTTAAAATGGTGCGCTTCTAATACGATGGACGAGGGCCGACGAAGCGGTTCCTAAGTCAAGTGCCAGGACACCTAAGGAGGATCTTGGAGGGTTCTGACCAGGCGATGCATGGGCTCGCGGTGCCGAGGACACCCATGCGTATGTCGTGGAAGATATATATGTATGATGACGAGAAACTTATTGTAATCTATTTACTGGATCTCGTTGCTAACCTGCTAGTCTCAACGAAGAGTCCAGAGTGATACTGTTTTGTGAGAAACAAGGATTGAATGGAAATTTTGAGTTGTGACATCCGTACCCAGTAATTGTTTGTCAATGGATTGTTTTATGAATTAAAGTTTAAAGAGGAAGTTTTGAGTTGTGACATCTATGCCCAATAATTGTTTGTCAATGGATTGTTTTATAAATTAAAGTTTAAAGAGGAGTGTGTGAGTATCTATATTCTAAAGCAAAAGCTAAGAAAGGCCTGAGTACTTGTCTAGTTCTACTATTCCAATGGTTGGGCAGTGGCTAACCCATGGGCTGGCTTGATTTAGTAGAGTTTTAATAATAAAATTAATTAATAAGATTACGGTTAGAACTCGTATAGTTAAATAATAACCTAAAGACTTCTCAAATGAATAGATCAACCGGCTGTGTCTAATTCAACTAGGAAAAAAGAGTTGTTTCCTTCAAGTTAAGTCTGTTATAGTTTTCCTTCTATCCGGTTTATTCAGATGAAGGTTAGTTCAATCTTGACCTCACTAGAAAAATTCATTAAGAAATTCAAAATGGTAGAATCGTCCCCGCTTTCCGGGCATGGAAAATTTTCCCGGTTTCGGTTTTCAGAATGACCACCAGCCTAGTCTCGGGCCCGGACATTCGAGGGTGAGGCCCCGAGTGAGAAACCCTGCCCTGCACAAGAGGAAGCTACTTCCGCTGCTACCATCATCCGGGAATCCGCCCGGTGCGCAGAGGGGGCAGTGGGATCTCACAGTTGGTATCAGAGCGCTGTTGTAAAGTAAATCTGGGAAATAATGTTTTCGCTTGTTAATATTATGTTGAATAAACTTCAAAAATTGAAAACTTATAAATTGAATTGGAATTTATAGATGGATACCCCGAATCTATCTGGCATTCCTGAACTCTCCCAAAGTCAGGATATGATAGCCTTTGCATTCGACCACCTCATCAACTCTGCTCTACGAACCTGAGTAATCAGAGTGAGACTCACACATCATTTTGAGAGTCTTTACTTTCCTGATCCTCTTGAGCGACGTCGGTATATGTGGTTTTGTGGAGGACGATGTATTAATGTCAGTACCAGTCAGCATCAGAGACTCAGGCCGAATATTTCCTTAGCCATGATTCTGATAAGGCTAGGGCTTGTTCAGCATGTGCAACTCTTTGATCATTCACCTAAGAATTTCAGAACTTCATGCCAAGTTTTAGGCTTCTTAGCCGCTTTATCCCTAGAGATAGAATTATAGCACCTCTTTTTGTAATGAATCGTGTGTACCATGGCATGTCTCCTTCACAATTTTACTTCTTTATGCGTATACGATTGTGGGAATGATTTTGGGAGTCGTAATGCTCTATGTATATATCGAAAACTTTTAATAATAAATGATGTTTTGCAAAAAAATTCTAAATTTTTTTCATGATTGTGAATATGGTTAATCTTGTTTCATGAAGTATGATGAAATAATTATCATTTTAAAGAATAAATCACAAAAATTAAATAATCATAAATCTGTTGTCAAAGTTAAGTTGACAAAAATCTCATTTTGTCAGAATCATGAGGCACGCAGCCCGTGCAAGGCAACCGGATCCTCTAACCGATGACGAAGAGTTAGATCCGGATGTTCAAAAAGCCCTACACAGATCCCAACCGGGTCCCTTGAAGGTGAAGGGGAACAGTTAGGTGAAGTAGTGGAAAAGTGGATTGATGCAATGGAGGAATACTTTGATGTAACTCGCTACAATGAGAGAAGTAAGATGGCTCTTGCCAGATTAAAGATTGTGGAAACGGCCAGGGTCGCTTGGAGGAATCACTACGAGACTAACCGTCTTGACCGGAATACCCAAACCTGGACCGATCTTAAAGCTTACCTCAGAAAGAGGTTTCGTCCTCCGGGCTTCCTTGAAACTAAAATGAATGAATTCTTGGAATTAAAGTAGGATAGCTGGATAATTGAAGAGTACCATCAAGCTTTTTCCCTTCTCCTCCCCCAAAGAGGCAGCAAGGCCCAATTCAATATCAGGATGTGGGAAGATTTAGAAGTGAAGGAAGACTCTTCCCCCAAAACACTTCTCAGGAGCCCCACCTATTTCAAGGATTCAGAGGGATGAGCTCAGAAGTGAGAACCGATGTTTTCGATGTTAGGGTTTTGGTCACCAACTGAAAGACTACCCGACTCCTGCCATGTCAAGGGGATAGGGAAGTCAAGGACCAAGAATGTAGAGACCAACCCCTTCCTATCAGTCAAATCAAGGTCCATCTTGCCCAAATTAGGGAAATCCCAGAAGAACTCAAGCTCAACCGTCTACCTCTGTCCAGAGTAGCCTTAGAACTCCTTCCCAAAACTGGGAAAACCAAAGAGAAAGAGTTCTGCCTCGACTGCAGGCAGCCAGAGCAGTCACAATTGCAGAAGTAGTGGAAGAGGAAAGAGGACAGATTTATGCTGCAATTGAAAACCAAGGGCCAAATTTCCAATTCTCCGTCATTCATACTCCAACTGAGTATCAGGGTAAGCCTTTTAAGATTTTGATTGATTCAGGTAGTACTCATTCTTTCATTTCCCCTGGATGCTTGCGTAAGCTAGTCTTAGATCAGAAATCAGGGAAACCTATGCAAGTTGAATTGGCAAGAGGGAAGATTCTTTTCACTCACCTTGAGACAAATCGTATTCAGTTCAATTTAGATGGGAATTTAACCGACTGTCAGTTCAGAGTTATACCTTTGGGAGTTTTCGATGGGATCCTTGGAATGGATTGGCTCCACACAGAAATCAACCCGACATTCACTATCACAATGGAACCATTTCCTTCCGTGACCTTCACGGAAACAAGGTTCAAGGAACCGGAAATTCAAGATCCCCAAGTCTGCATTTAGTAAAGGCTTCTAAGTTACTAAAAGGACTTAGAAAGAGGAAGCGCATTTATCTTGTCAAAATGAATTCGGTAGACTCAAAGTTAAAAGCTAAAGAACCTGAATGGTTAAGTGATTATGATGATTTATTCCCAGCAGAGCTAACAGAGATGCCTCCAATTCGGGAAGTAGATCATGTGATAGAATTGACCCCTGGAGATCAGCCAGTAGCCTTGCGCATGTACAAAATGCCAGTTCTTGAAGCCACCAAACTCAAGGAACAGCTTAGACAGTTGTTAGAACAAGGGTTTGTAAGACCCAGTGTTTCACCTTGGGGTGCACCAGTTCTCTTAGAAAAAGAAAGATGGAACGCTAAGACTCTGTGTGGACTACAGAGGTCTCAATCAGCTGACAATTAAGAATAAGTATCCTATCCCCAGAATTGATGAGCTTCTGGATAGGCTAAGTGGAGCCTAGATCTTCACAAGGATAGATCACAAATTAGGGTATTATCAAATCAGGATTAATGAGCAAGATATCCCGAAGATAGCCATCAATACTTGGTATGGGCATTATGAATTCACTCTAATGCCATTTGGATTGACAAATGCCCCAGCTACATTCAATCGCTTAATGCAAGACAAATGCCCCAGCTACATTCAATCGCTTAATGCAAGACATTCTCAGAGAATACTTGGATGATTTCGTTCTTGTTTTCTTTGATGATATTTTGATTTACTCAAAGAATGCAGCTGACCATGAAGCTCATGTCAGAAAAGTTCTTGAGATTCTAAGGAAGCACCAACTCTTTGCAAAAAAGAGCAAATGCACTTTCTTTGCCGACCACGTTGAATACTTGGGCTTTCTAGTATCAAAAGATGAAATTTCTCCAGATTCCACTAAAGTCCAAGCAGTCATAGATTGGCCTGAACCCAAGACAGTGAAAGAAGTCAGAGGATTCTTAGGATTGACTAGTTGGTATAGAATTTTTATACCAAAGTATGCTCTCATAGCTTCCCCCTGACAAATCTTCTCAAGAAGAATATCCCCTTTCAATGGTCTGCCAAGTGCCAGAGTACTTTTGATAAGCTGAAGACCGCCGCCTTGGTAACCAATCCCGTTCTGAAGCTACCAGATTTCTCTCTACCCTTTGAGGTAGTAACTGATGCCAGTGGTTTTACCCTGGGAGGTACATTCATGTAGGAAGGTCATGTGGTGGCCTATGAATCCCAAAAACTCAGAACGCATGAGAGGAATTATGCTGTCCACGACTTGGAACTACTTTCAGTAGTTTATGCCCTGAAGTTGGAGACATAACCTACTGGGTCAAAGATCCACTTTGATGCAGATCATCAGAGCTTAAAGTGGATCTTCACTCAGAAGGATCTCAACATGCGCCAAAGAAGGTGGATGCAGACCTTGCAAGAATTTGATTTTGAAATCAAGTACCGCCCAGGCAAAGAAAATGTGGTAGCAAATGCCCTCAGCAAAAAAGCCTCCTTGCTTGCAATTACTATAGTGACAAATCCTTTGATTATTGAAGCAAGAGAGAAGATCATGCAGGATAGATTCTTTGGCCCTATTGCTACCCTACTTATGCACGAAAGCAAAACTCCATAAGAGTTGAACCGAGTTCAAGGGTACAGCCTGGATGATGGAATTATGTATTATAATTGCAGGCTATGCATTCCCAATGATGAGGAAACTAAGGGTCAAATTCTAAATGAAGCCCATGATAGCCTTATTGCAGGACATCCAGGTTTTATCAAAACCTACATGTCTATGAAGAAAAGTTTCTTTTGGCCTGGTCTAAAAAAGGATGTACTTAATCATGTACGTCAATGTCTGACCTGTCAGAAAGGCAAGGCCGAGAGAGTAAAAATGCCTGGGAAATTACATCCATTAGATGAAGTGGGAATGCATCAGTATGGATTTTATTACTGGATTACCTTCAATGCAATCAGGTGTGCAATCAGGTTACAACTCCATCTTCGTGGTAGTTGATAGACTAACCAAAGTTGCCCATCTGATTCCAGTAAAAGATACCTACACTGCATCAGTGGATGTGGCCAGAGTGTTCCTCAAGGAAATCTTCCGATTGCATGGCCTACCCAGAAGAATAGTAAGTGATCGAGATCCCAAATTCACGTCAAGATTCTGGACTGTATTTTTTGAAGTAGTAGGAACTTGTGAGATCCCTGTTCCCACCGCGCAACGGATTCGGGGTACTAGCAGCGGAAGTAGCACTTCTTACGCGAGGCAGGGTCCCACACTCGGGGCCTCGTCCACAGATATCCGGACAAAAGACTAATCTGTCGGTTTTTCCAAAACCAGACCCGGAAAAACTTCCCTTATCCGGAAAGCACGGGCGATTCCACCAGGATAATTTTTACTCTAACGTAGTCAAAACCCTTACTGATCAAACAGATCCGACTGCATCTATAAAGATACTTGGTCAGATCAAGGAAGAAACTTGCACTTGGATCATTGGGATCAACGCTTTTTTCCCCACCAAGGAGGCACAGCCGTTGATTCCTATCCATAGAACAATTACTATCCGGGATTTACTTTATCTATCGTAATAACAAAAATTGAGTCTCGATTTACGGATCCATCAGTCCAGCCTAACCCCATCCGATCCCATGGGTTAGCCAACCGCCCAACCACTGTAGTGATGGGATCCAATTTGGAATTTGGTTAGGTTTTGTCCCGGGTACCAAGGAAAAGAGTTCCAAGGCCCCCTAGCCGGAAGTTCATGCAAACATAAAACTAGCCACACCACTTACACACCCAATATGAAAATTGCCTTTTTCTTAGCATCAGCTAACTTTAAAACAATCCTTTAATGAAACCATAGTACCACTGATCACAATCTTCCAATTTATCCAGTTGATTCATAATTTCCCATCATTCCTTCATCAGAGTATCTATGGCATCATTGGTAACTAGAACGCTCACCACCTGTCCACACAGGGGCCTTTTCAATAGTTCCTAGCCCATAATACTCGGCAATATAATCACTTATAAAAATCAAGATGGACTCTCGTTGAAGATCAGCAAGATCAACCAACAGATCCATATAAAGAGCCATGGACTCATCCATTGAAGACCAGCAAGGTCAATCAACCAGATCCATGCCCGGTTTCACAAAACAACTCTTACTCCTTGTTCCAATATCTTCCTCGACGCACGCGTGGGTATCCTAGGCGACCCAGAGCCCGAGCACCGTATGGTCAGCACCCTCTAGGATCCTTCGCAGGTGACCTAGCGCTTCACTCATAGGCCGCTTCCTTGGTCCCTCATCCACCGTACCGGAAGCTCACCATTTTAATCGAACCGAGGCTGGTCAAGACCTCGGCCGACCTTGCTACGCGAGACGTCCTCCATTGACTCTCCGTCAGCAGTTGCAACTTTATCAGTTAGGTCTCCACGACCTTAATCACAAGACGGTCAAAATGCTTTCCCAGCATTCTTGACATAAAACAGCCATTTACAAATAGCATTTACAAACAGTTTACAAATACAATTTCTATATTAACTCTAATTTTTCCACATTATCCCTCATATAATCCACATTACTTATTCCTCATTCCATTTATATGTGTACTCATCCAATCACATCATTTTCCATCTCTTCACTTCAGATTCCTTCACATCACATATCATATATTCACATCCATACATCCACATCCACATCCACATTCACATCCATACATCCACATCTACATGCTTACCTCCATTTTCACATCCTCATTTATACATCCACATCCCATATCCACATTCATACATACACATCCATATCCACATCCATACATCCACATCCACATGCATACATCCACTATCACGTCCTCATTCATACATCCACATCCACATGCATACATCCACTATCACGTCCTCATTCATACATCCATATCCACATACATACATACATCCACATCCACATTCCCATTCACATCTATACATCCACATCTACATCCACATGCATACATCCACTATCACGTCCTCATTCATACATCCACATCCTCATGCATACATCCACTATCACGTCCTCATTCATACATCCATATCCACGTACATACATACATCCACATCCACATTCCCATTCACATCTATACATCCACATCTACATCCACATACATACATACATCCACATCCACATTCCACATTCACATCTATACATCCACATCTACATCCATATACATACATACATCCACATCCATATTCCACATTCACATCTATACATCCACATCTACATCCACATTCACATATATCCACATCCACATTCCCATTCACATCTATACATACACATCTACATCCACATACATACATACATCCACATCCACGTTCCACATTCACATTTATACAACCACATCTACATCCACATTCACATACATCCACATCTACATTCACATTCACATATCTATATTCCCATTCACATCTATACATCCACATCTACATCCACATACATACATACATCCATATCCACATTCCACATTCACTTCTATACAACCACGTCTACATTCACATTCACATCTATGCATATACATCTTCATGCATACATCCATTTTCACATGCATACATCCACACTCCCATCTCCACATCCACACATCCACATACATACATCCATTTTCACATTCCCATTCATATAACCCCATATGCCTTCATATCTAATCTTTTATATCACCTCCATTCTCACCCTATCACAACCCATATACATCTTATCTCATCTCATACACTTCTTATCTCATCCCATACACATCTTATCACATCTTAACTCATCTTATATGCATCTTATCATATCTTATCACTTCCCATATCTTTTATGCATACTTCTATGCATGAAATTCAATTATGCTAAAAGTAACACTTTTATAATAAAATAATCATCTCTTATGCATACCTCTATGCATGAAATTCAATTATGCTAAAAGTAACACTTTTATAATAAAATATTCATCTCTTATGCATACCTCTATGCATGAATTTTAATTATTATAAAAGTAACACTTTTATAATAAAATATTCATCTCTTATGCATACCTCTATGCATGAAATTCAATTATGCTAAAAGTAACACTTTTGATATAAAAATTTATCCATTATGCATACTTCTATGCATGTAAATAAAAATGATAAAGGTAACACTTTTGATATAAAAATTTATCCATTATGCATACTTCTATGCATGTAAATAAAAATGATAAAAGTAACACTTTTGATATAAAAATTTATCCATTATGCATACTTCTATGCATGTAAATAAAAATGATAAAAGTAACACTTTTGATATAAAAATTTATCCATTATGCATACTTCTATGCAAGTAAATAAAAATGATAAAAGTAACACTTTTGATATAAAAACTTATTCTTTATGCATAATATAAAAATTCAATTTCTCTATGATTATAATGAAATTCTTTCAATTAGTCTAGGATGGTAATTCCTAGAATATGGTAGGAAGTCCTCTTTTTATGCTTTGAATGAAATTATTTTATGCATAATTTTTATAAAAATTTTGCCATAGCTCCGCTGCTATGACTGATAAATCTCAATTTTTCTAAGGGATAAAGCTTATCATTAAGGAAATAATTAAAATGATCTCTAATTGGATCATTAATCCATAATGGATTGAATCATCAATATGCATAAACTAAAAGCATAGAAAAAAAAACCATTAATTTGGCCTCAAGCATAGCTTAATCTTGGATTAAGGAAAAGCTTTATGAAAAGCTTCTTTTGGATTGAGAATGGGTCATGAGTATGACCATTTCTTGAGTGAGAGAGAGAAATTACATAAAAACCATTAGAATTTAAACATAAATGAAAATTAACTTCAATAGCATTTATTAAATTATGTAACTCTTCACTACTATTCACCAATTAACTTCAATAGCATTTAAAAAACCATACCAATTAAGCTTCTCAAGCTTGAGAGGGGTTGAGAAGAGAGAAACATTGAGAAATTATAGAAAAGAGCAATATTCACTAATTACCTTACAAGTTGCTTGATTCTTTGTTCACGGTAGAGGCCCCCAACCAATCAATTGGTTAAGTATGTTGATGGAGCCACTAATGGGGATTGAAGAAAGAGGGAAGCTCCAAAAACTAGTGAATTATTAAATGAATTCACAGTTCTTGGCTTAGGTGGAGTAGAGTAACGATGCATAAACACTATATATTTTTCAACAAGGGGGAGGCTTCTATTTATAGGAAAAATTGAGCTCCTAACCAAACAAACTGATTCTAGAATTTTCTAAATCAGTTTGGTCAATATTTGACCATTTTTAGGTCAGTTAAGCTAACTTTTTGGAACTAGACTTGAATGAGGAGAGAGGAGAGATGAAATATCTCAATTTTTATGAGTTTAAAACTCATTCAAGCATGTGAAATATGCACCTCCTTTAAAGAACTCCCCTTCCTTACATATGTGTCATAATGGAATCATTTTAATATTGCTCATAGTTTTTTTACTAATAAACCTTGTACATTTTCAACTCTTCATCTTATGTGAAATATGCACCTCCTTTAAAGAACTCCCCTTCCTTACATATGTGTCATAATGGAATCATTTTAATATTGCTCATAGTTTTTTACTAATAAACCTTGTACATTTTCAACTCTTCATCTTATGTGAGCATTTACTCATTTTTGGATACCCAAAATATCTCATATTTTTAATATTGCTCATAGTTTTTTACTAATAAACCTTGTACATTTTCAACTCTTCATCTTATGTGAGCATTTAAGGGACTCCCCTTCCTTACATATGTGTCATAATAAAATCATTATACCAAAAATATCTCATATTTTTAATATTGCACATAGTTTTTTTACTAATAAACCTTGTACATTTTCAACTCTTCACCTCATGTGAACATTTACTCATTTTTGGGTATTTTCTTTTTACAAGTTGGATTTATCTCCTCCCTACACATGGATTGATGCTATTGGTCCATAGGAACCTTAATTGGACCATAGTCTAAAGATTTCTGAAAATCTAGACCCTTAGGCTAAGGTTCTTTATACCTATTTTCAATTAATTCCAATTGCACATTGGAAAATTCTTTTTGAATTTCTGTTTCAAGGGAACTCATCTGAATTAGAAGAGATATTTTTCTATCCAAAAATATTCAAAATCTGAATATTCTCTCTCTAGAATATTTTTCTCTCTCTAGGCTAAAACAGATAGAAACAAGGTCTTTATATTTCTGAAGAGGGGTTGATTACAGGGAAAGATACTAGACATCAAAAAGGGGGTGGGGGAGGAATCTTACAGAACTTTCTTGGATCTCAGCACAGCTTACCACCCTGAGATCGATGGTCAAACAGAAAGGGTAAACCAAGTAATCGAAGATATACTTTGGTCATGCTGTGAACCCAAGAAGTGGCTAAGCTATCTGCACCTAGTCGAGTTCGCCCACAATGCTTCTTATCACCGAAGTATTGGGATGAGCCCTTTCAAAGCTTTGTATGGACAAGATTGCTTAACTCCATTAACTTGGTCCGACCCATTGATTAGGGTCGAGATGTCTAGACAGATGCTTGATGACATGGAACAGCAGATGCAGTCAATTTGCAAAGATATAAAAGCTACCCAGGATAGACAGAAGCAGTATGCAGATAAGAAGAGGACAGACAGAGAATTCAAAGAAGCAGATATGGTCTTCATTCGAGTAAGCCCCAAAAGAAGTTCTCTATCTCTTGGGAAATACAAGAAGTTATCTCCCAGATATTGTGGGCCATATCTGATTACAAAGAAAGTAGGTGACTTGGCCTACGAGCTTCTTTTGCCTCCTCATCTTAAAGTACATAATGTATTTCATGTCAGCCTTCTTAAAAAGTATGTACCAAGCCTGAATCATGTGCTTGATGATGAAATCTTAACTTCTTCAACCCAAGGGGGGCAGATGAAACTCCAACCTGAAGAAATCCTTGATGTTTGAGAAATGGTTCTTAGGAACAAAATTCTGAGAGAATTATTGGTCAAATGGAAGTTCTATCCTTTTAAAGGATGCCACCTGGGAGAAAGAAGCCGAACTATTACGAGATTACCCTCAGTTTGCGAGATGATGACATCTCGCATTTTTCAAGTGGGAGAGAATGTAAGATTCCTCCCCAAACTCTCAAGATGTCCAAAATCTTTCCTTGTAATCAATCCCCTCCTCAGAAATATAAAAGATGTTGTTTTTACCTATTTTAGCCTAGAGAGAGAAAATGTTCTAGAGAGAGGTTATTCAAATTTTGAATATTTTTGGATGGAATAAGTTCTTTTCTTATTAAAATAAGAAGAGATGGAATAAGTTCTCTTCTTATTAAAATAAGTTCCCCCGAAACAAAAGTTCAAAAAGATTTTCAGAAGGTGCATTAGAAATCAAGTATAATCTATTTAAGAGGCCTTATCCTAAGGGTCCAAATTTTCGAAAAATTTTAAATTAAGGTTTTGAGGGGCCAATCAGATTCATCCAAATGTATGGAGAAGATAAATAGAAGAAATAAAAAAAATCCCCCCAAAAATGAGTAAATACTCACATAAGATGAAGAGTGGACTAAGGACCAAAGGAAATACTGAAAAAATGGATTTTTGACACCTCACAATGGGAATTCCCCCCTCATGAAGGAGGCACCTCCTTCACATGTGTGGTGGAGTTTCAAATTATCAAAAATTGAGATATTTCATCTCTCCTCTCTCCTAATTCAAGTCTAGTTTAAAAAAGTAAGCTAAACTGACCTAAAAATGGTCAAAAATTGACCAAACTGATCTGGAAAATTTTAGAAGCAGTTTGCTTGGTTAGAAGCTCAGTTTTTTCTTTAAATAGAAGCCTCCCTCTTTGATGAAGCTTAATAGTGTTTTATGCACTGTTACTCTACTCCTCCCAAGAGCAAAGAACTGTGAATTTCTTAATAATTCATTAGTTTTTGACTATTCCCTCTTCTAAAGAATTGGTGGCCACTCTTGTTGCAAACAACAGTAGATCCCTCAAACCATCAAGCCAAAGGAAAGCTCCCAGAATTCATGTAAGTTAGAAATCTTATATTTTTCTTTATTCTTTTAATGGTTTTCTAAATTGTTTGTTATCTTAAAATGATAAACAGATGCTATGCCTTCAAAGGCTTTCCCCCTCTCTCATTCTTAAAATCAGCCCTTCTTTATCCTAGTTAAGTGATCTAATTGTTGGAATTAAACTTTTCATATTTTTTCTCTCTTAAAAGTGAAAATTGATTAGTTTAGTGTTGGAATTAGGGTTGCAGGAAAGCACACAAAGCTTGGAGAAGAAGAAGCAAGAATGCACACAACACACCATGTATTAGATTGTGTCAATGTACAAAAGATAAGTTAGCCCTAGAAGGATGGGCGTATATACAAGCCGGGGGAAAAAACCTCCTAAAGAGGGAAAAAGTGCCCCGGCGGTCCTAAGTGTGTTCACACACATCACTGCCTATATATATATGGCAACAAATCCCCCCTGGGGAGTGATAGTGTGAACGAGAGCTGGCACTCATGTATAGGGGAGTGCCATGCCCGAAGTAGATCAGTCCACAAAGGGGAGCAAGCCCAAAGCTTTGCGGAAAGCTTTAAACTTCTCATGAGGAAGTGCCTTTGTGAAAATATCGGCAAGGTTGTCGTGTGTTGGCACATATGCCAAGCTGATCTCTCCTGCTGAGAGTCTCTCCCTGACATAGTGATAATGCACCTCAATGTGCTTTGTGCAAGCATGAAAAATTGGGTTTCTCGCAACTACCAATGCGCTTTGACTATCAGTGAAGATAGAGGTGGTTGACTCCTGTCCAACACCCAAGTCAGCCATAAGCCGTCTGAGCCACACACACTCAACCGTAGCTGTGAAAGCTGAAGTGGCCACAGTAGGTTGCTTCTTGCTCAACCAAGATATGCATGAGCTACCGAGCATGAAACAAAAACCACTTCTCTTGTGTCATAGCAACCAGCCCAATCTGAGTCCGAAAAAGCATGTAAATCTGGCGGCAACGATCCCCCCTTGGGATAAAACAACCCAAGATGTATGGTGCCACTCAAGTAGCCAAAGATGCATTTAACTGCCTTCCAATGCTGAGACCCTGGGCTATGCATAAACCTGCTCACCTATGAGATTGCAAACTGAATGTCCGGCCTCGTAATGAATACATAAATGACGCAACCAATAGCTGTCTGATAGAGTGTGACATCAAAGTGATCTCGAGCATCATGAAGACTCAACTTCAAACCTGTCTCCATTGGAGTAGCAATAGGCTTGCAGTCTTCAAGGCCAAATCTCCGCAACAATGTCTCAATATACTTTGTCTGACACAAAGCAATACCTCCATCACACGGCTTAAATTGTATCCCCAAATAATGATGCAAATGCCCCAAATCTGACATCTCAAAAGAGGCATTCAAATCAGCCTTAAAATCAGCAATATGACTTTCATTTGGTCTTGTGAGCAGCATGTCATCGACATAGAGAGCAATGATTAGATGTACATCATCCACACATTTAACATACAAAGTGCTTTCTGTTGGACTATTCTGAAAACCATGTGCAGTCAAATATGCATGTATCTTTTCATACCAAGTCGTGGAGCTTGCTTTAAACCATATAAAGCCTTTTTCAACCTGCACACTTTGTTTTCCTGCCCTCTTTGAACAAAACCATGAGGCTGCGATACATACACCTCCTCATGCAAATCTCCATTCAAGAACGCAGTCTTTATATCCAACTGATGTACATTCCAACCATTATGAGCTGCCAATGCACAAATGCTACGAATGGTAGTCATACGACAAGTGGGAGCAAAGGTCTCATCAAAATCAATGCCCTTTTCTTGAGCATAACCCTTTGCAACAAGTCTAGCCTTATAGCGATCAACACTGCCATCTGGCTTTCGTTTCAACTTAAAAACCCACTTACATCCAATGGCCTTTTTACCAATAGGCAAATCACACAAAGACCATGTACCATTCTTCATTATAGCATCATATTCACTTTGCATTGCAGCCAACCAATTTTTTGATTTTTGTGCCTCATCAAATGAAAGAGGTTCTTCCTCTTCACACATACTAGACACAGCCAAAGCGTAACAATCTGATGCATAAGAGGCATGCTGAAAACCTGAACGAGTACGATTAGATATAGGTGCATCAATTTTACTATCACGTAAGGTTTGCACCAGCCATTTAGGCATATTTCTAGCCTGCTCATTTTCAGCCCTATCCTCAGAAATTACATCCTGTAAATCTGCATCAGAAATAGGCTGATCTATGATGTCGTTTGAAATCTGCATAGGCTGAATATTTGTCTCATTAGGACTTACATTTGAATTCCCACCTGTAAACAGAGGCAACAATGTATCAAATACATCCCGTGAGCTCACACCTGTCTCTTTGGTACATGATAACAAGGGCTGCACAGCATCTTCCACAAAAACAACATCTCGACTAATCAAGATACGCTTTGATTGTGGATGATACAATCTGTAACCCTTGCTCTCAGCACTGTAGCCAACAAAAATGCATTTAACAGCCTTATCATCCAATTTTCTGCATTGTTGCACAGGCACTAAAGCATAGGCCAAGCAACCAAAGACATGCAAGTGACCAATAGAAGGCTTCCTACCATGCCAAGCTTCATATGGAGTAATAGACTGCAAGGCCTTAGTGGGACACCTAGTGGGACACCTATTGAGTACATATGCAGCACACATGACAGCCTCAAGCCAAAACGCATGTGGCAAAGCTTGGCTCTTGACCATACATCGTGCCATCTCCATAAGTGACCTATTTTTCCTCTCAGCAACACCATTTTGCTGAGGGGTATACGGCACTGTACATTGGTGTTTTATCCCACGACTAGCCAGAAATGCATCAAACTCTTTAGACAAGTACTCCCCCCTCGATCAGAATGGAGGGTGCCCACAGTACAATTGGATACATTTTCAACCATAAGAAAAAACTGTTTGAAGCACAAAAACACTTCGGACTTTGCCTTCAGTGGATATACATGCATGCCTTGAGTAATCATCAATGAAAATCACGACGTACAAGTGTTTATGACGGAGTTTGCATAGGCCCACATACATCACTATGTACAAGTTGCAATTTGCGAGTGGCCCGCACAGAACCATCCTTTGGAAATGCAGAACGTTGCATTTTGCCCAAAATATAGCCTTCACAAACATGTTTCAATGGTGCCTCAAGAGGGAGCAATGAAGCAACCATATCAAATTTCTACAAACGTAGCAAACTAGCAAAGTTCAGATGACCAAAACGAGCATGCCATAGTTTTGCATCTGAAACTGCCTTTTCATCAAAAACTGCATTTGCTGAATCTTCCACACACTTGTCATAAGAATTGAGCCTATACAGCCCACGAAACAAGGTGCCAGATGCAATAATCGTATCACCAGAAGTCAAATCATGAACAGTACATCTGTCATCCACAAATTTGACTACAAATCCAAGTCTAGCAAGCGCAGAGATAGGCAATAGATTCTTCTTTATCCCTGGCACATACAAAGCATCTGAAAGTGTGAAAGCGCTGCCATTTGCAGCAGTAAGCATAATTTTACCAACGCCCTTCACTGGGTAAGAAGCATTATTGGCACATGTGACAGTATTCCCATTAGAGACAACCTCAAAACAAGTGAACATATCACGATGTGAGGTAATGTGCTTTGTTGCACCACTATCAAAATACCATACATTAGAGTCAACAGAAACTGCCAAACATGCATCATGTACAGATGGGTCATACTGGCAATACACGCTAAACGCCCATTCTGTATCCTGCACAACGTTTACAAAATCTGCATTTGTAGAAGCATCCGCTATTGTGGCTGCATTTGACTCTTTCTTCTTTGCCTCTTTAGTTAGGGCAATTCTTAATGACATGATCATTTGCCTTACAATAGTTGCACCTGGTCTTTTTCTTGCCTTTATCAAGAGCCTTCTCAGACTTATTGTTGCTACCTATGGAAGGAGAAGAAGTTGCAGACCTACTAATAGGAGAAGAAACAGTGGAAGGGGCTGCCTTACCACTTCTTCTCTGCTCTGCTGGGCAGTAATAAATGCTTGATCAACTGCACATTGCCTGGCCCTATTTTGCCTGGACTACGCTTCTTGCAAGAGCTTGTTGACTAAAGTATCATACTTGACAGCATGAGGTCTGTCCTCATTAAGAAGTCTCCACGTGGAAGCAAAAGTCTGATATGTCTCAGGTAAAGCATCAAGAACAGTCTGCACAAGAGAATGATCAGGAATAATCTCACCTGCAGAAATCAACTCTTCCTTGAGATCTTTAATCTCAGCAAGAAAAACACTCATGTCATCATCTTCCTGCATAATCTTCAATTCTAGCTCTTTACGCAGGTAAGCGATTTTTGCCTCGTTACGACCTACATACAAACCAGCTAGAATATCCCAAGCCTATTTTGCTATTTTAGCTGAACGAATATGTGGGGTGATGTTACGTTTGACAGAAAGTGCAATCAAGGCATGAGCCTGCGCATCTTTACCATCCCAACGAGCTTGTTCAGCAGTGGGTAAAACAGCAGCAACAGTAGAGCTGCTATAGAACCTGCAACATCCTCAATAGATCCTACATCCATAGAACTTGGACGTACATCCATACCCTGTACAATGTTCCACACTCCTTTTGCAACCAAAACATGCTGCATCATGTATGCCCAAAGTGGGTAGTTGCTGTCTCCATCCAATTTGTCATGCGAAATACATCATTGCTATTATCAGCCATGGCCACTGACTGAAACTGATGCAAAAGCTACCTGTAATGAAGCAAAGACTGAACAGAGAACAACTCGTGCTATGTAGCACGGTCCATAATAGAATACGTATGCCTATTTTGTAGAAAACTGCACTGTCGAAATTTCTGCAAAAAATGACGAAAACACACGTGCAGAACTTGAAATGCAAAAATGGAGCCCAAAACGACCTCAGATGCAATTTCTGAGAACGTGGGATTGGAGAGTATAGGGACCTGCAAGCGCTCGTGAAAGCTCACCTCAATTGGAGAACGTGGGATTGCAGAGTATAGGGACCTGCAAGCGCTCGTGAAAGCTCACCTCAATTGGAGAACGTGAGTCGGAGGGTGCTGGCGGTGTAGCCCTAGAAGCCAATGCCTGCTCTGATACCAATTGTTGGAATTAGGGTTGCAGGAAAGCACACAAAGCTTGGAGAAGAAGCAGCAAGAATGCATACAACACACAATGTATTAGATTGTGTCAATGTACAAAAGATAAGTTAGCCCTAGAAGGATGGGCGTATATACAAGCCGGGGGAAAAAACCTCCTAAAGAGGGAAAAAGTGCCCCGGCGGTCCTAAGTGTGTTCACACACATCACTGCCTATTGATATATGTCAACATTTATGCATACAAATAATTTATCATTAAAATCACTCTTTTAATATAAAAGAATTTCTTTTATGTATCTATTTATGCACAAAAATCATTTATGATGAAAATCACACTTTTATAATCAAAATAACAATTTCAATATACTTCCTTCTATGCATGGAATTTAATTCTAAAGAAAGTAACACTTTTTTAATAAAATATTTTTAGAATGCATTTCTTATACCTAGGATGAAAATTAACACTTTAAGAATACATATACGATGGGAATTACTCTTTTTGAATTAAAAGAATTAAAACTTATTTTTCATAATTTTAGAAAATTTTGCCATAACCTCCTTTGTATGGCTGACCATTTTTCAATTTTTAATTCTCTAAAATTAATTGGAAGTTCACCAAGAGTATTTAAATCATTCTAATGTAAACATTTTCTACTTATCAAAGTGAAACATTATGAAAAACTTGATTTTATCCATTAATCAAAGTGAAACATTATGAAAAACTTGATTTTATCCATTAATCTTTCATCTAGGATAAAGAATGGTTGGATTTACTAAAGAAGAGAGGGGAATGCCTTTTTTCAATGAGGCATAACATCATATTCAATTTAGAGAAGACAAAAATCATAAAAAAAACCATAAAAATTAAGTATACATGGGAATTTATGTATTTCCTTACTTCCATTCATCAATAAACTTCAATAGCATTAAAAAGCCATTCCAATTAAGCTTCTCAAGCTTGAGAGGGGTTGAGAAGAGAGAAGCATTGAGAAATTATGAAAAAAGATCAAAATTCACACTTTACCTTACAAATTGCTTGATTCTTTGATCACGGTAGAGGCCCCCAACCAATCAATTAGTTTGGTATTCTGATGGAGCCACCAATGGAGATTGAAGAAGGAAGGAAGCTCCAATTTCTTCAATTCGGAGAGAATTTTAGAGAATAGTAAAAATTATCATTATTTCAGCATAATTCTGGCATAGTATAATTCTCCTATTTTTTTACAAAGGGCTCAGGTTCTATTTATAGGAGAGGGAGGCTCTAACCAAGACTAACTGATTTTCAAAATTTTCCAGATTACATTTGGTTGAATTTGGATCAGATTTGGACCTAGTTTGGTTCCTTTTTTATTCGATTTGGTTCCTTTTTGATTCGATTTGGTTCCTTTTTTATTCGGTTTGATCCAAGAGAGAGGAGAGATAAAAATATCACATGATTTTTGAGTTTAAAACTCATTCAAGCATGTGAATTAGGTGCCTCCTTGAAGGGACTCCCCTTCCTTACACATGTGTCAAAATGGAATCATTATATCCAAAATATCTCTTTTTTTTAGTAATACTCATAGTTTTTTACTAATAAACCTTGTACATAGTCAACTCTTTATCTTATGTGAGCATTTACTCATTTTTGGGGGATTTTCTTTATTTCCTTCATTTTTCTCCTCCACACATTTGGATGAATCTTATTGGCCCATAGGAACCTTAATTTACAATTTTGAAAAAATCTTGACCCTCAGGATAAGACCTCTTGAACAGATTAAACTTGATTTCTAATGCACCTTCTGAAAATCTTTTTGAACTTCTGTTTTGGGGGAACTTATTTTAATAAGAAGAGATATTTTCCATCCAAAAATATTTAAAAACTAGATTACCACTCTCTAGAAGATTTTCTCTCTCTAGGCCAAAACTGGTAGAAACAAGATCTTTTATATTTCTGAAGAGGGATTTGACTACAGGGGAAGATACTGGACATCCTGAGAGGCTGGGGAAGGAATCTTACATTCTACCCCACTTTAAAAACGCGAGATGTTCTCATCTCGCAAGTGGAGTATGATCTTTTTCATCTTCTTCTTCTTCTTCAATCACTTCCAACGTTACTGCCTTGGAAGTGGATGGCCGATTTGGGAACAACTCTCTTTGACTTCCTCTATTCTGAGGTGGAGGTCTTGCATTACCTTGGATTGAAACTGCAGGTTATTGGATAGAGGGTCTACCTCTGGGATTTCCTTGAAGGTCTCCCTTTTCCTTATACGTGTCAAAAATGAATGATTACTCCAAAATATCTCATTTTTTTATTAATACTTCATAATTTTTAACTAATAAACCTAGTACTTGGTCGACTCTTCATGGGTCAACTCTTCATCTTATGTGGGCATTTACTCATTTTTGGGTATTTTCTTTTATTCTTTAGATTGATCTTGTCCCAACACTTGGATTAATCTTATTGGTCCATAGGAACCTAAATTGGACCATAATCAAAAAAATTTCAAAAATCTGGACCCTTAGACCAAGGTCTTCTGAATCAATTTTAATTTATTCTAATTGCACCTTGGAAAATCTATTTTGATTTTATGTTTCAAGGAAACTTTTTTTGATATTTGTAGAATTTATTTATCCAAAAATATCCCAATATTGATTTACCACTCTCTAGAAATTTTTATCTCACTAGGCAAGACAAGAAAAAATGATATTTTCTTGTATTCAGAAACATAGAATGATTACAAGGGATGAAGTAGAGGCTTATTTGATATTCAGGCTGCTGAGGAGAAATCTTACATGCTCAAAGGACAGTTCATGTGGAAACATTCAATATGTCAGAAGGCTTTGATGATGATGAAGAGGATAGAATACTCCGTGAACATCCCGACCTAGTGCCCTTGTACATGTTGCATGTAGATGAAGTGATGGGGCATTATGAAGAAGCAAAATATGGAAAAGCGAAAGAAGTAGCCCAAGAAATAAAGAAAAAAGAATCAAATTCCGTAAAACCAGCAGAGGGTTCAAGGTGAGCAAAACCATGCAGGAGAAAGCCTCAGAAGATGTTTAATGGGCTTGGAATCTTGAGCAAGAGGAAGAAATACAAGAGATCCATGATTGGGTGTAGAAACAAAAAGAGAAATGCCACAAAAGTAAGCCCGGACAGAACTGCAAGAGGTGAATCTGGGAAATGAAAAAGAAGAAAAGCCGGTGAAGATTAGTTTGGAATTGGAAGAAGAATTCAAGTAAGAATTGGTGTCCTTACTGAAAGAATACCAAAATGTCTTTGCTTGGTCGTATGAGGACATGGAGGGCATTGACCTTAAAATTCTTCTAGCACAGCATCAATTTGAGAGAAGGAGCCATACCAGTCAGGCAACAGAGGTACAGAATGAACCCTAACTATGCCAAACAAGTCAAAGAAGAAATTGAGAGACTGCTAAGAGTAGGTTTCATTATGCCAGTAGAGAAAGCTACTTGGATATCCCCAATCATGGTAGTCCCCATAAAGAACATGAAGATCAGAATCTATGTGAACTACCACAAGCTGAATGTTGCAACTACCTCAGATCCTTTTCCACTTCTGTTTTACGGACTCCTTGCTAGATGAGGTGTCCGGGAAGGAAATGTACTCATTACTACTGGATGGATTCAACGGATACAACCATGTAAAAATGGTGCCAAAAAATAGGGAGTTTGGAAAAGTCCATAACAATGAACGTATGTTTAACCCAATGCTTAAGAACCTTAATCTTTGGATCTTGTAGCACCCCAATAGGTTGGCGACAGTTCCGTCAACCATCTGTACAATGATGTCTGAGACTTCTAGACATGGTTTGGCCATCTTCTCCCAGAATTTCTTTGGTGATTATGATCACTCCCACACCACCATCTAGGACTCCCATTACTATGATGCCCTTGGTTGACGGGTAGTAGTACGTTAGACTCATCACCTTCAAAGTATTTTCCCAGTTTGTTAAGTAGAATTTTAACCATAGATTTGGTATTTTCTTCTCCACTATGACTATTGATTTGGGTACAACTCGAGGTCTCTCCATTGTATATTGGGGATGTGCCTTATGCATGTCAGCATATGGTGGTAGTTTGACATTGAGTTCTCCATTAAGGAGAGCTCTCATCGCTTCAAACAATTTAGGATCTCCACTCAATCAGGCGGTTATAGTTGTAATGGTTTGTGAGGCCATAAATCTAAAGATTTGGGGATGTTTAGTGGCGCATTCATGATCTCCTTTCCATAAATTGGTGTTAGCGAGACTAGAAAATCCACCTCCAAGATGGGCTTAGGGTTTCCATATGGTAATTGTTCCTTGAACCAATTAGGGATCAAACTATGAGAGGTGGAAGCCTTAGTCTCTTCCATGATGACACCAGTCCTTTGCCATGTGTCTTGGTTTGCCACAGTAATAACACTCTATGCTATTTGCATTTTGATTTCTTTTCCAACCACCTGAGCCACTTTGGCTCCCCCTGCCTCTCTAGACTAGCCTCTTCCACCTGTGTATGATTGCAAATCTCAGTAGACGTTAAGGTACTAGGGTGTATAGTATTTGAGAATCTCACTTGCTTGGGTTTTAAGTCAATCTCCTCTTGTGTTTTTGTAACTAAATCACTAAATTCTTGGACTTGCTCAATCTCCTTCTGAGGGTCAGGATAAGAGCCAAGTTTTGTCATGTGTGATCTAGTTTTAGGAATTATAGGTTCTCGCGGGGTCTCCTTCCATGTGCTCTTGGTTTTGGAAAATTGTGTTGACAATTCTATAGAGACGAGACCCATCATCACATCCCTAAACATGATTGGTTAAGTAATCAAACTCAAAGGAAGATCCTAAAAAATCTAGATCACACACCTTTGAATGCTATCACCCGGCTATAAGGCCAAAACCAACATGTTCTTGCGTAAGGATTTATGGCCTCAATAGCAGTCTAAGATGAAGACGGGACATAGGAGAAAAAAGTCGGTTAATAATGGGAAAATGAAGGAAACTAAAAAGGAAAATCTTAGGATGCCTTAAGAGAGCCAGTCTTCATTAGGGACCTAGATGAGGATTCGGACTCCTTGGACACAAGGGCCGATTCTGAACTTGGTAGGGAAATACATTATTTTTGGATGAATGCAATGATTTTGTGGTAGATTATGTGTAAATCACAGGTGGCCTTTGGTAGTCTTGGGTGCGCATGCACACACGTGTGTGTGTGTGTGTGTGAGAGAGAGAGAGAGAGAGAGAGTGTGTGTGAGTGTGTGTGTGTGAGAGAGAGAGAGAGAGAGAGAGAGAGAGATTCCTTAATCTAATGATCTATGCCACAATGATTACAAGTGGCCGGTGGCATGTTTGAGGACACAGCTTAAGTTGAGGAAACTTTACAGGGGATTTCGAAACTCGATGGGGACCTTGACAGTGGTAACATTGAAGAGGCATTCTCCTTCCTGTTGCATTAATGTCCCGGGCAGCCTCCCCCTCTCCCATCCACCACTACATAATAGTTGGGATGAAGCTCTATGGGGTCCTCAAAGAGAGGTGTGGTGTGGGTTTGACATCCACCTCATATTCTTGGTAATTAGTAGGCTCCTCAAAGCTTACTTGATTAAGAGGTATCACCCTTGGTGGAGGTGGTTGCAGTCCCAAGACTGGTGGAGGTAATGACACATTGGTGGGTGCATGTCTTTTGAGATAGGAGTTGTTGTGTGGGATGCTCAAACATTACTTGATTTGTTATAGGACTAAGGGCTAGCATTTGTTACGGTGCGGACAATGCTAGTTGTGGTCTCATTGTATTGGCAATAGCCTGCATGCATGTTTGAAAATCGCGGGCTTTGTGACCATAGTGCCCACAAAAGCTATAGTTACCATTGTAACGAGCTCTAAAAATTGGATATTTGCTGGTGGTATGTTCTTGATGGCAAATGGAACACTAATGTAGCTCTCTCCTTAGGTACATGTGAGCATTTTCTGAAGTTTTAGTAGCCTTCATTTCCTCTTGGAGGGATTTTGAGAAGTTAGTCCAAGTCATTTTCCCTAAAGTATTACCTTTAGCTACAAGTTTTGCAGTGGTGGTGATACTACAACCGCTACTCATGTAACAGACTTAGAATATGAAGCTCTCACTCCCTTTCTCAAGTTATCCTCAGGCTGGATGGCATTAACCATGACGTTCTCCCAGGTGGTGATACTCTAATGACCAAACCATGATGGATATCTTCATGTTGTTTAAGCCCATGGATGAATCGATCAAGTAGTTGATTGTTGAAGAAGGGCTCATGTAGAGCACAACGAGAGTTCAAATGCTTGATATGACTAATAAATTCTCTCACTGACTCATCTTCTTCAGTCTCAGCTTTGTGCAACTGTGTCTCTACTTGTTATAATGTAGGTGCAAGGTACATGGAAAGTAAATAAATATGAGATGAAAACCTAGTTCTTAGAGTCAGGAAGCTCCTTAAATTTTTCCAGGCCTTTTAGATCTGGCATGTATCCAGGGGGGATAACATGAGAGCACCTGAGTTAGGAAAGCAGGTTTTCTCCAATGATTTACATGTTGTAAAGACCATTGTATCAAGGCAGAAAATCCCTTTATGAGGAAGAGCAGGTCCTTCTAAACAGGTTTTGCAAGAAGAGGATTGGATGCTTCAAAAAGGAGAGCAATAGTCAGAAGAGGTATGAGGTATGTATTGATTGGTCACATATTGTATCATAAGGGAACATGTGGTGTTTTGAGAAGGGTTTTATGTCAAGATGAAATTCAAGATTGCCTAAAGGCTTGTCATGAAGAAGGATGTGGAGGCCACTATGGGGTTGACATTACAAAAAGAAAGGTATTAGCATCAAAACTTATGTGGCTAGGTATGAAAAAAGACATCCAGCATTGGTGCATGAGTTGTCATGAATGCCAAGCTTTTCAAAAGAAGGTGCTAGTTCCTAAACCCATGCATCACATTTGTTAAGCTAAACATACAACCTTGCACACAAGAGAGGCAAAGAAGAAGAGAAACAACCATGCAAGGGTCGATCGGAGATTAGCACTTAGCCAACCCCAATGAGGGTTAACTCCCCTTTGTGAGGTGGTTAACTCCCCTTTGTGAGGCTGCTAGGGGCTCACTCCACTACTACTTGTGTCACCCAAGTGAAGACTCACAAGCTAGGTGAAGAGCAAAGAAGGAGGGAGCTATGGAAAGCTCAACCTTCACTCCATGCCAACATGCATGCAAGAGGGATCTTGGTAGAGAGACGAGAGGGGAGAGGAGAGGAGAAGCTATATTAACACCATCCTTAACATGTACACACAACAACAATCAAGCATGCAAGCATCTACAACACAAGCAAGCATCCACAAGCTCAAGAGAGTGTGAGAGAGAGAGAGAGAGAGAGAGAGAGAAAACTCAATTGAGACTAATGGGATTTTCCCTTTTCATATTCCATATAATGTCTTATATACAAGAGTTCTCTTTTTACAATGGCCGGCAACCCATTTACAATTGGGGGCCTAAATTAGCTTCCTAGCTCTATGTACATCTCACTCCTGTGACCGGCATTACACAAGCTGTAAGCTCAGTCATCCCATATCTCTTTTTATCAATTGCACACTTTGCGCGGTTACAAAAAGATAAGTTACAAGAAGCATGACCACGCTTAAAAAATGATGTTAACCGGAGTGGTTAACATACCCCCTCCCTAATTCAGGTCTGTTCTCAGAGCTGGCATGGATCTAATGGTAGTAGATCGAGTAGGTCTGGACAAAGTTATAACTGCATCATATCACAATACCAATTCTCTCTGGCTTCTATAACTACTACTATTGTGAATAGGTTCATATCCATGAGTTGGTCATCCACTCCATCTAGAGCCGGTTCTTTGGAATCTAGTCTTGATAGAAAGTCCGCCACTACATTTTATTTTTCAAGCGTGTGTTAGATGGTGATATCAAATTCTTGAAGCATGAGCATCCACCTTGCCATCTTCCCCACTATAGAAAAGCTTTGTTCACTAGATAAACCAGGGCCGCTTGATGGTCCACATGGAAAACAAATTTATTTCCTAAGAGGTAGTGTCGGAACTTCTTCACAACATATATCATTGAGAGAGATTCTTGCTGTGTTGTGTTGTAGTTCCTATCCTCCCTTATATGAGGAATTTGCTTGTATTACATGTATCCCTCTTTCTTCTCCTGTATCAGTGCACTACCCACTGATTTGTCTGAAGCATCTACATATACATGGAATATTTCATTCTAGTCTGGGGTGGTCACTACTAGTGCAGTTGACACCATTCTCTTTAGCCATTGGAATGCTTTTGAACACTCCGAATTCCATTCATACTTTGCAATGGGTTGGCCACATCTCCATGGTACCAAATGCTAAACCTGTTTATCAGTAACCTTATCCAATGAATCCAAAGGATGCTAACATTGTTAAAGAAGAGATAGATTAGCTCATCAAATGTGAATTCATCTATGAAATTGAACATTCAAACTAGACTTGGTGTCACCCATTATGGTTGTACCTAAAAAGAATGGGAAATTATGAGTATGTGTTGATCTCAAAAATGTCAATGGAGTAACAAGACAAGATCATTACCCCTTGCCATATTCAAAACACATACTCAAATGAGTAGCTGTCTGGCAAGGAATCATACAACTTCTTGGATGGGTATTCAAGATATAACCAAATTTCCATTGCCGAAGGATCAAGCAAAAACTACTTTTGTTAGAGAACATGGAGTTTAAGCTTATAGAGTTAGGCCATTTGACTTAACAAATGCACCGACCACATTCTATAACAGCTTATGGACACGATCTTTAAAGATTTTCTAAGGATGTTTATTCAATCTTTCTTAGATGATTTATGCATTCATTCATCATGGAAAGAGAATTTGTCCTGCTTACAAAAGGTATTTGAATGATGTAGATTGTATCGCCTATCTCTAAATCCATTCAAATGTCAATTTTGGGTTGAACACGGAGTCATCTTAGGACATGTAGTGTCTAAAAATGGTATTTCCACACATGAGGGTAAAATCAAAGTTATCCTGGAATTAACCCCACTAACTATAAGGGAGTCCAAAGGTTTATGGGACATGTAGGCTACTACATGTGATTCATCCTCTTCTATGTCAAATTGCACATGCCTTGTACAAGCTTCTCATTGTATTCTAAAGAATGCTAACAAACCTATGACACATTAAAGCAAGCTTTAGCTAGTGCTCCCATACTACTAGTACCAAACTAGGAGATTATCTTCCATGTGCATATTGATGCTTCTAACTTTACAATTGGATGTGCCCTAGCCCCCAGCCAGGTGAACATAAATTGGACTACCCTATTAGTTTTTCTAGTCTCGATAGTTATGTGAGGCTAAGATGAATTATACCACCACAAAGCATGAAGGTTTATGAATGGTATATGCTGTGAAGAAATTATGTCATTCCCTTCTAGCTAATAAATTTGTTTTCTATATTGATCATCAAGCCGCCTTGCTATACTTTGTCAACAAACCTTGCTCTATAGGAAGAATCACTAGGTGATTTTTGATTCTTCTTGAATTTGATTTCACAGTGGTGGTACGGCCTAGCAAGAAACATGTCATGGCTGATCATCTATCTCGTGTACCTAATGGTGAAGTACCAACTGGAATAGATGATGATCTACCAGATGCTACACTGTTTAGGCTATCAGAGTAGTGGAGTGAGAAAATTGTTAACTTTCTAGCTAATGGTTTTCTAGAGGTAAAGAACTTAAGGAAAGATCTAGCATGGAAGTTGCTTAAAGAAGCAGAACCTTACCAATTGATTATTGGAACTCTTTACAGAAGGGGTAAGGATAACATTTTGAGACGCTGCCCCAGGGAGGATAAATACTTATACATCATTGAATAAGCACACCAAGGGATGAACACTTCTCAGGAGATGTTACGGCAAGAAAAATACTCAAATCGGGGTATTGGTGGCCCACACTCTTCAAGGATTATGCACTATTTGTCAAAGGATGTGACGAGTGCCAACATCAATGTGCTAAACCACAAAAGAATGATATGATTATGCACTATTTGTCAAAGGATGTGACGAGTGCCAACATCAATGTGCTAAACCACACCAAGGGATGAACACTTCTCAGGAGATGTTACGGCAAGAAAAATACTCAAATCGGGGTATTGGTGGCCCACACTCTTCAAGGATTATGCACTATTTGTCAAAGGATGTGACGAGTGCCAACATCAATGTGCTAAACCACAAAAGAATGATATGATGCCCTTGCACCCTATTGAAGTTCTAGAACCCTTTATGAAATGGGAAATTAATTTTGTGGGACCCATAAGTCCAGCTACACATAGCACCCAAGCAAGGTACATTTTAATAGCTACAGACTATGTCACAAAATGGGCTGAAGCAAGAGCTTCAAGAAAAGCGAACATCATGGCTACAGCTAAATTTCTTTATAAGAATATCATTATCCGCTTTGGTTGTCCTTTTGAGCTAGTGAGTGACCAAGGGAAAACTTTATAAATGATGTAATCCAACAACTCACCACAACGTCCATGATCTCACATTGTAAGTCCACACCTTACTAATTGCATTCAAATGGTCAAGCTAAGAGCATCAACAAAGTCCTCATTTCCATATTAACAAAAATTGTTGAATCTCAACATAATGATTGGGAATTCAAGCTCACATCAGCGTTATGGGCTTATCAAACCTCTTAGAAAGTTGCAATTGGTTGTACACCATTTAAGATGGTATATGGGGTTGAGGCGATAAAGCTAGATGTAATGATTGGGAATTCAATCTCGCAATAGGGTTGAGACGATAAAGCTAGACGCAATGATTGTGAACTCAATCTCAGCAGGGTTATGGGCTTATCGAACCTCTTACAAAATTGCAATTAGTTGCACACCATTTAAGATGGTATACCATTTAAGATGGTATACGGGGTTGAGCTGTAGGAATTCATGACACCTAGCTTAAGAATCGGAGTGGCTGTGTGCGCTTTTACAGCACGAGTCGGAGCTGGAACATCGTATGCGAGCCACGAATGGCTGCAAGCATACAACCAAAAACCTAGCAAGCTCAAACAGAAAGCAAAGGTGTGTCACTCACCGCTCAAACCGCCACCGTGAAGGATTCTCACGTCGCAGTGAAGAAGGAGCCACCGTCGCGCCGCTCTACCACCTCGCCGCCGCCGTGCTGCCACACAGTGCTCGATCACTCTCTCTCTCTCTCTCTCTCTCGCTCTCTCTCTCACATACGCAGGAGAAGGAGAACGAGAAGATAAGGCAAGGTGACCATAATGTGAGCACAAGAAACATCAGAGTTACAGGAGCCTTTTGCCTTTATTTCTTTATGCACGTGACAATTTTACACACAATGGCGACCTCCCTAAGGCAAAATTAACATCGATCCTGGTACCATGTTTAACACAAAGCATTATCCAGGAATCTATTAGTTCACCTTAGGCAAGGCTACCCCCTACCAACCAAGGCATCGGTCTGGAGTAGAATACTCCTCGCCTACCAAGTGTCAATAAGGCAATAGGCCAACATTAGAGCACATAATAGACTTTCATTGCCATTTATTGTAGGCTATTTTTTAAAATTTATTTCTTTTGATCTTCGCTCCTGAACTATAATGTGTTCTTGCATCCTTTCGACAAAGGGGTAAAAGCTATGTCCTAGAGGTCAACACACACATAGCTAGGTTGTTCAAACATTAAGATGGCTATAACCCTAGACTTAAGACAACCATATTCCAGGTTAACTAAAGACTTCATGCATTCTCAAGAATATAGCCAATAAGGTTAAGCTCATTAATGATTTACACTAGCATGTCAGGCAACTTCAAAACTAAGTAGTACTTTGACAAGTTCCATGTGGTCATGTCTTCAGTTCATGCAATTAGTTAAATAGTAAAAACAAAAGAGAGTGGGTATGGAAGAATTACACCTGTATTTTTGAGATCTCCTTGATTCGATGAGAGAAATGCCCGCAATTTGATGAGATATTTATGTATGAGTGTTGCGGCTATCTTAGGACTTGAAAGCGAATCCACTTCAAACTTTTCAACCTGTACAACCAACTAACAAGCACTATACCTCGAGAGGCACATCAGTGTGAAAAATTAAAGACTCGTTTAAGGACTCCAAACTTGAAAAACCTTGAAAACACTAACCTACCTACCAGTCACCACACTACTACTGAGGATATGGTAAGAGGATGTTGTAGAGTCCTGGCTCTAGCCCTAAGGCTAAGCCTCTATCCGCATCATCCAAATAAATAAAGTCAGTCTCAGTAGTGCCATGAGTTTCATCCGTCCATTCATCGTCGTTAGATATATCGTTTTTGTTTTCCCATCCACATAAACTCATCAAGAATGTAACCATGCGATGATAGTCATCTTGTGGAAAAGGAAAGTCTTGGGATATGTCCTCTACGGAGTAGGGGTCAGTCATGGTCAATAGGTGTATTAGCCATTCTAATTCCTCAACATTTTCCTCTCTGGCTAGTACATCTATATGATCCAATTCATCAAGAATGTAACCATGCGAGGATAGTCATCTTGTGGAAAAGGAAAGTCTTGGGCTATCGAGGATATGTCCTCTACGGAGTAGAGGTCAGTCATGGTCAATAGGCATATTAGCCATTCTAATTCCTCAACATTTTGCTCTCTGGCTAGTACATCTATATGATCCAATTCAATTTTAATTACAGGATAGCACATGTGAAATATCTGAGAAAGGTACAGATGATACCTCTCACCAAAGGTGGGAGTGGATGAAGTGTGTGATGATCGTGCATCTGCCATATCTGCAAACACAGATATAGCATCAGTAGGTTTATGATAGGTCAATCTAGTTCCTGATTGTATACGGATATTTCTGCTCTTAATGTGCTCTTGCTCTTTTTACTATTTTTTGTTTTTCTTTTCTTTTCTTTTTTATGTATGAAGCTATATATAACATCCCCTTGAATTTGGCAATTACATGGTCAGGGGAGAAGGTTAGGGAGGAAGCATTAGAATGTCGAGCGTGAGTACATGCTCCCCCTTTCCTTGGGTATATCATATTTTTTGCAATGATGTTGCAGCCTCTTGGAACCAATTTGTCCAATGGGTCATAGGTGGTGATGTGGGCAGATAGCTTTTTATGACCCTTGTGGCCACATCAAATTACAGAGATGGTAGTGTACGCTCCCATTGACGAATGGAGGAAATGGTTTCCGACGATACCTTTACAAAGGGAGACATAGACTCATTAGTCTCTTGTTGGGTGTTGACAAGAGTAGGTGTAGAGCATGAAGAAACTTCTATATCAACGTGCGCCTGGCATGAGGAGCTAGAAGCTTCATGTGGCTCCCCCTTCCTGAGCTAGGTGGTATTGATCGATATCGTTTGGGAATCCAAACTAGCTCTGGAAGAAGTGGTGCGGAGCACTCTGTTACCTTTCCTTTACCACGGTCTTGAATTGTCATTGGGGTGGCAACATTTGGTTTGCAAGGTTTTACAGGTGATGTAGAGGGATTTAGCTTATGCTTAGGGACCCAAATCTGGTCATTCCCTTCGTAATACCCTTGGGCTACTAATAATTTTTTAGGGATCCATCGTGATGTTACATTTCCCTTTCTCGGGTGGGTAGTTGCTTTCCTTCTACGAGGCTTCTTGTCTGAACAAGATTGAGTAGGGGAAGTAGCTGTTAACGAAGCTTTTGGGACCCATTTGTATGTACTCTTTGGCATAGTAAGCGGAGCCTTGGAGACCACACTGCCTGTTTCCACTCTTGGCATTGAAGCATTAGAGGGGTGGCAAACAATCAAAGATGGTTTTGCCACTGGACTTTGTGATTTTTCGTTATCCAGCATTTTGTCCAGAGTCGATGGCTTAGGAGCGAGATTTTGAGCGGTCATACTGAGTGTCTGGTTGCCCAATCGATGTTGCACTTGGTGGCCAACATACAAAAGCGCCCTAAGTTTACAGTCCCTTCCATGGTACCAGCAGTCCCTTAAGTTTACAATCCCTTCCATGGTACCAGCAGGCATAACCAAAAAGCTTTGAATTACGGTCCCCTTGTCATAGGCAACCGGAGTGTGCAGAATTCCTGAGACAGGGGTTTTCTTCTTGTTGACAGGTGCCCTAAGTTTACAGTCCCTTCCATGGTACCAGCAGGCATAACCAAAAAGCTTTGAATTACGGTCCCCTTGTCATAGGCAACCGGAGTGTGCAGAATTCCTAAGACAAGGGTTTTCTTCTTGTTGATTCCTTTAACTTGGATAGCACTCTTGGATAAAGGTGGTTTTCCAAGTTGACACCACACGCCATATGATAGCAAATTGTGTTGAGATCCTATATCCAATAATGCATTATACAGCACCTCCCCGTAAGGACTCTGTAACTCAATTGGGTATCTTAGAGGCGGGTCAGATTCTAGTGAATCCTCCTCTGCCTTCTCGAAAAATACTTGCGTAATTCCCAAGTTGGCTTCTCGTTGGTGCCTCGCATGCTGTTGACGTTCTTTGGCTTCAATTCTTGCTTGTATCTTCTTAAGCTAAGCTTGTTCTTTAGCTGCCTTCTTCTGATGGATGGCATGTAACTCCTCTTGGCTCAGGGGGTCATAGTATCTTTTGAATTTACTCCCATTGAGGAATCCAATAGTTTCAACTCCGTCCAGAGTCTCCACTCGGATGGTACCTTGCGGGTTAATTTCACATACTCTATACAATCCCTTACCACAGCATATTTGAGCTTCTTCTTTTTGTTACGCACTCCATACATCAGGACTTTATCCCCAACCTTGATGTCCTTATCTTTCAGGTGGCGATCAAATCATTTTTTCCTTCTATCCTTCTCCACAAGGGCATTGTATACAGCCAATTGTCTTTCTTCGTTTAGCCACTCAAGGATATACAGACGCTCTACCGTAGGGATTACCATCCCAACCCTCTTGAGTAGCAACACGAAGACTAGGAATGACAAATTCCCACGCCATATACCATTTTGAATGGTGTGCAGTTAATAGCCACTTTATACGCAGTACGATAGGCCACTTTATACCATTTTGAATGGCGTGCAGTTAATAGCCACTTTATACGCAGTACGATAGGCCCATAAAGCTATCATAAGCTTTAGATCCCAATCCGTGCGATGAGCTTCAACAGTCTTTGTCAGAACAGAGATTAATGTCTTGTTTGTACTCTCGGATTGGCCATTCGCTTTTGCGGATAATAAGGAGTAGATTTATAATGGGATAGCATGAAATTCGTTGTGAGCTCCTTAATCACTTCATTTATAAAATGTGTACCATTGTCGCTCACAAGTTCAAAAGGACAACCGAAGCGTGTGATTATATTTTCAAAGAGGAACTTGGGTGTTGTCCTTGCATCTGCCTTACGTGTCGCTTTCGCTTCAGCCCATTTGGTCATATAGTCAGTGGCCACAATAATATAGCGAGATTGTGTGTTGCGGGCCGCTGGGCTAATTGGACCTACAAAGTCTAAACCCCACTTTTCAAATGGTTGGTTTACTTTGATTGGATGTAGGGGCATCTGATCTTTCCACTGGGGTTTCTTGTATCGTTGGCATTCATCGCAACCCTTCACAAAAAGTGATGCATCTTGGAACATAGTGGGCCACCAAAGTCTAAACCCCACTTTTCAAATGGTTGGTTTACTTTGATTGGATGTAGGGGCATCTGATCTTTCCACTGGGGTTTCTTGTATCGTTGGCATTCATCGCAACCCTTCACAAAAAGTGATGCATCTTGGAACATAGTGGGCCACCAATACCCTGATTGTAAGATCTTTCGCGCAGTTAAGTCTCCTGAGAAGTGACCACCGGCTATGCCCATATGTGCCTCTTGCAAAATGTATAGATACTCATCCTCTCGGGCACAACGCCTAAGAATGTCATCCTTTCCTCGTTTATAAAGAGTCCCGGCTATCAGGCAATAGGGTTCGCATTCCTTGATCAGCTTTCGAGCTAGATCTTTACGAAGCTCCTTGGGTGGAAAACCATTAACCAAAAAGTTAACAATCTTCTCACTCCATTCAGGCATTGTCTCCACCATGAATAGGGAAGTATCAGGTAAGTCATCATCAACTCCCGTAGGAGCCTCACCATTAGGTATGCGAGACAAATGATCACAAACATGACATGTTTTTTGCCAGGTCTCACAACAACCATGAAATCAAACTCAAGAAGAATCAATAATCATCGTGTGATTCTTCCTATGAAGCATGGTTTGTTTACCAGATACAACAATGCTTGATGATCCACATAGAAAACAAACTTGGTGGCAAGAAGGTAATAACGAAATTTCCTTACTGCATATATTATTGCCAACCCTTCTCGCTCCGTAGTAGTGGTGTAGTTCATCTCAGCATCATTCAACTGGCGAGACTGGCAAAACTAATGGGGTAGTCTAGTTTGTGTTCTCCAGGTAAAGTTAACACACACCCAATAGCAAAGTTTGATGCATCAATATGCACATGGAAGATTAAATTCCAGTTAGGCATTCGCAAGATTAGAGCACTCGTCAAGACCTTCTTTAATAGCTCATATGCATGGTCACAATCTTCGGTCCAAATAAACTCGATGAGAAGCTTATACAATGGTCGAGCTATCTCGGCGAAGAATAGAATAAACCTTCAATAATAACCAACATGGCCCATAAAGCGTTGGACTCCCTTATAGTTGGTGGGTGGGGGCAATTCCAAAATGACCTTGATTTTACTCTCGTCCGTGGAAATCCCATTTTTGGACACTATATACCCTAAGATAACTCCGTGTTTAACCCAGAATTGGCATTTGAAAGGATTCAAGGAGATGCGATATAATCTACACCTTTCAAATATTTTTTGTCAACACATCAAGTGCTCGTCCCAAGAGGAATGAACACAAAGATCATCTAAGAAAGCTTCACAAAAGTCCCTTAGATATTCCTTAAAGGCTGTGTTTATCAATCGTTGGAATGTTGCACGTGCATTGGTCAAAGGCCATGACGCGAAAGGCAAACACTCCAAACTCCGTGATAAATGTTGTTTTAGCTTGGTCCTCTACTGCAATTGTGATCTGATTGTAACCAGAGTACCCATCTAAAAAGCTATATGCCTCCTTGCCTGCAACTCTTTCAAGCACATGTTCAGAATACGGCAAGGGGTAATGATCCCTTCTGGTGGCTGCATTAACCTTTTTGAGATCAACGCACACTCTGAGTTTCCCATTCTTCTTTGGTACGATGACTATCGGAGAAACCCATTCTGAGTGCTTAATAGGGTATATGAATCCACATTTTACAAGCTTTTCAATTTTCTCTTGTACAATCTTTGCATGCTTAGGATTCATTGGGTAGGGACGTTGCTGGACTGGTTTAGCAGTGCTAATCATTGGAATAGTGTGTTGCACCACCGAGGGTGGAACACCCTTCATATCATGATATGTCCAAGCAAATATGTCTTTGAATTCCCTAAGAAGCTTCTTGAGTGTAGCTTCCTCTGTCTGGGTGAGGTCTTGAGTAATAAAAACTAGTTAGACTCCTCACCTGGATCTGCTAGTTCTATCTCCTTAACTACTGCCGGGCCATCGTAGACACCGCTACTCCCATTGGTAGGCATTCGTTGGGCTTTTGTGTAGACGACTTTACGTTCCCCTGTGGTAAATGATTTGAAATGCTCGGGTGCGGGGTGTAAGTCTACCAGTTCCTGTTGTGCCAAGTTTTTTTCTTTTAATTCCGCATCCTTTTATTCCTGAGCTAACTCTTGGTTTTGCCGCCTTCTCGCAATACGACTTAGTTTTGGTTTCTCTTCGATTTCTAATTGGGCGCGTCATGAGGTTGCGGAATACACCACATGACACTTTGGAGGTATTGTCCCCAATTATCCGCTAACTTTCGATGAGCGTCAATAGCTCTTACATAACTAAGCCATTCTGCAGTGGATCTCTCTTTGTTTATTGTGGTTCGTACATTAGCTCGATAGCGTTGTCGCTTATGTCTCGTTTTCTTCTTACCAAGTTTTTTATTTTTGTTTCTATCAGATTCGGACTCACTTGGTCGATCTTCACTTGTGTCCCCCTCACTTCGGATGAACTGCAAGAGGTCACCGTCCTAGGCCTTGAGCACCTTGCTTCCACACTTGGGTGAATATTTGATTTATCCCCCCCATTAGGCTCAGAGTCAGTTTCTTCTTGAGATTCAGATGACTCAGAGTTGCATTGGTCAGAGTCTTCGCTACTGTCAATGTCAAGGGAGTTTGCCACTCTTGCCAACATCAGGAGTCAAGTGCATAACACCTATCATGTTTATTGGCACTAACGGTGGCATATCTTACCCCTCAGGTGTTACCCAACTTGTACCTCTATTTCCCCATGTGTCTATGGTTGCCGCTAGGTGTACCCAATCCACGTTATTCGACGCAGTCATACCTGGTAGGACATCCATATAAGGAGAATCTTTCCCATCATCAATCTCTTTTTTGCATGTATAGCATTACCTTAATGGGGCAGAGTGAATAGTGGTATCCAATTGATTATCGATGATAACTTTGCTTCCTAAAGGATGCGCGCGACCATTCTCAAGATCAACTCGAATGACAGAGTCCTGGAATTGTAGGTAGACATGGTTTTTTGACCAATCATGTACCATTTGTGCTTCCCTCATGAAAGGACGTCCTAAGATCATTTGATATGACATGGAGAAATCCATTACAATGAAGGTATGTCTTACCTTGTATCCCAGAACCTTGATCTTAAGGTCCCTTAACATTCCAATAGGTTTAGCAATAGTTCCATTTGCCATCTTAACCACTATGTTTGTGACTTCGAGGTGAGGTCTTCCCATAGATTCCCAACAGTTTTTAGTCACAATGCTCACTCCAGCACCACCATCAAGGATTCCCTTTAAAGTTAATCCCTTGGTAGTAATGGGGAGGGTTGCATTAGATTCGTCACCTTCAAAGTACTATCCCAACTTGTTAATAGGTATTTCCACGACCGATTTTTCATCTAGGTTGGGTTGTAGATCATCCCAATGTTCCTCCTCATCTTGAAGCGTGTCAGGTCTATCCATATTTGCAAATTGTGGTAACCCCGCCTTTGGTTCTCCATTGAGAAATGCCCGAAGAGCTAAGAATAGCTCAGGATCTCCGTATAACTTGGATATGATCATGGTTCTGATTTCAGAGGACATGAAATCCATTAACTTGGACACATTCAATGGTACTTTTTGAGATATCGCCCCTTGACTAGGGACTGGTGAAGATGGAATCACTTCCTCTTCGATGGGGTCATGCATTCCCTCACTAAACATTCTTTCAAGCAAGAATGGTGGTTGCCCACTTCCTGATGTCCTATCCTCATGTTCTTCCCAAATGATACTAGGTATAGCTAGCGGTTTATGGCTCTTGTGAGGCTGAACTTGTGTAGGAAACACTGTGTCTAGAATTTTGATTCTTCTAGGGTCTGTTGGCTCCAGTTCTCTTTGTGTTTCTTCCACCAAACCCCTTAACTGTTGCACTTGTTAAATCTCCTCAACTGGGTTTGGATAAGTTCCAATCTTTTTCTTGAGGGTCTTTGGCCCACGTGGCTTGTCTTGGGGAGTATTAGTCAGTTTGGGTGGCCGAGAGGGCATTAGCTGACTTGGTTGTGGGAGCGAGGAAGTTTCCTTCTGTTTTCCCCGATTTATGTATTTGCTTGATTCTCCTTTGTTGAGCTCCCGAGTGGGTTCCTCCCTTAAGGTAGTGGCTTTGGTCCCCATGGTTTCTATTGAATCAGAATCATCTTTAGGATCATTCATATACACGGGGTCGTCTCTTGTTCCTATGTTAGTCTTTGAACTAGGCTTGAAGCTCGTGGCATTCAATCGTGGCATTCAACGATCTCTTCCGTCGCGTTTTCTTTTTCTTTTCTTGAGCAATTGATGCAATATCCCTCTCTTCGAGAATGTAGTTTTGATTTTGAAGCATTGACCGTGTAACTACATTCGTGGGTACAACAAGTGTGGTTCCTCGTGCCTGGTTGGTGACCTCAACCAAATTCAATGGCGTAATCTTGGGTGCACTAGGATTATGTGGACATTGAGCAATCAAATGATCTATGCCACAACGATTACATGTAAGTACCGGCATTCCCGATGTGCTCCCTTGATTTGGTTGCATTTGAGTAGCAATCTTCTGTAGCCTATTAGGGCACTCCGCTACACGATGTGGTCCACCACAATCATAGCATTGAAGAGGTGGTCTCCTCGCCAAAGTATTAAGATTTTGCCCTCTTGTGGCGAGAGCAGCCGCTTGATATACAGGCTTGACTTGCCCGAAATGATCCTCCATGTAGTATTGGGGAGTCATTTCAAACGTGTCAATCCCATATGGAGCAGTGGGGTCTATCTCCTCTTCATAATCCCCACACGCACTATGTGACTCACAACCCATCTGGTTTATAGGGGTAATCCTTGGATGTGGAGGTTGTGGTCCTAGCACTGGCAGTGGTAACGGCACAGACTGGACTACATTCGGGTTCCTTGGAACTATGTGCTATGACGGTTGCTCGACAGGTGGTGCAGGCATCAGCGCAGGTACTTGAGGTGTGTTTGACCAGGCTAGTGGTGCTTGATTTGCCAACATACGCTTAAGTACTAGGCAATCCTTGGATTGATGGCCATACTTACCACATGCATTGCAATTCCCATTGAATTTAACTCTGAATGTGGGACATTCACTCGTACTATGTGGTCCTAAGCAAACCGAACACCATTGTTGCTCTCTCCTTGGGTACATATGGCTATTTTAAGGAGCTCGATTACCCCTAAAGTATTCTTGTGGTGGAGAGCCTTAGTGAGGTCGGTCACAGACATTTCGGATATCTTGGGCTCCTTGGCAATAGGATTTACCATCATTGGCTCGCGCCCAGATACTTGCGAACTAACGGATTTTGTCTCCGAAGACACCTTTTTACCTGCAATCATCAAGTTGTCTTCTAACTGGATTGCATTGGCAGTGATTGCTTCCCACGTCTTAAGACCTCTAATGACTAGGCCATTGTATATGTCCTCGTGGCGCAATCCTCGGATAAATCTATCAAGCAGTTGGTTGTTATTGAAGCGCTCATCGGGAGTGCAGCGAGAACTTAGATGCTTTAATTGACTAATAAAGTCTCTCACTGACTCCCCTTCCTTGCGTTCAGCTTTTTGGAGTTGAGATGCTACTCCCCAAAGCACACCCTCACGTATGTATTCTTTTAAGAACAATCTCTTGAGAGTGGGATAGTGAGTATGCTCTTCAACCCTTAAAGTTTGATACCAATCTCCGGCTTTTCCACTCAAGGTTAAGCCTAAGGCTTTACATTTATGTAGCTCATTGTGCTCTTCCAAGGAATCACACACGTGTTCAAAAACTTCAATGTGCTTCCTAACATCTTCGTTACCACTGAAGTTTTGAGTGAGCTTAGCCACTTGTACCGCCTTGCTTCTGGGTTCTCTCTCAAGCATGCCCCGCATGTTTTCCACAATAGATCGTCCGATCATCTGAGCAAACGCTACGAGATCACCTAGGTGAGCAGGCATAGCTGGTGGAGGCACTTATGGGATAGCCTGGTTGATAGGAGTTGGCGTTGGTCTTGGTATGTATGCAGCTGACGTAGGATATGATATGTGACTAGGCCTAGCTCCTCTTGGATAAGGGTTGTGAGAAGGCGGTCGTGGAGCATATGCCATTGGCATACTAAGAGGCGTAGGAGCTACATGAGCATGAGTAGCGATAGGTACATATGGTCGATAGGCACTGGCACGCACTGTTGTAGGTACTGTTCCACTAGGTAGCGGTGTCGTACTAACTACAGTGGTAACAGGTGCGTCTTCCGTCATGCTCATCATCGGAGTAGGCATTGTGGATTCCCTAATGGAAAGTTGAGCCAAGGTTGGAAAGCTAAAGTTACTACTCGTGGGCTTGAGACTCCATGCGAAACAACATACGAAGGGTCTATGGGACTCACTGAGGGAGTCTCCAATTGTGACAGGGTTGGTTGTTTGACCTTGCCCGTATCCAAAAATTTCATAGGGCTAGTGGAAACTAGGTTCACTCCCCTATTTTCCCTCTCAAATTGGATAATTCTATGAATAACCTCACATATCATTTGTTGTTGCTTCTCTAGATTAGTGGCACTAGATGTAGATCGTATGACTTCTAACTAACCTACATTTGTGTAACCCGTGTATAGGTCAGTCAGAGTCTCCGTGTGTAGATCATATTCCCAATTTTCATTGCGAAATATCCCATCTAGACTTGGAGTGCCAAACGGTTCTTTTGAAGTGGACGCAATGTCACTTCTTATGGACTGACTTCTAGAGACCTCTACTTTAGGAAGCGCGTCAGAAGGTGGTAGCTCCGTAGGACCTTCATTAAACGAAGTGGGTAGAATATCCACATGGACACTCTTTGGGAAGGTAGGGTCTACATGAGATGTAAATGGCGAATCCACTACCCCTCCTTCTTCGTTTACTTCGCTTGTCGCATGTTCAGAGCATGTAGCTCTACTAAAGGTCTCTATTAGATGACTAAACATACTAGATCCGGGTTGTGGGGCCCAAACTGGCATGTTTTGGCTTGCCTCCTCAGGGTTCTTAGTAGGGTGCCCCTCCATGGCTTCTGAGTCAAAGGACGAGTCACTATCCGCTATTCGTGGATCTTAGGTCGCACTTCCTTGGGTTCCAGCTGAAGGCCAAGATGCTAACGTGGAGGGATGGTGTGAGCCTGCGTAAACTAAAGCGCTTTCCAGTGGCTCAGACTCTAGCACCCGACCAAAGCATAGATGCATGTGACGTGGGTACCCTACGGGCGTTGAAACTACCCTTGAAGCCCACACAAGTGGTTTCTTAGGTGTTTTGCACCCCATTTTTACTTGTTTTTATATTGTTTTTAACCCGTTTTTTACCCCCTTACTTATGGTCGACCTGGACTGGGGCGTGTAATAGCTCGAGAGACGAGCATATCGTTCAAAGGGTCCTAGCGTGCTTTACAGCGCAGTGTTTACCTATCCGAAGCTCCCGTGGTCCTCAGAACAGTCTATTTGCTTGTGGGGGATGGGTGAAGGCTTTATCCCACATGCTCACTCCACTCCTTGGGGGGTGGGCTACATATAGAGCTCCACTTCCCTTTAGCTTTCACTTGAAAGAAAGCTACGAAGGCTCACTCTCCTATATCTATATATCAAAAGACCGAGGCCGGGGTCGGGGTCAATTGGGGGTTTTTTCTTTTCAAAAATTTTTCCTCCAAATCAAAATTTTTTTTCCTCTCCACACGGGTTTTTTTTTTCAAATTTAATTTTGTCTCTTTTTTTTGGGTTTTGTTTTGTTTTGTTTTTTTCTTTCTTTCTTTCTTTCTTTCTTTTCGAAAAAAGTTTTCTAGCGTTTCTTTCTAGGGTTTGGACTTGGCCGCGGCACTGCTCGCGCACAGCCCACAGGCCTAGGGATTCAGAAATCCCCCTCGTCCACGTCGCAATGCAGAAAACCAGAAAACAGAGCAGGGAGCAAGAAAATAACCAGGAAAACCAGAATTGCAGAAACACACGCAACAACGTCAATAACATACACACAATCGCCTTTCCTACAGTACAAATTTCACTTCGCGCAGCAGACCGAGCTGCAAACTGGAGCTTAGTGGAGGGCATTTCCCCGGCAGCAGCGCCAAAAATGTACGCTTTTACCGCACGAGTCGGAGCTGGGGACTTGTACGCTTTTACCGCACGAGTCGAACACCGTATGCGAGCCACGAATGGCTGCAAGCATACAACCAAAAACCTAGCAAGCTCAAACAGAAAGCAAAGGTGTGTCACTCACCGCTCAAACCGCCACCGTGAAGGATTCTCGCGTCGCAGTGAAGAAGGAGCCGCCGTCGCCGCTCTACCACCTCGCCGCCGCCGTGCCGCCACACAGTGTTCGATCACTCTCTCTCTCTCTCTCTCTCTCTCTCTCTCTCTCTCTCACATATGCAGGAGAAGGGGAACGAGAAGATAAGGCAAGAGCACACTTTGTATTCAACACATTGAGAATGAGAGTTTTAGGGTTACATTTGACTCTTATATGTGACTTAGCCGTTCACACATGGGCGCCCATACATGGCTAGCCGATCCTAACCCTTATCCTGCTGATATTCAAGGTGCGCCTCTCATCGGCGATCACCCAATCCCTTTATCCTTTACATATGGTGCCGACAAGCCCGGCCCATGACTCAGAATATTTAAATTAATTACATGACGTAAAACATAGTACGTCTCAATGTCTGTCATAGGTTAACAGGCTCAGAGACTTGAGGGTAATATGTTGGCTGACTAGCTATTCATTCTTAAAAAATTGGAGGAAGAAAGACAAATTGCTATGCAGAACATATTAACAGGAAAGAATTAACAAAAAATGGTTTCATAATAATCTCAAGAAAATTAATGAGGGAGACCTTGTACTTATGTGGAGTCCGTAATGAAAAAAAGAAACTAAAGTGTACCGATAAAGGACTATTTTGATTTTGCACAATAACACCTCAAGGTACCATGCGTGGTGAAACCCTTAACGGGGTCAAAAACGTTGGCTTCGCTAATGGTAGTAAATTCAAAAAGTATTATGGTCCTCTTACTGAGGAAGCCTTATGGGTCGTACATGATAAGAACATAGCCAAGGATAAAGTGGAACTAAAGAAACCTCAAGCTTGACAAGAGGCTAAAGAAAGGCAAATCAGACAGCATAAAATGACGAACAACTATTCTTAATTTTGCACAAGCCTTTGTGGGAGAAGTTGAAGGAGACATAGAGGAGCATAGCACCTCTATATGAACATCCATTTAATTGCCTAGCCCTTGTGGTAAAGTGCATGCTTGATACGGGGGCTAACCACAACCTAATTTCCTTTAATGCAGGGAACCAGTTGGGAAAACCTCAACTTGTAGACACCTCTTTAAAGGTGAAAGGTATCCATGGTATAAATATCAAGTTTCTTGGGCTACTACAAATAGAGACATATTGTGATGGCAACAAGCACCTACTAGTGGGAGACTTCTTGGTTATGCCTACCAGAACATTACCTGAATCCGTAATACTTAATCGCACATGGATGAAGGCTATTGGATGTATGATTGAGTGGTCGACAGCAGGGGGTGTCTCTATGGGTGAAGTTGCGGCTAAACATTCTACTCATAAAACCCTACCACCACCTCTCACTCTTGTGAAGAGTCACAAAGAGGAGTAAGCTTCAACATCCAAAAAATGTAAGAAAAACCCCTCCACTTCAGCGTCCACTGTTCAAAGAACTCTCAATTATTTTACCTCCACATAACAAACACCTCCATATTAGAAGGACGAGCAGATATGATGGGCTAGAAAGTGGCAACCCAAATCTACCTTGAAATGGGTTCCCAATATTTCTCCATCTATACCACCTCAAAAAGTGACCAAGCAAAGAAGGCCTCAGCATAATAATTGGCACAGGAAATCCAAATTACAAGTTACCCCAAAATGGATACCCAAATGCTTATTGAAAGCTCAAGGCTACTACGAGAGTAACCATTGTATTTGGGTACCAAAACATAAATGTATACCACTAGCCTCATTGCCACCACTTACAAATGCCCAAGTCTCCTCAGTGATAGACAAAAGATTCATTAGCTTAAATTCCAACAAAGGGAAGACTATTGTAAGGGATCCTTCACTACCAACACCCACACGTCTAGATTCCAAAGAGATACCCTATCACACGAGACATGGTGATTGATGGGGTGAAACTTCTACATCATAAAATGTTACAAAACCATTGTTGGCTATCCAAGCCCCAACCCCGTTTGTTTCTCTAGAGAGCGACTCACTATGTAAGTATAAATTACCTTATCTTGCAAGTGTTAACTCCATTTCTCATCCATAAGGGAGAACCCATAAGCTCCATCCGGTCTTATGAGATCCCTTTACCACCATTAAAGCTAGAAATTGGCATGCCACAACAAGTAACAAAGGGTGCTCCTTGCCAACAAACACTGATGGAGCACAGTTGTTGGAAGGGATGGTTACAAAAAACTTACAATAGCTTCCATGAGGTCAAGGTATGATAGAAAGTAGGAAGGGGGAGCTTATGCTAATATCATTACTTTTACCCTCCACGTTTCGCTCCCCGACAAATTTCATGTCCATATCACAAGGGAGCCTATTGGAAAAAGCTAACCCATGACAATATAGCTTGCACCAACATGTACAACGATATAGCTTCTATATACAGACTAAAAATCCAACTAACCATATCAAAAAAAAAAGTGATGAGAAAGAACACATATCAAAATAAGAGAATGAAGTATGACTATGATGTTACTATAGGCCTGAGCATGGAATTTTTATGGTTTAATACGAGTGACCCTATCCTAGACCTGGATTGTCTGAATTGGTACTATCAAGGAAAGCTAAGTATTCCTCCTTTCCAAACCCACTCATGCTATTTTTATGCACCACTAGGGGAACGATGTTATGGAGCCACCTTTGTGGATCTGTTCTACCTACAATTTCATGCCCTTGCACCATGTCTTAGCTCTGTGAGAGCATTGCATGTTGTCCGCAGCTGTTGTCCACAACGTCCTACTTATGTTGGCACTGTAGAAATTATTTTAGGCGCTATGGCACAGGACTCTTGTAGTCCATGGTAAAAGAGACACCACAACGACATGATGACATGAGTGTACTTTATCCAGTGGGAGGACCCCATGTAAGGAATGCACAGGAAGATCTTGTAGAGCAAGGGAGAAGGGCAAGAGCTTACGCACTTGCACCAACATTCTATTAAATACTGTTACCGACTCCTTGTCCCTTATAGAGCATGGTGGGTCATTTCCTAGACAGCTTAACTAGCGATAGAGAAGGGGAGAAGGGCAAGAGCTTACACACTTGCACCATTATTTGATGAAATAATGTTACCGATTCCTTATCCCTTTTGAAACATGGTGGGCCATTTTCTAGACAACTTAGCTACTAGCAGTAGCTACTTAGCTCATTTGCCCTATAGTACCCATTCCATATCACAATGAGGATGCACTCAGCCCACTGCATCGTACATCAGAGGAGGTATATATATTAGAATCAAACCGTGATGATGATGAGCTTAGTGACAGTGAGTCTGACCCAACTTATGAGTTATGGCTATATAATGACATGTTGCGCTGATCAAGATTTTTTAAGGTTCACAGGAAGCACAAGGGAAGTTCTCAACATTACAAACACATTTCACTAGATTGACTTCCCAACCATACAACAAACCAGGTGTATTCTAAACCCATCCTCAACTAGTGTTTTCAATTTCAATCTTTTTTATAATTATCCATTTAATGTTTGTTTGAGTGCTTACTTGCATCATTCGTTCAGTTGACTGGTCTATTGCTTTTCTAGTTATTACTTGGTTAACCATTCACGATCTGGTCCTAGTTCAATCCTTTCTAAGATTGACTTTAAAGTATGCTAAAGGAGTATGCCAAGTACTCCACCTTCCTTAGTGTGCCCTCTTTAGTTAGAATAGATCCTCCTAGGTGAATTGTGAAAGTAAAAGAAGTTTAAACCAAAAATACAAAAAAGAAAAGAAAAGAAAAAGAAAAGCCCAAGAAGATAAGCATCGTCATGTGCAATCTAGGTAGGACTTTTAGCTCTTAGTGATGGAGCCTTGGGACCGTAGCCTTGATCTCCATGGTATGTGACCTTGTGGCTAAAGAACTACTAATAAAGGGCTTAATTATTTTTTTTAAATATCGATGTAGAGGTACTTAATGGCTCTTAGATACTCATGTATGAGGTCTCTGGGGCCATTGCTTGGGTCTCTACACGGTGGTGCCCTACTTTTACATTTTCATTTTCTTATTAAATAAACAAAATTCAAAGGCAAAAGCTTGTAATAATCACTTACCAATTTCATTTATAAGGCTAGATAATATCTAGAGATGGTTTCACCAAAGTGATAGTGTGTAGAGAGACTAGGGTCATAACCCAAGGCATGCTCTTTGCTCCATCGTAGTTTAGATCAAATTTGGACCAACCTTAATATTACCCTTATCTTAAGTAGAAAAATTTGACCAGTCACAACAATATTTCCTCACTGCTTGATTAGATGTTTGCATTATGCTTAAATTTTAATTATTTTCCATAGAAACACCTTACCGCTTATACCATGTTACTTTTGCATACGTTACAAGATCTCTGACATTTCCAACGCCAACATGCATCCATTATTCAAGATCGATGCATCTACATGGACATATTCCGAGGAGACAGAATCATCGTTAGGAAGGGGGGGGTATGTTAACCCTTGGTCGGAGACCTCTATGGCGTTGATGTAAACCAACCACTGTATTATTTTCACTTCATTTAGGCCACAAGCATCGGAATGGCCGGAATTCACTGAAAAACCATGTATTGTATATTTTATGTGTGTAATCGTTGCTTGTCTATTAAAGGTGCATCATAGGATCCTAGATTGAGAGTGCTAGCTTTAGAATAGTTGTTTATACTAGCTAGACTGGCCAAATGAGCTCAAGGACCAGACTTTTAACTTTGGCCATCCAAGAGCGTGAACCCTAGAGGTCACCTACAAAACCTAAAATGTAACTCTCACCACTCATTCTTTTATGCTAATTTAATAGAGTGCTCTTCTTCTCTATCTCTCATCTTATGCTATTGCCTGCGTGCTTGTTTGAGCTGTTATGTATGCTTGCTTGTTTGCATGTAAGAGAGTGATTGTTAGAGATTAAGTGGTGAGAGAAGGGTCGAGCTTCCTTTGGAGTGTGGTGGCGGTGGCAGCACAGAGTGGAGCTTTGGAGTGCGGCTGCACAACGGCAACATTGTCTCCTACAAGAATCCCAGGCAACAATCTTTCACGAGGTGAGTGACACACCTTGAGTGTGCATTTGTGTGCTAGACCATAATAATTTGGTTTCTCGATTGAGTTGTTTTTGTTCTTGAATGTGTTTGGGCAAATCCCCACAACATTGAATTGTTCCATGCGTTCTTTCTATGGCGCAAGGGCTTCCCAGCTTCATCACTACCTTTGTCCATCTTATTTGCCAAGTCTAATGCCAATCTTTATTATTAGTTTTTATTTCATGTTCTATAATATAACCATTATATAAAGACATCATTGTAACATTTTAGAAACCAACTTACCTCTTTTTGTATTCTTTCTATTTCTCATATAGTAATTGGCATGCTCTTTTAGATTTCTTTTTAACACCCCTACTCAACAATTTACTTTCCAAAGAGTAACTATGATACTTAAACAATATTCTTATTGCCATCACTTGTAAATTAGATCAACAAGTCCTAGATTAAGAGAAGACAATTCTTTTTACTCATGCACACCAAGATCTCTATACTAATGAAGGAATGAAAGCTTTCTTTAATCTCCTATACTCTCACAAAACCCCTACTTATCTCATAGTACAAGAAAGGGAAACCATAGCTTGTGCTATGCCTAATATACACAAATAATTATTTCTCTCTTAATCCCAATTTGTAAATACAAAATAACCTTTTCCCTACTTAAAGAGAAATAAAACCCTTAACCATTCAAGTCCACAAATTCATCATTACAAAATAATATCTACAACATAGATTTCTCTACTCTTTTTGAGAGATTAGGAGAAGCTGGGGATTATCTCTTATCTTCTTGTAAATCATAAAAGAAATGCTTAAGCTAATTAAAAATTAAGAAAACTAATGCATTCTTTGTAATATAACATTTATAGCCAGTGGGTGTTTTGTTATATGTGAGTCTCAAATCAAGCACACCCTATGAGGTAGGGATGCTTAGATCAAGAGTAGTAGGTGATTTAGCATCCATGTGTGGATATGCACATTTGTCCACATGACATTAGGTGTTAGCATTTGATATAGACATGAATTCTAAGGTTATTTTCCTTGTGCAAATGACCAATTACTAATAGGATAGATTTAGATAGGGCCACGCGGCATGCCCTTGACATTATTGCTTAAATCATGGGAGAGCTCTTTTGTGAGCCTACATATTGATGTATCTTCTTTGTGCTTTTTACTTGGAAACACCTTGTGTCGAGCCTCATCTATACTTGTTTCACTTGTGTTTATACATATTTTTATTTTATGTTTATTACTTCAAGCCTCATCTATCCTTGCTTCACTCGAAATTATGCATGCTTAGCTTTATTTATTGCTTTATGTTTATTATTAGCATTGTTAAGTATAATCTTATCTTGTGTTAGAGAGCTCTCGTCTATTTCATTAGCATTGTTAAGTATAATCTCATCTTTGTGTTAGAGAGCTCTCATCTACTTCATTAATAAATGGGTCACCTTTGTGAGATAGATTTTAATACTTAATACCAAATGGAGAAGCCTATGATTTTGTGCAGATACTTGCTTAAGGCTAGACAAAGTGGTCATAGACTATTTTTAAGTTATGGCCATCCAAGTTTCAACACTATCCATTTGTGTTGACATTAAGCAATACATAATAATTTGAATACTTGTGAGCTCTCTACCCTCTTCTCCTTACTATCTTGTTGTGTTCTTTTGAGTACTTGCATAGCTAGATGGATCTATGTTTGGGTAGGAATGGTTGTAAGATCTCTCTCATGATATTCCCCCTCTTTCCACCGCTTGTGAGATTGATCCATAGTGTAGGAATCTTCTCCTTGCATCCATCTAGGTGGTTCAAGTTCTTCCTCCATACCCATGGCTATGGAGCTCTCCAATGTGACAACGGAGGATCCAAACGACCCATGGTAATAAACACCCATGCTCAAATGTGCTTTGAAAGTATATCTCATTTATTTGTATTAGTAATATTCCTTGTTTTTACAACAAACATTGTATGCACAAGATGGTCCTTTTTTTTAATGAATACTAGTCACACTAGTGCTCTAGAGCACACAAAGAATGGAGCAATTCCACGACCTCGCAAAAATTGTAAAATTCAAGAACACAAGACATGGTGGAGAAACAAGGAAAAGAAACGGTCTCCATGAGATGTTCAATTGGTTTTTCCTCGTGTTTAGATGGGGGGAACACATGGAATGGTTTTGGCCACCCAAAACCATGGCTGTTTTCCCTTGAAACCTATACTAAGGACAGCCCACAGTATGATCGTCCCCTTTTCTAAGCTTTGGGCCTTTTTTTATAGTATTTACTCAAATTTACAAGGTAACTCCCACTAATAGAATGATATGCAACATCCAAATAGCTATAAAAATAAAATAGAATAGGTCACTAGTAATGGTCACTATGGAACTTATTGTTCATCAGCTTTCATACATGCTTTAGTATTAGCATATGTGGTGTTTTGAGAATTGAGAAATGCCAAGTCTGTTTGTGTATTCCATGTTATAACTTAGTTGCCTCCATGTATCTCTGGTGATTTTTATCTATTGGTGGCAATATGTGCTCCATGGCCTACTGTGCTGTGTTAAGACATTTTTTATATGTATAGGATTAACGTTTGTAATAATTCCTTGCACAACGTGATAAGTTGGAAGCAATTGCTCGTACAGCCAATTCGTTCTTGATCATGAATTTCACAATTCTTGTGTCATGCAGACTTGTCATACAAGTGAAGATGGTTAGTTGGTCAGTTGGGTCTAGCATGCTCATAGTGAAAGGATCAGGTCACACACTCAAATGTAGAAGAAGATGGACTACTTTGAAAGAGGGAGCACTCATCACATTACAGGAATGGGCATTAGCTACTACTGAGTACAAGGAGGAGGAATCATCTTTATAGCATATAGCTAAGCCAAGACAATCCATATGATGGCATTGAAGTGTGCAGAATGAGACTTTAACCTGAGATCTTTTGTTTGGGAGCCCAATACAATACAACTTACAAACATCATGATATTCACCCGGATGCAATATAGACTGTCAATCCCTCAATGGATAATTAACAGTCTCACAAGGAAGGAAGGAAGGAAGAGGGGGGTTTGTGTGTGCGCGCGCGCAAATGCGCGCCAATGGATATTTAACAGTCTCACAAGGAAGGAAGGTGGGCATGCGTGTGCGTGTGCATGTGCGTGTGCGTGTGCCTGTGCGTGTGCGTGTGCGTGTGCGTGTGCGTGTGCGTGTGCGTGTGCGTGTGCGTGTGCGTGTGCGTGTGAACAATATTCCACTTACAATGGCTTGTTTCAATAAGGCAAGATTGGTGTCGGTTCAGAACATGGGTTCTCATTGGTCGCAACTCTGGTGCTTATAGATTATAAGACTGCAAAATATGGGAAATCACTGCAATTCTTGTATGCCATTTTCGTTCATTTGAGGGCCATTCGTATTACAGAATTGCAATCATCAATAATGCTATAACAATCAAGCCTCACAAGAAGAAACCGGAAATGAATCTCTATGGGCTTGATGGCTGGGTTATCTCACTCACCAAGGGCATAGTAATAATCATTTGATAGTCGATTGCCTAAAGAAATCGGATGTGTATTTACAGATGCCACTCCATGATTAGCTCCGTTTTTTGCAGATGATAACTAGTCTTTGGGTCTTGGTAGTAACAAAGATCTTTTAAATTAATGGGTATGAAATTGTTAACCGATTTATTGTATACACAAAGGTCCCCTCTCTTTCTAGAAATGCACACACTGCCATTCAACATACTCAATAAGTTATTGAGTCAATATTTTGAATTGTATTCACATTTATGAGTGAAAGTTGGGCAAATCCACTAGAAAGCTCATTACTTGCCAACACCATCGCTGGTCACTAGCAATCACACACGCCAATTTGCTAGCCACTTGTCTCTTTGCTTTGTTCGAAATCCCAAATCCTAAATCTTATTATGAGAGGTTCCCTAATCTCATTTCCAACAAAACTCGGAGTTGCCTTTTATTTCCTCATGGCTATGTTCCAATGAGCATATGGGAAAACCCACTAACAGGGCTACCAATTGTTTCCAGGGGAAGGAGTCACAGCCACTCATTAGTGTGTGCAGCTGTGAATGAAACATTTTTATTTGTCACCCTGTGCATACTGCAATTGTATTTAAAATGAAGCCATGTAACCAAGGCTAACTGCTTAGCAAAGCAGGAATAATACTGGGCTTACAAATATATGCATTGTGCACACTGGAAGGGGGTTTCTTCTAGAAATGTGCGGTTCTTCGATATGCTGGTGTAGACATGACTGAAAGAACCTCTAGAACAGAACCCATTGAGCTCAATGCAGCCTTCAAAACTTCTTCAGGACATCCAGGCTGAACCATCGTCTTAACCTGTACATTCAAGCAACCGTGATGGTTTTAGGTCATAGTTCCAAAAGATCAAAAAACTAAAACCTAAACATGTTCAAGCATTTCATCACCTTCTCCAAGTAAGCCCATAACTCTTGGATCCGACCAATGTAGTCCTGATCTTGAAGTGACAAGGTCACAGTTCTCAGATTCCCACCAGGGCCGCTGAACTGGATAGGGCCAGGGTTCCTATAGAGATCCTCCATGAGCCAAGAGCTTGCGTTCTGAGTCAATGTTCTGCAGATTTATGAGTTTCAAATGCTTTAGATTTTAAAAACAACAGTTCACTCCTTTTAGCTATCAAAGCACTACAATAATTTCTTCTTTAATCCAAGTAAAACTTCAGGTTCGTACTGGTAAGGCTTTCCATTGAGGTCCACTTTTGCAGGGTGAACAGCTGGCTTCCCAATCTGAGAGACTCCTGGACCCCTCAACCACCTCTTCACAGTCATCATGGCCTGGAAAATATATACATTTCTTAGGAGAGCAAAATCTCCATATGCTTTGAAGACAGCTCTTTTCAAGCTAAAATCAGCTACAAAAATATATAAGGGTACCGTTATGGGTGCAGCCCCACAACGCCACTGTGAAACATCATGCTTGAGGTTGGTAATGGTTGCCATGTAGCCATTCAAGCCTGCTCCTACAAGATGGTAGCATATCTGACCTAAGGCCTGCCAGTATGAGCCAAGAAAGTCACTTTCCAACTTCATACCTCAACCCACCCACCCATCCATCCCCTAATGTTTTTATGTTAGGCCTTTTTTTAACACAGCTCCACATGCAGCAGCAATGGGTAACATGTTAAGATCCATGTCACTTTCAACCATTCCCTGGCGAGAATACATAAAAGATCAAGTGAAATACTCACATAAGCATAGTCACAGTCAAAGTTGGAGGGCAGAGATCCCCTGGCCTGATACCCGAAAAAATGACAAATAGCATTGAATTTTTTCCCCGTGTATGTCCCAGCTTTCTGAAAATCCAAAATGGGAATCAAGTATGTTAACTAATACTCCAGTGGACAACGGGAAGGGAAGAAAACACAATGTCCACATAGAATCAAACTCAACCAGACGTAGTACCGTTCTTCTATTCATCTCTGTTTCGACTAACTGCGCAAACAGCTTCTCTGTCTCAATCTGCTCATCCAAAGAGAGGAAGATATGGGGCCATAATCAAAATATCCATTTTGTTTATCAAATACCGAGGGAGTATATACCAATGGAAAGTTTAGGTCATTTCAGAAACTTGCGAACTTAATAAGAACTCGAAGCATTGCAGCGCTAGCACTAAAAAGCCCACAAGGATGCACACGTGCACACCACACACACACACACACACACACACACACACACACACACACACGAAAATGGTAGTTGGATAGGCAATTGTAATCTCGCTGGTGCAACTTGGACAAAGAATTCAAAAGATCTGCTAGTCCACTAATTCAGCAGAGTCAGTACCTGTGACAGCTGAGCAGAATCATCGGATTCCTTTTCCAGCAGAAACTGGATCACAGCAAAACATAGTTGAACACATGGTGCGGAAATCCTAGCACTTGACTTGCAAGGCAAAAACAATTTGGATAAAGAATACCTGACTCCGGATAAATGGGGGCAAGAATTCAAATAATGCTGATGCCCATGGTGAAAGTTGAGAAGGAATCTCCTCAACACTAACCCCTTGCTTCATGTGGCCATGGATTTCCTGCACAATTGGTCTTGTTAATGAAGCAGTTCAAGCTTGCTCAGCTGCTAGCCTGCTAATCCAGCATTGCTTAAGCTGCTTTTGTCAGAGGATGCATTACCTCCAAAAGAGCATACACTTCAGGAATGCTTTCTATGAGGCCTTCAGGAAACAGAATCACACCATGGTATTTATCTGCAATGATCAATGAAGAAAATACTTAGTAAGATACTTTTCTTTGAGAGAGATAATTTAAGAATGCCTGGGAAAAAAGGGAAGGGAAGGGAGAGGTAATAGGGCTTTTTTCTCTTATAGACAATACAGCACATAAAAAATGAAATGCAAGTGCTGTGCGCATCTGAGCCTCTGTGCATATTGCAAGTGCTACCGTGGGCAATATCTTGAGAGCACATGCAGGAAGTGATGATGATGCTATTTACAGGCATGCAGCAACAAGAAGCATGAGAGTCCTCTCTTCATGACCACACTGTGTAGGTCAAGAATGTACAATACTACTTTGACATGAAATGGGTTAAACTTGACAAATCCAAATGCCCTCTAGCTTCCACTAATGGCAATGGCAAGCAAGGGGGGTTTTCCTACCTTGTACCTTATCCCAAAACAGAAGTCGGGTGAAAAAAGGAACCCACTTCGGGCAAGAACGCCAGTAGATCTCAGCCTTTAACAAAGACCTCCCACTTGCTAACAGCCAATGATGAATGCACTGAATATGTAACTGGAAGTACTAGACCAGACACTTGGATGCAGTCGATAACCCTCTTGAGCTCAATCAGTACTTTCCCTTTTGCGACTCGGCACTAAGCTGAATCTGTGGCTGCAATTGGGTCAATTCTTGCTGAATGCTCTCTTAGTTTTCCAGCCAGATTTCTTTGGAATCAAGTGGGGCTAAAACTCTAGCCTTCCCCTTATGCACCCAGGCTAAGCACCCTAACCATTCACCCTTTCCCGCCAATATGCCCTTTTCTGGCTGCCCATGCTCACCCACACTTCCGCCTAAGTTTGCCAGGAATTCAGCTGCGAATTCCAATGCCCTCTGTCCTCGTGTCTTTTGTTCGCCTTGACCATATCAACTAGCTCCATTAACAGAGGTTGTGTTTGCTCCCTATCTTTTCCTCTTTATGGAAGGTGAATGCTAGCACCTGTCACGGAGTGCATCATACACTATTGCCATAAAACTACTGCCTCACCTGTGCTATTTCCAGGTGCAGGTTTGTTCCTATCTAAATTTTCTTTGCACAAATCCAAGCACCTCTATTAGAATAGGAGAGAGTAGCCTGGTGAGCATCACCCTGTCCAGAGGGACCAGAACCAAGATATCACATAAGCTTGGGGCTCTGGATTATGCAAATCAATTGACACTATAGGAACACCCACATTCATGCCTTGCACTACCTCAAAAAAAAGATATATATGATTAAACAAAGATGGATTTTAAAGAACAGTCCATAAACAGTGAATTGAAAGTTTGAAGGAAATATTAGAACTTCTTACTTAAATAAAGCACTTTTTTTTTTTAATGGCATAGCCTTAGGTATAAGAAAGTGATGATGTTCATAAGGGGTTTCATAAAGAAGAAAATTCCCTCAACTTCTGCACGCATGCGTGCGCACCCCCCTGGCCTTCCCAAAAAAACAAACAAAAATTAAAACCATTTTCACTTACAAGAATGCATTCAATTACATGCCAATGGACACTGAAAAGGACTCAACCAGTACACACTCCCATAAACACAAATTTTGACCACATAAGCTTGGGAAGTTAATTTCAGCTCTAAGAACTGGAATGCTAGCTGAGAAAGCTTTGCATCAAGGAAATACCTTTCTCAGCTCTTGCTTGAACTGCATCACAGATTTGCTTCGTGACATCAAATAAAGTCATTTTCAACGTGGACACCTCCTCCCCCAGTATGACCTGCACAAACAGTATGATTCTAACTCAAACACATCCACATTAAACGACAGACCCACTACTTCCGTCATTTTAGGCAAAGCAAAGAAGAGGCTTTGAAGACAACCACACAAATTGCAAAACTATCATCATTTCTTACAAACAGATTAAATTCTGCAATACCTAGCCACGAACAAAACTAACTAAAAGATTTTGACCCCATTTACCAACTGAACCGCTTACAGGTTTAAAACACTAGTTCCTGAATTAGTGATGGGTTGTTGGGCTACATCTCTTCTTCTTTACTATTATAATGATATGCCATATACCTCCCTGATTCGTGATTCATTGTTTTTGTTCTTCCATGGCAAATAATCTATACTACCACCACCAAGTTTACATTACATGACCTTGTAGCACTCATACAAGAGACAGAAATGGTGAAGCTAAATTGGGGTGGCAGATGCCCACTCCAAGTACCAGAGTCTGAAAGTAACTAAGCAACAGAGACAATATGGGAAAGAGAAATCAACAGCAGTTTCACAATAAAAATTTGTGTGAAATGGGAGTGCCTCCACATAAGTATAGCATTGGGTCAAGAGCTAGGACTTTGAAAAAGATTCTAAATGGGACTTTTAATGACAAAGTCGACTTTCAACTAGTTTGTCCTACTAAATTGCTCTCATTTAGAGAAGACCCACTTCTCCCTCATCTTACTATTTAATCTTCTTCATTTAGAGAAGACCCACTCTAAATGTGATATTACTGGTGCATGCCAAGCAGACCCTTTAAAGCACTATTCAGCAGCCATGGAATTGCCAGATTCAGCACCAGAACTAAGCAGAGGTGTAGTCCCCTCCTTGAAGAGTTTTTTCTTTTGGCCTGATATGAGACTCGAGAGTGAAGGTTAAAATGGTAAAAGCTGAAACATACAACTACTTACCTCCATTTGTTTCTTGTGCTAAATCAGACTGGAGGCACAGAAAAAAGTTCTCTTCCAAGATGCAAGTACTGCTCTGGTAACAAGCAGGGCTAACTGTTGAAACCCAATGTTGATGTCACTTCTGTGGGTGGAACTATCTCAGTAATGGTTTTCTTATTGCTCTCCAAATGATTCCATCCATTGATTAAGGGTAAACACTTATGCCAAACTACCTAACAGGAGGAAGTTCCTCACAGAAACTCAAACATGCTCATTTACATCTAATGAAACTTGGCCATCTTGTCAATATCATTCAAATTCTTTGCCACTTTTATCTTGTTACAGTTTTGAATCCTCAAAAGTTGTGCACTATGACATGTTGGAGTACACGAGTTACAGCACACTTGCCCGCCGCTAGAGACAGTCAGCCACAAATGGAGGAGGAACATATATGCGCATGGGCAGGGAGCTGGCATCTAATCTGATCCCCAAGCCTGCCAGCTAACCCCCCTTTCTAAAGGAACAGGTTCGAGGAGTGAAGATGTAAGCCCAGCGGGGCGTGCCATACAGACTCAACCACGTGTCCAAGAGATAAAGATACAAAGAGAGAGGGGAGAGAAAGAAGGGAATAGGGATCTTGCACAGTACACCACACTCAGAGGGGAATAGGCCCCAGCCCCTTTCAGGAATTTATTCAAAACAATCCACGGACACGCTTGCCAAGATCAATACATTCAATGGATACAAAACAAACAAAAATGTCAAAGTAGAATCCAAGTCAATGTCGAGGCACAAGATCTTTGATGCCGAGCACACCACGGGAATGACCCACAAGAATCTCTCACCGGGCTACTACTAAATCCAATATCCAATATCCAATATCCAGATCCAAATCCAAGTCCAAGTCCAAGTCCAGATCCAAATACAAGTCCAAGTCCAAGTCCAAGTCCAAATCCAAGTCCAAGTCCTAGTCCAAATTCAAATCCAAGTTCAAGTCCAAGTCCAAGTCCAAGTCCAAGTCCTAATTCAGGTCCAAGTCCAAGTCCAAATCCAGATCCAAATCCAAGTCCAAGATCCCATGAGTAATCTCCACAACTCCTACAACCTTGTCGATGAAGAAAACCATGGAAAAGCTCTTTTTGGCAAGAAAACTGATATAAAGCCTGTTTTAATGGTTTTCGGACAATAAAAACCTCCAAAAAGTAGTTTTTAGGATTTTTGAAATTTTCAGTCTGTACAGCTCCGTACAGACTGATCCATACAGTCATATGGACATGTGATCGCGTGGCACAACAGAGCTGTACGGAGCTGTACGGATCCATACAGTCATATGGACATGTGATGGCGTGGCACAACAGTTGATGGAGGCACTCTAAATCAGCGGCCAACGATGAAAAACTCCATGATTTGGTTCATGATCAAGTAGATGATGATAGAGAAGATGATCTCCACTCTTCAACGAAGATGACAACGCGATGAAGAGGTTCTTCTTCAACTTAATGCTCAAGAGAGGCTCATGCTTCTTTTATACTTGGGGAAGCCTTGCTTTTTGCCAAAAAGTGATGCTTTTGCTTTGCTTTTGCCTTTTACTTTGCTTTTGGTCTTTTTAATAGTAAAATATTATATACCTAGATAATCCAGGAACATGACGAAATGCACCTTTTAGGAACGTGCATGTTATATACTCATGGTAGTCAACCCACAAGACTATATAACTATCAACTCCATTATGCATAGTATGGACTAGATACTACGACATCCCCACGAACGTCATCAATGCCCAATAGTGGGTGTAGAACTTTGTATCAAGATATGCTCACACACACACACACACACACACACACATAAGAGCATATATTCACACAAAGCCCTTCGTACTAAGTTTCTATCAAACCTCCGGAGATGTAGGGCAGACTCAGCCGTAATGAAGCCTAGCACTAAGGGAAGTAGCAAATAGAAAGAATTAGTTCAGCAAATAAGTAGTTGTTAGAGCAAATGCACCGCTAAAGATAGAAAGAATAAGCACAATATCAACTGGCCGCAACTCGGACAAAAACTTCACAATGTGAAATCTACATGTCCGCTAATACGGCTTAATTATATACCTAGATGAATCCAGGAACATGCCGAAATTCACCTTTTAGGAACATGCATGTTATATACTCATGGTAGTCAACCCACAAGACTATATAACTATCAACTCCATTATGCATAGTATGGACTAGATACTACAACATCCCCACTAACGTCATCAGTGCCCAATAGTAGGTGTAGAACTCTGTATCAAGATATGCTCACACACGGACTCCACACGCGCGTGCACGCACACACACACACACATAAGAGCATATATTCACACAGCCCTTCGTACTAAGTTTCTGTCAAACCTCCAGAGATCCAGGGCAGACTCAGCCGTAATGAAGCCTAGCACTAAGGGAAGTAACAAATAGAAAGAATCAATACATCAAATAAGTAGTTGATAGGGCAAATGCACCGCTAAAGATAGAAAGAATAAGCACAATATCAACTGGCCGCAACTCGGACGAAAACTTCACAATGTGAAATCTGCATGTCCGCTAATACGGCTTAATTATATACCTAGATGAATCCAGGAACATGCCGAAATTCACCTTTTAGGAACGTGCATGTTATATACTCATGGTAGTCAACCCACAAGACTATATAACTATCAACTCCATTATGCATAGTATGGACTAGATACTATGACATCCCCACTAGCGTCATCAGTGCCAAATAGTGGGTGTAGAACTCTGTTTCAAGATATGCTCTCACCACACACACACATAAGAGCATACACAAAGCCCTTCGTACTAAGTTTCTGTCAAACCTTCGGGGATGCAGGGCAGACTCAGCCGTAATGAAGCCTAGCACTAAGGGAAGTAGCAAATAGTAAAATATTACTCAACTTTAGTCAAAAGTTCTTGTTTTGCTTTCCTAGCTTCAGGGCCTTGCTTTTTGACCCTGGTGCTGCTTTTCGGAAAAGTGGCTTTTTGCTTTTTTGTTTAGCTCAGTCTCCTCTTGCCAGTGGTGCTCTTGACTCGCGGTCAACCTAGTTTGACTTTTTTCTTTTTCCTGCTTTTTGACCAAGACTAGTGCTTTTTCTTGAGCAAACCTTATGGTCCTTGTCCCCGTTCCTTCTTCCACCTGTCTGGTGTCCAGGTAAGGGTTCTATCATGTGAAATAGAGCTAGGAGGGCCAAATAGTTACAAAAGAAGACTAGCTCCCAACCTATCCTTCATGTGCCTATCTCACACTAAGATTTCAAACATGTGGAATTTCTTCAGCAAGCGCTAGCCAAACAACCCACACAGCCCCCCCCCCCCCCCCCCCAACACACACCCACCCAAAAAAAAACAAAAAAACACATGAGACTTGCCTCTAACCAACATAAAGAATCTCTCGAAATACATTCCTCCATTTTAAATGGGATATGTCAAGGAGCACACTGAAACCAATTTGTTTTATAAGTGATGCATGGAAACGTCATGTGATGTTGACCTCTCTTCACTCACCCATGGACGCACTCTCACAATGTCATCTACTACTCAAAAAATTTCCTGCTTCTTCCAAACAAAAGCAAATGCAGGCTTAAACTTTAGCATTGGCAAAAGGATTACATTATTTGGATAATTACAAACCTAAAACTTGAGAATGCATACCATATTGGGATGAGATTGCAGTGCACACTCCAAGGAAACATGTGAAGCACGTCGACCCATGAGGCGAATAAAGTAATAATACTGCATGAAAAAAAAGGAAAAAGGCAAATGAAGTAATAATACTGCATGAGAAAGATATGCAGTTTAACACGCATTCCTGAATGTGTTACCTTCTCAGCAGATAAAGCATCAGTACAGATATTACTGATCAGTTGAGAGTTCACCTGCAAGCATTGTTCCGAACATATGCATCACTACATACACATTGCAACAAGTAAAACTATTATTGCTACACTCAGCCACAGACACAAGGAAGATTTAAATAACAACCTACTCAATTCCCACAAGATTTGTAAGCTAATAAGATCGATCACCCATATTGCACCCATGCTGGGTCGCTCTAGCTGCTGCTCTAATCCTAGGTATTAGACAGGTAATAGTTCATCTATAAAGAGTCCTTGAACATCATCCCACATCTACTCAGGGCATACCAGCAGTTCAAACCTGTGATAGCCTTGATCAACTAATTGCATCAAGAAGGGAAGCCCTCGTGATCTTCGTCTGCCCTCTACTGTCTCCCCTATGAAAAAATAATTTCCGCAGATAAGTGATCAGCTGGAATGATGCACCAATGGGCAGCATAGGCAAGCTGCAAACTTAGCTGGGACAACATGTTGTAGGATAGACAGCTTACTCCAAACGATATGTGACAACTCACAACATCATGAGTCTTATCATCTACAATCTTAACAAAACCTTACTTCATATCATACATGTGTAGAAACCAGTCTTTATTTTGGTCATATACTTGTTGACACTTGTACTAACCAACTACAGATCATTATGGCTAGTGTGAGAGCTCAAGCCAAAGAAAGTGCCATGTGAGTACAACAAACAGTCGCACACTTCTGAAGCATTGGCTGCCGATTAAAAGCATCCGTGTGCATCCATGAGCCACCATAGCTCATAGAAAAAATGTCCAAGGGGTCGGTAACATCATGGACTTCCCATTAAAATCAGCCTTGTGCACCCTCACATCACCATAACTCGAGCGGCTAGGAGTTGGTAGCATGATGGCACTTGTGAACTAGGCAATTCATATAGTCTCAAGTGCTCATTGATCATGTTGGTTCTTCAAGGTTATGACAACACAGTAGAGTAGTGCAACGTGATGCACACATGCAAGCCAAGTTTTCAAAGAATGTGCAGTTTTTGCTAGCAGCTAAATTGAGAAACTTGCAGCTTTCATATGTCAAGTATTGATGATTTGATATTAAGTTGAACGCCTCATACTAAATACATTGGCTCAGCACATTGTGACAACCCTGAAAATGAAATTAAACAAAAAAAATGTCCTTACTGGTTTTAAAGCAGCCAAATTTTGTTATGTGACTTCTTAAGCATGTTCCAAAAATACCTTGCAAACAGAGTCGAACCCAACATCAGCTTCCACAAACTGATTCTTCAGATCACCATTCAAAGTCACTGGAACTCCGATGACCTGCACATAACAAGTTCTCAAATCGTTTCACCAGGAAAGGCCTTGCACCATACCCAAACATAAATAGAAAAACTACTAAAAACTGAAGCAAAAATTATGAAAACTATAGGACACAAAACAATTTAAGGTTTTTACAACCTTAGTATTGCAAGATGTGGCAGCAAACGTCTCGGCCAACTGAGCTGCATCCGTATTTGTGGTGCATCCTGAAAATGACAAAGAAAATTATGACCCTTTCCTTCAATTATAGACATTTATATTAAATGGCAGCTCACATCAAAGTGCATACCTCCAACTAGGACAAGCCCATCCAATTTCAGGGCTTCACATGCTGATCTAGCATCATTTACTTGTTGCACTGACCTTATCTGATCCTTTGTTCGCCCAAGCAAATCGTAGCCACCTGGAATACAAGATATCCTCATAAGAGAAATGAGGAAGCACCAACATGGCATCATTCAAAGCCTCTCAATGTAAAGAATTTTAGTTTCTAGCATTTAAATGAAATATCCACCTAGGTCTTATGGTGATAGTTTCTTGGTTAGCACAGAAGGGTATAATGAAAGACAATTCTTAGTCAAAGTTTAGTTAAGGCAGAAAAACATTTCACTGTTGTTCTACAACATGCTAACTGATGTGAATAATGAGGAGTCTCTACTTAAATGACATTGAGATATTACTGCTAGCAATCACTCCTGTACACCGCTGGTACTGCTGACAAAAACAGCTACTAACATAGCACATGTGCTCACTTGGAAATGGATATGGCTTGCGGCTGCTTGCCCAAACAAGACTTTTAGTCAGCTCAGACCCTTTACCTACAGATTGTTTCTAGTGAATGTATCCACCAATGCCATTTTCTTCTTTCATGGCCACTGTACAACATAATGCACAAACTCACAAACGATCCATTTCCATCAATGCAGTTTAAATAACATTTGAAAAAAAAAACAAGTAGTAATCCTTATCCACAGCATATATAATCTACTCTGTAGGACACCCTTCATCTTGACAAATACATTAAAAAACTTGGCAACTAAACAGAACAAAGCTGCCTTGGCATTCTACTTTCATTACAAAAAAAAAACCCTCACACTATGCATTTATCACAGCAAATAATAGTATACACTCATGCCAGACATACTCAAGTAAATGCACTTAAATATGAAATAACACAAAGAAGAAAAAAGATCTTGAATTGATAAACATAAAATCAAGTGAATGTGTGCCCATGCAAGCTGAACAAAATCAGAAGTGCATTCTTGATTCATAACTTTAAGCAAATCCACTGAAAACCTTAAAACTATAGCTCCATCATGCAGTGTAGACTATACGCAGGGCATCCCCACTCACATCATCTGCACCCAAGAGTTGGTGCAGGTTTTTTGAATAAAAATACATCCATGTTAGTGCACAAGTCTCCACAAATAAACCACCATGTTGAGTTTCTACAACTTCTCCTTTAGGTGAAGAGCTGAGTCACTCAGAGTGAAGGCTAGCACTACAGAACAACAACAACCAAAAGTAGCCATTTTTTATTCAGCTTGAACAACAATAAGAAGTCACAAAGTCATGATTTCAGCTTGCTCATGTCACGTGCATCCCGCACTTGGATGCCACGTGGACATATCTGAACAAGAAGGTGCAGGACCTGGAGTGGAAAATTGGTCCCATGTGAGCCCAGTCTCCAGGACGAGTCAGCCAGGGTTCTACTCCATGCATCCGAGGTCATGTGTGCATTGTCCTGCACATGCGTCCAAGGTCAGGCGGGCATTGTCCTGCACATGAAACAGTGCCAGTCTGAGCTGTGAGTCTCCCTCTGGAATGATGTCAGTTGCTCTGTGTGTTTGGTCTGCGACCAAATGTCAGACGATTGTGTAGATGTAGGTTTGCATTAAGTATGGGCATGGGGAAGGCTATGAGCCAACCCAAGGGGGCCAGAAAGGCCCCAAGCCTTGCCCACCAGCCCTAGTATGGTCTGGGCACGCTGTCGGCCAGCCCAAGGGGCCTGGCCAGGCAGCCGACATGGCCTTTGGGCCAGCCCAGCCAGGCGGCCAGGCCAAAGGGTTGCCCAGAAGCCTGCGGAGGCCTGGACAGCAGCCCACAAGGCAGCCAGGCCAAATCAAAGGGCCAGCCTTTTTAGGTGTGAAAAGATAACTTTATTAGCATAAAATTGTAGCAAGTCATGGAGAGAAAAAGCAACCAGCCGACCAGGTCTAGGAAGGGGTATATAAACCCAAGGCATAAATTCAGTCAATCTGTCTCATAATTCACAAGGTGCTGCAGCTACTCAAGGGCAGCCAAGGGAGGAGCTAACACAAGGGTGAATGATTGAAGGTCAAGGGAAGAGATCTATCTCAGCCAAGAAGGTTTAGGTTCAATCTTTTATTTCAGATTTTGCATCATTCTAAAAAAGCAAATACACCATTCGTGGTGGGGGCCCTATAGAGGGTATTCTGGACCCAATACTGCGTCCTCTTCTGCCTATCTCTCTCTCTCTCTCTCTATTTTCTGCACATCTATTTTCAGTTTTGAGCGTTATTTTCATCGTAAAACGTGTGTTGATTTCTGAGCATTGAAGTTACCGATCTCCCCCAAAGCTTCCGCATGTTACAGTCAACACCTGAAAACACACACACACAAAAGGGCGGCAGGTAGGGAAAATGCATTACAAGAGATGGAACTCTCATAAACGAGCTGGCTGCAACTTGACGAAGATGCCAAAAGAAATCTCTGCATGCCCACTAATATGGCAGACAGATACAACCTGGTCATAGGGACACCATGCACACCTTAAAACAAGTATTGCCTTATGTTGGTTGGAAGTCTATGGCATATGATTTCTAACTAGTTGTCAAGACTCTTATGTGTGCAAGAATTCACTTGTTGACATAATGATGGTATGATTAACCATTACAAATCATGAAACACATCAGTAAAACACATGATTCAATCATAACAACCCATAGAACAAGCTTTCTGGAACAAATCAGGATTTACCTTGATTGCGATAACATTCCAGAACAGCTTCTGAAATTTCAATAGTATGTTGTGCAAAAAGGCCTTCGGTACCACCTGAAGCAAATGAAACGCAAGCTCAAACAAAGCTGCAATTACACAAAAAATGGGCATAATAAACAGGCGCTGTGGATTCATAAATATTCAAACATCTTTTTTTAATAATCTACCGATACCATTGTCAGCTTAAACACTGCAGGCTTGACTTTTTCATGAAGTACAAATTAGCCCCTGTTAAAGGGTTCCTTGACAAGTTTGCATTACTAACCTACAAAGCCCAATAGCACACTATCTGGGTTGTGTGACCTCAGCGCATCATGTAAGCCTGAGATGATATTGTGACCACCAGGGGATTGCCGGCCACAAAACACCACCCCAACTCTATTGCCAAGCATGAACCATTAAACATTAAAATCTCTCTCTCTCTCTCTCTCTCTCTCTCTCTCTCTCTGAAACTGCCTCCTGTTGATTTACCACTTGCCTCTGCTGTGAGACAAAGCTTCACAGGAGGGCACATTGCTGGCTGAATTGGAGGAAGGTACAGGAGGGAAATGCAGCTCCCCACCAGGAAATGGATAAGATTCAGGAGGTTAACACCAAAACACAAGAAGATGTAATTGAGACCTCTAGATGGGTGGCAGGGTTGAAACTAAGCAAAAACTTTTGCAAAGCCAAAATGAGATTATGGCAAGCCAAACATGTTTAGAGTTCCTTACAAAGAGGATGATTGTGGGGGGCACACAAATATGTATTGGAGACAATATCGCTCACTTGTTCCCCCACAAGAAAAAATAAAAAAACCATACAGGGACAAGAACATTCCATGAGCGAAGTGCCGCATCAGGAGGTTCTGATGGTCCTTTGGCTTACCATTTTACATCTTTATGCTTTGGTCAGATTGACAAGGGTAAAACAGGTGGCTAAATTGGGTTATGGGATGTGTGACATCTAGTGGGAGCTGGTCAGGTATATCATAAAGCTGATGTGCATAGGCTTCCAAGACTGGGGTGTCAGTGGTGGGAGTAGATGGCTGCTTCGCGTGGTAAGAGCTCTCCAAGTGGCCTTGCTATCTGCACTCATGAAAAGCTGGTATAAATCCACCTCTCACTTGGGTCAAAACACTCTCATTTTTTGATAGTGGAAGGGATTCCCAAGCCCATTCCAGTAAAAGGTGGAGGGGTAGCATTTTGAAATGTTTCATACAGGTAGGCTATGGTACAAAAGTGTTTTAGGGCAACCATGGTTGAGGTGTTCTTTTATGGGCACCCAGGTGAAGGCCTGAATTCAATTAGTAACCGAAGGACTATTGGATTGGTAACCAAAGGACTATTGGATATGACCTTTCTGCTGGACTATTTGTGTTGCTTTTCCCCTCCACCACATGATTGACTGGCATTGTGACAAGGGAGGGACCCTCATTCAATGTAAGGGCGACTTCTCCACCATTAGACATGTTAAGGCCAAAGTTAGGGCATGCAAATTTCTGAGCATGGTTATGAGCCAGGAAAACAGGAAGAAACAGCAGTGAGCTATGGTTTGCATGTGGAGTTGAAGCCAAAGCATGATGTACGAACCTGAGGTAACATCACAAGTCCTGGGACCTTGGAGCATGAGACAAAAAGGAGGAACACATTTACCACTTGGGCAGCCGAAGTATCTAAGAGCAACAGGGTCTCTTACCTCGAATATAAGGCCACAACACTTGGGAGGAGGAGGTGTGTACCATCTATCCACAAAAAGGACTGCACTGACTCAGGCAGGTAGCATCCAGAATGTGCAGAAGTAGAATCCTCTTTAGAATGAAAGCCCAGCCAATCAAACTTGGCTAAACATAGCCAAAGCTAGTAGCCCAACACCCACATCATGCATTTTCCCTCCAACAAACTCCAGCCAGCAGTTCCTCTTCTGTTCTCAGTTGCGCAGACAGCTATCTAAAAGAAAACCTACAGCCTTGCCTGTGCTGCTCATCCCCAATCGTTTGCCTGTACTCAGCTGCAGCTCTGCTCCACTCGACAGTCCCCTTACATGCATGTAAGCCATACTCCAACACCCTCTCAGCCATTGAGAACGTGCTTTTTTCCCAAACCCCAAAACAGTACTATAGTCTGTTAGGTTAAAAAAATAACAGCCAAAAATGTTTGATCCTTGCCCTTCTCCATGCCAATCTCAATTAAAGCCCTGTATAGTACGGAAGCTAACCAGCAACCCATTATAGACCGACCTGTAAAATGGTAGCACTTTGATCATTTGAAGGCTTTAGGCAGAGACGAACTTCATAATAAAAAAGCATTTAACTCACAAGATAAAACACTCTCTTTTGCTCCAAACCTGCATTTCTGTAGCAAGTTCAAGAAAATTTTTCTGCAAAATCTACCTTAGCTTATCAGCTGGTAACCCAGTTTTCTCATCATGAAGAAGTTGCACAAGCGGCTGCCCATATGTGAGAGGGAAAGATCTACTGATTGCCAAGGCATCAGACGGGTCAGCAGCCCTGGTCGGATCTCCATGCACCAGGCGTACCCGTTCCTCCTGCAGGTTTTAAAAAAAATCCTCTTATGCTCTAGAAATGCCATGTTCAAAACATGTTATGCTCTAGAAATCCTCTTATGCTCTAGAAATGCCATGTTCAAAACATCAAAGAAAACATTGCACAGTCCCTGGTGTGAAATCCACAGAGTTAAGAATGCTTCAAAAATTTAATTGTTCCATGGATAATGCTTCAAAAGTTTAATTGTTCCATGAATACCATGGATAACGATCAAAACTCGGCATGAGGATCGGTCTCTCCATTCCACTTAACAACTATTGCTGCTACTAACCTCATGTTGGTAACACTATGCTGGTTTCACAATCTCTCTCTCTCTCTCTCTCTCTCTCTCTCTCTCTCTCTCTCTCTCTCTCTCTGTGTGTGTGTGTGTGTGTGTGTGTGTGTGTGTGTGAAAGAGCTCCTATTGAGGATTTTCGAAAGCCCAAACCAAAACCAAAACAAGAACCAAACACAAATGATTGATTACTGTACTTGATGTTTGGCATCCCAAATCTACTAGTGTTTTCTTTTGTTGACTATAGATTAAGCTCAAAACCGGCACGATCTTTTCTGCTATGTAATGGGTCTCATAGGCCATTTTGGCCTTGTGCAGAAATTAGTATAAATTCTCTCTCTCTCTCTCTCTCTCTCTCTCTCTCTCTCTCTCTCTCTCTCTCTCTCTCTCTCTCTCTCTCTCTCTCTCTTTATTGCGCTTAGCTTGCAAGAAGAAAGCTTAAACTCAAGAAACAGGAATACCTGCAAGGCGGGAGGCAGCTGCGGGACGTATTTGCTTCTGATTTTCTGCAGGCCAGAGAGTTCAGAGGAAACGCCCATTTCTTCAGCTAGAGGAACGAAATCTAAGAAGAAGGAAAAAAGGCTCAAAATTAAGCAGGCAGGCATGCGAGGAAGTCGAAAAAAAATGCAAATTCCAAGCAGGGAAAACAAGGAGGAGGGTGGAGCGAAACCCTAACTGGTTCAGAGCTTTTGGTCTGTGCTCTAAGCCAAAGGGATGCAGATAGAGAAACCCTACACAGTGGAGGAGAAACGAGGGGCTGTTGACGAGAACCGTGAAGGCGGAAAAGTAAATGCTTTTGATAGATCTCGTGGGGAAAATTTTGCTTGCTTTGGAGATATCATCATCATCATCATCATCGTTGGCTTCTTCAATTTTCTCATAAATAGCCTACAAAAGTTTGGTACTTTGCTCTTGAAAGATTTGAGATTGAGATGGTCCGAGGTAGCCTTGTAGGATAATATGTGTTGGATATTCCTCATTAAAGGAACATGCCCTTGCTTCTAGAAGTTCTAGCCTCTCCTGCCTTTTGGCCTAGGAAGTCACCAGTGGTTTACACATTGCGCAAGCCTTGATCTTTGACTGATGTCACGCCCATCTGTCTCCACTTTCACCCTCACAAACTCGAAAAATTTAAGGGTTCCCGTCATAAATTACAGAGACGTTGGTTGAAAAAACAATGCATTCTCGTCAAAATGAAGGGCGAGGGTACCCGACTAAAAAAGAAGCTTTGCTTTCAAATGCATGAGACCGAACCCTTGTTCACGAGCAACCTTATCAATAACTAGCTATGGTGCTTTTTTTCGATCGTGTGTCGCCGTTGCCCTTCAAACTTGACTGACCCTATACATAATTTTAAATGTCTCTTGAATTTGTTTCAAATATACATAGTATGTAGTCCAAAAAGCAGGTATATGATGATGATCATCAACTAGTCTCTTGATTTTTTTACAAATATCACATAGTATATAGTCCGAAAAGAAGGTATATAATGATGATCGTCAAAAGTACTACCAACCCTAGTCTCTACAACGAGAAGGTGTTGTTGGCAAGTGGTTGCATGAATTTAACATAGAAATAAACACCTTTATGACACTAGATGCATCTCCAACATCTGTAGAAGAGAAGAGTGGATAAGTTCAATAAAGGTGACATTGCATTTTGGCCATGAGTGATGAACAAGGAATTTTCCGATCCAACTCCCCCACCTTTTTTATAGACAAGGATATTTACGTAACCTAGCCATAATACATTCTCCTCTTAAAAATGACAATCACATGGTGTCGTGTTCTGGTGGCCTCCAAGGGCCACTCTATCAATTGGTGGACCCATGTAGGGACTTCCCTTTTGAATTGAGTCCCCACACTCGATGAATTGAGCCCCCACCCTCGATGAAAGAGTCCCCACTTTCAACATTATGAAATTGAAAAAAGGAAAAGGGGGGAGTCTTAATACTTACTCAATTAACTCAACATTATTGGTCGAGAAGGTGCATTAGTAAGTAGTAGCCCCGTTCACCTTATCCCACTAATTAGTCCAAGGGTACTAAGAGTTGGTTCAAGAAAGTTGTCCGAGCATGTTTCCCATTAGCCATGTGCTTAAGTATGTCCCTTAAACCATACCACACCCATTAGCCATGTGCTTAAGTATGTCCTTAAACCATACCACACCCACCATCAAGATCTTTAGAAAGCTTCAAGTGAAACACTTTGGGTGGGGCTTTGTCAAGCAAAACTCAAGCTCACCTATTTAAAGGTGGAGCTAGAAGGCATTTTGATATAAGCAAGCCAAGTTGTATTCATAAGCAACTTAATAAACAAGATATGTTTCTTGTATTTTGAAGTCTCTCTCCTCCACTCATATTGGTCTACAACACAAATTTACCAAAACAGCACTCTTGTTTGACCTACACAAACTGTTGTATTATGTACAATGGTATTATACTGCACCTAAACTGTCATAACTAGTGACCTCAATTTGTATACATACACCTAATAACACATGTAAGACCTCTTTGCAGTATACATAGTGTCTACACAACCGAATTCCCTTCTTGCAGCTCCAAAAAACAAAGTTCTGTAGAATATCGAAACTTACTTACAGTGGTTGGAGTCCATGGCTGTGCGCGAGAGCCGTTACCTGCGCTGGGTCACCTGCCAACAAACATGCATGTTTTTTTAGATGGTATAGAGTTGTTGTCATTTCTTGATTATCATTTGTGTCCATGTACTATTGTTCCTTGAAGCGTGAGTCTACTTGCCTTTGTTCAAATTAGATACAAGATCCATTTCAAAAGTGCTTTTAATTAATTGTGTCCTCTTTGAAGTGTCAACAAGGGTCCCGCTAACCTCATTAGCTTTTTAGGCTTCACATACCAACTACCAAACCCATTCAATGACAAAATTTTGCTAAATAATGTATTCTAGAGTTAAATAATTTCAACCCATGTATTCTAGAGCTAAATAATTTCAACTAAGTATCTAGAGTTATGCATGCACATCGTGTATTCTAGAGTTCAATAATTTCAACCCATGTAATTTAAGCTAAATAATTTCAACCCATGTAATCTAGAGCTAAATAGTTTCAACCCTTGTATTCTAGAGCTAAATAAATCCAACTAAGTATTGTAGAGTTATATGTATGCACATTAACATCCAATAAAAGCTTGTCTTTTCAAATCCCAAGTTCAACAATTCAAGGATACACATCTTAAGACTCTTCTATTTGAAGTTGAAGTATTCTCTTTAGCTAATGATTTGAGGCTAGAACATGTTTTAATAAGCGAATATTTTGATGAAAGGATATGATCACAAAATAATATATTATTTTGCACTTAGAGAGTCAGATTATTTTGCACCTAAAAGATGGATCATCATTGTGGACTTTATATACTAATGTATAGCCCACTTGTACATGGTGGTAAAAAGCATGGTGCCCATAAACACATTCAATGATGCCAAGTCGATATAAAATTATTCATTTTTGTTCTAAATGAGGATTAATTAAATGACTAACATGGTGACTCTTAAACCATCCACTTGGTTTGGAGTCCTGTGTACTTTAAATGTAGGTCCATCATGATCCTTCCCCCATGCCAGCCAAAGCTCTCAACACTAAGCAGCTCATGGAGTATTATTGAAATCTAATTAGCATGGTCCGATCCACTAATTCACACAAAAATAATAAGCTACTTTGTGTCATGTGAGCTATACATTAATGCCTTTGTAAGAGGCAAAGGCAAAAAACATAGCAATCCATTTTTTAGAAATTTGCTAAGAAGAAAATAAAAAAAGAATTTTTAATGCCAAATATTTTATTTTGCATGAATTTAAATGATGACTTTGCTTGATACAAAGTAAAGCATTGAAGATTTTATGAAAGAACATTATGTATTACATGAATTTAAATGGTGACTTTTCTTGATAAAGCAAAGCATTGAAATTTTTAGGATGATGTAATTATTTGTTGAAACCTTCAAGGTTCTCTCTCTCTCTCTCTTCTCTCTCTCTCTCTCTCTCTCTCTCTCTCTCTCTCTCTCGTGGGTGTGGGTGTACAAAGAGGACATTTCCCACTACCTTTCTATCACCCAAGTGTGGTAGATTGGCTAGTGGAATTGCGCTTGGGATGACATGAACCCACCCGGGTTCAAGTCTCTCCGTCGATTGGGTGTATAAACCCTCTAAGTCAACGTTAAGCGACTCTCTCTCTCTCTCTCTCTCTCTCTCTCTCTCTCTCTCTCTCTCTCTCTCTCTCTCTCTCTCTCTCTCTCTCTCTCTCTCTCTCTCTCTCTGAGGATACCCCACACAGGTACACTGATTTGTCTCATAGGCTAAGTTCGGTCTTCTGGAAGATGTTAATAAAATCTACTTTCTTTCTTTCTTTTCTTCTCTCTCTCTCACTTCCAAAAAATAAAGCTTATTGTTATTTAATATAAAAATATGAAGGAGGCCCTACGAGAACCTTCCTCTTGTTAATACCCCAATTAAGCCATTGAAAAAACAAAAGTTGGTGTAATCTTCAAGTCGTGGAATGCTACGGTCATTGAAGGGGCCTTGTAGTAGGTAACATATCATGAATAATTATTATTTGAGATGTATGTTGGAGTAGATGCAAGAGCAAGTATTGATCTAACATTTACTGACTTTGAAATAAAGTATCAACAAACTTTTTCTTTATAATGTCAATCGTTACATTAGAGATATACAAAACATTAGATTTCATATGTTTGAAATAAAGTATCAACAACAAACTTTTTCTTTATAATGTCAATAGTTACATTTGAGATAGACAAAACATTATATTTCATATGTTTTGAATCTATGATAACTTATAAGTGAAAGTGGACCACTTTGAGAATTCCTTTATTGGCTACAAAGGATTCATTGAAAACTAGTGGTTAAAATTTTGAGATACAATAATTTACCTTACTTTAAGATATAAAACCTTTGAGCTTTAATAATGTTAATCTACTAACTTCTTTAAAAAAACTAGTAAAGCACACACACACACACACACACACACACATAGATAGATAGATAGAGAGAGAGAGAGAGAGAGAGAGAGAGAGAGAGAGAGAGAGAGAGAGAGAGAGAGAGAGAGAGAGAGAGAGAGAGAGAGATCCCAAGCTTCACACACCCCAATGTAAAACAACAAAACCGCTTGAGAAAATGTGTAAAAATTGAATCCTCATGCTTTACATTTGATAATAATTATGAGCAAGAGGCATGGCAAAAAATACTTTAAAGTACATGGAAAAAAGCTTTCTATATTGTAGGAGGAGATTCATCTCAAATAAAGGCTTAGAACAATAGAATAAAACCCTAGCTTAGGAGAGACGTGAAAAGAGACATATCACAAGCTCTTTTAGATATGAAGACATAAATAGAGAAAATATTGGAGTGCATACGACGGCCAAGGCCTAACATAGTGAAGCAATGTGTGACTCAAAAGAATAACTACATTTTTATGAAAATTTGTAATCTTTTCTCACAAATTGAACTCTCTCTCTCTATATGTGTGTGTGTGTCATATTATATGAAATAAATAATTCAATCCTATAAAAACATATTTTCCTTGTAACCTTATCAAAAATTTAAGGTAGATCTATTGAAAAACCTATTTCATAGTTTATGATAATAAAATATATATAATGTATTATTAAAATTACTATTAATTATATTTAGTATACTATTTAATATCTATTTTCTTTAAGCCAATCATATATAAAATTATGTGCTTCATCCCTACTATTAAAAATCTATTCCTTTCTACATCCTACCCTTGATAGCAAATATACTCCTTTCTATAGTCAAGTTGTTTACACATGCAAATGATAACATATATGTAAAAATTCAAATGATAACCTCCTATAGCCTTTGTGGTAGTGATTACTCCATATACTCGTAAGTTTCATGTGTGCATATGTGTGTGCATGCACATCTGTATAAGTGTGGGTGTGTGTGTGTGTGTGTGTGTGGGGAGAGAGAGAGAGAGAGAGAGAGAGAGAGATTTGAAGAAAAGCTTAAAGATTTATAATAGAAAAATAATCATCATGTTTACATCCTTCATTATTGGAGGGGTGGACCTTGAAAAAATTAATTTGAGTTACATCCTTCATTATTGCAAGAGATTTGAAGACAAGCTTAAAGATTTATAGAAAAATAATCATCATTTTCATTGGAGGGGTGGACCTTGAAAAAAATAATTTGTGTTTTTATCCTTGTTATGTACTCGAATACTATAAGAAAATTTGGCATCTTTCATTTATGAAGGAATGATCTTTTGAAGATTCTTTTGAGCATGTCTTTTTTTATATACCTTTCAATTATGAAACTTCACCAATTATCATTTGATTTTTTTGGGACATATTCACTAACTAAATACTATCACATTCCTTTTCCAAAGAAGAGTTAATCTCATTCTTTCGAGCATGTCTTTGTTATATACATTTCAATTGTGAACTTCACCAATTAACATTTGATTTTTTGGGACACATTCACCACTAAATAGTAACACGTGAGTTAATCACATTCTTTAAAAGAGACAAAGAGTCATATGTCATGAAATCACAAAAGAGGAGTCCTTCTCTTGTCAACTTTAAATGTATTCAATAAACTTAATACTTGATATTCTTGGGATTTTAAATTTTCAAGAGTTTAAATTAAAAAATGTTTAGAATGCCACTACATTCTTCCTTTTTTGAAGGTTCAACAAAAATTATATTATGATGATTAGATATATAAATAAAATATATATATTTAAATTACTATATATCTATCACCATTTACAAGTAATACTTATATCTAAATCTATCTATATTTAATAATACTGAGAAATGAAGAGAATTATTATATATATTTAATACTACCACATATCCTCTCACGGCTTTGAATTATTAATAATACTATATATCTATCACCATTTACAACTAGTACTTATAGCTAATCTATCTATATTTAACGTTATTAAGGAAATGAAGAGAAACCACATAGCCCCTTGTGGCTATATATCTATCACCATTTACAACTAGTACTTATAGCTAATCTATCTATATTTAACATTATTAAGGAAATGAAGAGAAACCACATAGCCCCTTGTGGCTTTTATTTTGTGATGTTTATGATTATTCTAACAGAGATACTAGAGGTCTTGAACTATTGGGCCATCACATGTAATGACTTAAAGCTGCTTGCTTATGCCATCACACTAGTCATAGCCCAAAAACACCTGGATCGGATGACTCGCATTTCCTTAAGCATGCTTTGTAAATTAATCAAAGGAGGAACACAAAACTAGGCTAGCTATTTCACCATGGAGCTTCAAGATAGTTGCTATAGCAACACAAGAAAGGTAAACTATGCCTACATGTTCACTCAAGTTCCATACCATGCAATGGGAAAGGAATTGACACCATGTACATGCTTACTTGAATTCTATATCACGTAGTGGGGAAAGGAATTGAAACCATATGAGCCTCTACATCAATAGCCAACTCCTTTCTTTAATGATCACATAAGTTGTACAACTCTACTTGACATGGGAAGCCAATCTCACAAAAAGTTTTTTGGCCACCATCCATTAACCTCTACATACCAGCCCACCACTTCTAGACCTAGTGCCCACCCTTGTATATCATTACCCTCACAATTGACCATCGACCTTCATAGGCCAATATTCCCAAAACCATTAGCCCCACCATCATCAATAGCTACCACTTCATCCATAACATGTTACATAAACTTATCTATAGAGGACACCTTCCATGAGGTGTTCTCTATGAATGTTGCTACTATTGGAGCACCATCTTCATTGAGCCATTCGTAGGTAGATGTTGGAGCATCCACGACATTACCCATGGTCAACCCTATGGTTAATAATATGACTACTTTTACTTCTGCTTTGTCATTCTTCACCCAAAGGAAGTCACCCTCGCAAGATCTCCATGTGAAACCTTTCTGCCACACAGCACACTAAAAACCTATGAAGCACATGAGAATTGGATCAAACAACTCACTCATGTTGCTTCCACATCTTTGACCTTCTATAAGAAAAATGGAAAGATTCTTCCAACACGGATTAACATCTGAAATTAGAGATTTTAAAGAGCTCTCTAGCTACTACAACACTTCAAGGAAAGGTAACTCTTCAAAAAAACTCACAGCACTATAGCAACAAATTCCAATAAGGATCAACAGACTATGGCCCCCTTCAAGCCAATTCAGAGATTTCAAAGAGCTCTCTAGCTACAACACTTCACATAAAGGTGCTCGAAAGGGACTCTTCAAGGAAAAGCTAGAATTGGAAAACAGATCTAAGGTGGAGAAAGAAAAACATAATTATACACAGGTGATGCATTGAGCACAAAAAGAGAAAAGGAATCTCAAAGAGTACTTGTAGAGTGTCAGCACCAAATCTTTTATATGTTCTAAGAGTAGGATACAACACAATCCACACCTCCGCATGAGACAGAACAGAGCATAAGATGGAGATACTTGCTAATACCACTTCACACTTGGATTCATTGCCTGTGGAAACACTTACACTAACCCTCTTATCTAAAACACTAACATTCTTTGCACTAGACCTAGATGTCTCACTCACTGACCCACCAACTTCACATTATTTCTCTTCATTGCTTGCACGCATTGACTCATAATTGTATTCTTTAATTGTTAACCTATTTTTCTCTTCATCCATCTCATTTTATTATCCTCTAGATATCTACTTCATGCCCTTACACCCTATTGCTCATAACCTCTTGGGATGGTATACGCTACTCTAGCATTCACAAAATGTTAGATATCCGTAACGCCGCTACGGGCGTTACCACGAGAGGGGACGGCCTCTGGCTCACCACCCAGCCATAGAGGAAGAATGAGGATTGCCCCTCATCCCCCAGGCTATATAGTGTGTGGCCTGCCGTCCACACTAGCCTGGCCGCCCATGACTCCGCATGGGCGTCCTCTCCCACTGAACCCCGGATATGGCCATCCGGTCTGCCGTCGGTCACAGACATTACAGCCTACGTGACATTACCCCCCCTTAAGAAGAGTTTTCGTCCTCGAAAACAAACTGGGGAAACCTTTTGGAAATTGCACTACGGCGTTCCCAGGTAGCTACCTCCTCATCCCTATCTGTCCATTTAACAAGTACCTCCTGGTACACTTTATGTCGGGTCTGTCTATCACGATACTGTAGAATCCTTTCAGGTTCATGTGGTATCTTTGGTGGCTCTATCAAGTCCACCAAAATCTCTGGAGAAACTGCGTTCTCTAACCCGTGAACTGATTTCTTCAGTTTACTGACATGGAAGACAGGATGGACTTGAGAACTCTCCGGTAACTCAAGTTTATATGCTACATCCCCAATCTTCTTAAGGATTTTAAAAGGACCACAATATCTCGGAGAAAGTTTATCACACTTTCCCGTTTTCATGGTTTCTGACTGCGCAGGAACCTTGAGGAATACAAAGTCACCTTCTGCAAAGGTCACCTTTCTTCGTCCTTTATCCGCATAAGTTTTAGCGCGATCCTAAGCGCTACGAATGCTCTCACGTGCGGCTCTGAGCATATCATTCATATCTTCAAGGAAATCCTTGACAGATTGAATCTTCTCCTTTTCTAGGCCTACAGCCATCGGAGATCTCGGCTGGAATCCATACATTAACATGAATGGTGTAAATCCAGTCGCTGAGTGTTTGGAGCTGTTATATGCAAACTCCAGTAAGGGCAAGTACTCTTCCCAATTAGATTGCTTCTTACTAACATAAGAACGCAACATATCCTCTAGAATTTGGTTAACTCTTTCAGTTTGACCATCAGACTCCGGATGATCTGCCGTACTCATACTCAAAGTAGTATCCAGCTTTTTGAAGACTTCCCTTCAAAAATGACTGTTAAACTTTCTATCTCTATCCGACACTATATCTGCGGGCAGGCCATATAGCTTGTAGAGATGTTCAATAAAGAGTTTTGCCAACTCTGGCGTTTTAACAGTTTTCTTCGTGGCAATAAACTTTGCCATTTTAGTTAACCTGTCCACTACCACCCACACCGAGTCATTCCCTTGACTCGTCTTGGGTAAACCAGTAATGAAATCCATGGAAATGCTTTCCCATTTCCCTTGAGGAATCTCCAGCGGATGGAGTAGTCCTCCAACCTTAAGACGTTCATGTTTATTGACCTGACACTTATTGCATTTCAGCACATAAGTCTGGACGTCCTTAAACAAACTAGGCCAATAAAACTGTCTTTTTACTAGTGCATAGGTCTTCTGAATCCCGGGATGACCCGCACTTGGACTATCATGACTTTCTTTAAGAATTTGGGCCCGAAAGTCACCAATAGTTGGTACACATATTCTACCCTTGTAGAGTAAGTACCCGTCGTCAATGGAGTAATTAGCATATTTCTCCCCCCGACGAAGTTTATCACTCCCCTTTGAAGCCGTGGCAGTCAAAGGTGATGAAGGGCCTACGTCAGAACTCTCCGGTTCCAAACTATACCCAGAAGACACTGCTAGTCTCTCCGGACTAACTCTCGCTTCCCTTCCCGTTGCACCTTCGGCCAGTCTCTCCGGACTAGCAATACGTGCCAACGAGGGAGGTGGTCGCGTCTGTGAAGAAGTGCGTACGCGTACAGCGCGCCAGACCTCTGTAAAAGATGGATCGTGCTCACATAAACCACGTAGGGACTCCAAGAAATCATTCTTGAAGGCTGTGAAACTAAGTTCATTAATCTGTGGCATGCGACTAAGTGCATCTGCCACCACGTTATACTTACCTTTCTGGTAACGTATCTGAAGGTCAAACTCTTGTAGAATCTCCGCCCACCGAGCTTTTCTACCCTTCAGTTCATTTTGACTTGAAAGCCATTTCAGACTTTCATGGTCCGTCCGGACCTCAAAAGTGGCACCATATAAATAGTGTCTCCACTTTTTCAGTGCATGAACTATCGCTAGTAACTCTCGCTCGTAAGCCGAGTAGTTACGTTGTGCACGATCTAACTTTTTACTTTCAAATGCAACTGGGCGTCCCCTTTGTATAAGTACGGCCCCAATGGCCTCATTACTAGCGTCTGTTTCCAAAACAAACGGCTCATTCGGATCGACAATTGTCAAAACAGGTGCAGCTGCTACGGTCACCTTGAGCTTATCAAAGCTTTTCTGTTGGGCGTCCCCCCAACTAATGTTCTTTGTTTTTGACCATAACTGGTCCGTCAACGGGACTGCGATCTTCGCGTAGTCCTTCACATACTGTCGGTAGAACCCCGACATGCCAAGAAAAATCTGCAGTTCCTCGAGATTCTTCGGCGCTGGCCATTTAAGAATAGCCTCTACTTTTTCTGGCTCCATCCGCGTACCATCGGCGGATATAATATGGCCAAGGTAGTGAATTTTTGTTTCAAAAAATTCACATTTGCTTTTCTTTGCAAATAATTTGTGCTCTCGCAACAACTTGAACACTAGACGCAAATGCTCTATGTGTTCTTTCTGTGTCTTACTGTACACAAGAATATCATCTAGGAAAACTACTACGAATTTTCCCAGATATGGACGTAAAATACTGTCCATCAGCGTCATAAACGTCGCTGGAGCATTGGTTAGCCCAAATGGCATAACCAAAAACTCAAAATGCCCGAAACGGGTCCTAAATGCTGTCTTCGCAACATCTTCTGCTTTTATTCTAACCTGATGATACCCAGATCTCAGGTCTATTTTTGTGAAGTATCTCGATCCATAGAGTTGATCAAACAACTCATCCATGCGTGGCATCGGATACTTGTTCTTAATCGTTATCTGATTAAGAGCTCTATAGTCTATGCACATCCGCATAGATCCGTCTTTCTTCTTTACCAGAAGAATAGGCGATGCCCACGGACTTGAACTAGGCCGAATAAAGCCTTTGTTCAAATATTCCGTTAATTGTTTTTCCACCTCCTGTGCCTCGGAGTGGCTTAATCTATAAGCAGGTTTGCTTATAGGTTTTGATCCTGGCATAACTTCGATGCCATGGTCTACTTCCCTAGATGGTGGTAAACCATCTGGTAAATCATCAGGAAAAACATCCTGAAATTCCTCTAATAAATTCGTTAAAGTATCTACGTACTTTTTCTTTAATGTCTCATTCACCTTGGATTTTTTCTTGTTTGAATCACATGCATGCCAAACAGGGTTTTCAAACAGTGGGTCTCGTCCAAGGTTATTTTGTTTTTCTTGTTTGTCTACGCAAACATCATTTATCGTTTCATCTACGGAAACAGAATTCAAAAGAGGGTAACAAGCATATACCTCTGCTATCTGGTCTCTGCGGACCGCTGTACACAACTCCATGGAGGAAATAAGTGGTGTGGCAGGGACAGTACGGTCGCCCTGCAGGGTGATGACTCTACCTCCATGCTCAAAACATAGCGTGTTGTGTAAGTAATTCCGAGCTAGACTAGGGCCCAAGCCATACAGCCACTCCCTGCCTAGATATACGTCTGCTCTGGCTAAGTGCATGACCTGAAAGTCAAGCGGAGCCTTGTAGTCCTGCATAGATAATGGGACCCCCAATACTACGGTATTCCATACCGTTTTGTCATATCCGTTGGCTAGGCCAACAGTATATTCATGATCACTCCGGGTCTCAGTCAATCCCAATTTCTTGACTAACGAGTAGTTTAAGAAGTTGTGACTAGCTCCATCATCAATAAAAACTGTGACTCTACGGCCACCTATGGTGCCATACATGCGCACCATGTCATGCGGACCTACAGTAGGCTGCCACATCGCTGGTGTCACTGAACAAGCGTGATGCTCATCACAATGACACACTGTCACCTCTCTGAACTCTGCGGAACTGAGAGGGAGTCTCTGCACTGTATGCAACTGCCTAGAAGATTTACCATCTTTTTTGGGCTCGTTGCCACTCGTGCTGGCTTTAGGCTTTGGACACTCAGCCTTCGTGTGTCCTACTTCATTGCAATTAAAGCAGCGATTTTCCTTTCGTGCTTTAATATATTGCTCTTTCTTTTGGTTTTCAGTGTCTCTTTTTTTTCTGGATGGTCGCGGTTTTTTAGACCAATGACCACCCTGTCCTTCCTGGTCCGTCCTATCCCCTTGTTTCTCACTGCGGAACCCTTTTCTTTTGAGGCCTGACCTCCTCTTTTCACTACCCTCGGCCCTGCTAGAACCACCACGCGCACTACGGCGCTTGATGTCATCGAATATCTGTGCATATTGAATTGCCTCTGCTAAGTCCTTAGGCTGTAGGGGTTCTACGTACTCAAGGTAATCATCTTTGAGGCCTCTCTTAAAGCCCCGCAATGTTTGGAATGCATCGATTCCTTTTAACTTGAGTACTATCTCCCTGTAGTTTGAGATGTACTGAGTTAGGGATTTGTTTTCCATCGAGCACTTGTCCCATAACTCCCAGCTTCTCTCTGCCTCATTAACAGGCAAAAATTCTTTTCGAAACATTGTTTCAAATTCTGTCCAAGTGGCAGGGCGAGTTGTCAGACTCATCCACCACTTGTACGCTTTGCCGGATAAAGAGAGGCTAGCCTCTACGGGCTGTATACGGCTAGGCTGCTGTCGCAGCGCGTACAAATCTGACCACTTCGCTAGAAACATATTGACTGAGTCCTTGTTTCTCTCCTTTTCCTCGCCACCAAAACTAGGCGGCTTTAAGTCTTTTAACAACGACGAAGCTGTCGCTACGGACGGCCCCGCAGGCGCATCGGCTTGTACTCCTGCAACCACTGGCGAGGCTACGCTCACCCGTGCTGTAGGAGCTCGGCTACCACGAGGAGTCGGAGTATTAGCCGAGGCAGCTGTCAGTGCATCTAACCGTGTGGAGATGCTCTGTAACATCGTGACTAAATCAGCCTGGACTTTACCCATAGTGTTCAATTTGGCATTAAGATATTTAAACAGTCCACTAGAGAGCTCCGTCTCTGTCAGGACATCAGCAGGGTCTAGTAGGTCATAGTCATCGTCGTCATAATCCAAGAGGTCCTCCTCGGTCCCCTCGGCGACGTCAGTGTTCATGTCCTCTGGCTCATCGACCAGAAAGGGGTCATCAGCCAATGCGGCCGCTGCGGGCTCGTCGTTGGGTCCTAAGACAGGGTCAATAGACGAGGAGGGCGCTGGCGGATCACGAGTGATCGATAAGCGCGCTCCGGACCGAACAACGGTCGGGCGTGTACGGCCTGACAATTCGGTCGGGGTCAAACCCGCGACCGAGGACAAGAGACTGGAAAAACCTAGAGAAGTAGAAGGCGGTGGGGACACACTACGCCTAGCAGACATTTTAATTCTTGCAAAAAAAATAATGCGAGAACTCGGAAATTACTAAAAAAAACGCTAATAAAAATGAGCAATGGTGGAGAGAGAATAATAGTCACCCCCCTTTACGGTCGCTTGTCGATTTGTTGCGTTGCGAGCCTCTACAAGGACGCTTCCGGGATGCTCCGATCCACGAGAAAATGCCTGCAACTTATAACAAAAATTAACCCCGGAAACACTTATCCCTTGTCGGGATTATTTCTTGCGGGAATGATTCTCCTCCCCAGCCGAGAGAGAGGGTTCCTTGAATTTTTCATTGTTAATTTTTTCAAATTGAATAATGAAGAAAAATATATATATATATATAAAAAGAAATGGTTTTTTTTGGCTATCTGGTTGTCTCTGTCCGCTGGTGGGCGTTGCGTGTGCTGGGCGTGTTTGGTCGGTTGTGTGGTGGCCGCCGTGGTTGGCTGGCCGCCGCCGGCCTGGCTGGCTGGCCGCCGCCGCCGCTGGCCGGCCTGGCTGGCTGGCCGGACTGGCTGGCTGACCGCCGCCGTTGGCCGCCGCCGCTTGCCGCCGCCGGCCTGGCTCCTAGGCGCTTGGGCTGGCTACTGAAGCGCACGCCCAAACACACCGTTTATGAGCTTCCGGCTTCCCTTTGACGCGTTTGCATTTCTTTGCTCACTCATTGGGTGTATAGCAGGGCTTCGAATCCTGCAGCCTCACCATTGGTTCCTGCGCGTAAGCTTGTTTCGCCCCCACACTTCCACGCATACAGGGCTGGTCGTGGGGGTGGTCTGCGCCCCCTTTCACAGGTGCTCAATGCGGTGCTCATGCGGTGCTCCTGCGTTTTCTTAGTGTTTCAAGGGGCTGGCTGGTCTTCGCCCCCCCACCCCACGCATTTCAACTTCGCTCCCACACACACACGAAATTGGCCCTGCTTCGCCCCCACACACACACGGAATTGGCCCTGCTTCGCCCCCACACACACAGGGGCTGGTCGTGGGGGGTGGTCTGCGCCCCCCCCCTCCTCGACAAAGGTTTCAATCCTTTGAAACCTTCAACGGAGAGTATTTCGAATCGGATCAACGCAGAAAACAAAAGAAAAAAAAACAAGATTTTCTTACCTGCGATGCTGTGTGTGTCGGGGAGAGAGAGAGAGAGAGAGAGAGAGAGATTTCTTTCCTCAAGAGTCTTGACCCTCCTTCCTCCACACATTCCCTTGTGTAGATAAGGGTGAGGAGATTGTGGATGAAAACCACCGACGGTCCCCCCGTTCGCGCGCGCGGACTCTTACGATCCCTTCGAACCATGCTCTGATACCAGTGTTAGATATCCGTAACGCCGCTACGGGCGTTACCACGAGAGGGGACGGCCTCTGGCTCACCACCCAGCCATAGAGGAAGAATGAGGATTGCCCCTCATCCCCCAGGCTATATAGTGTGTGGCCTGCCGTCCACACTAGCCTGGCCGCCCATGACTCCGCATGGGCGTCCTCTCCCACTGAACCCCGGATATGGCCATCCGGTCTGCCGTCGGTCACAGGCATTACAGCCTACGTGACACAAAACTTCTCATGTGAAGAAGGCTTTGTAGAAATGACTACAACTGAAGGGCTATATTTCCATAATATTTTGTCATTATCTCTCTAACACCATGATATGGCAAAAAGTACATGAAACTAGTGCATATCTCACCAGTGTACAAAGCATTATATATCACCCTATGGGTATCATTTTACTTTATAATAGAGTATACCAACATATATCAACCATGGCCTTAAATAGAAAATCCACTATAGAGGACCTACATTATTTTCTAGCACTATATATCACCCTATGGGTATCATTTTACTTTATAATAGAGTACACCAACATATATTAGCCATGGCTTTAAATAGAAAATCCACTATAAAGGACCTACATCACTACCTAGCTTATTGCGCTCTTAATGCACAATATTTGTAATGAAGTAGATTTGGTTGCACATGCACATGGGGGATGGGGCCTAGGAACTTAGGCTTAGGGTCATTTACATGCGTACTTTTGGGGGCCTTGGGCTATATATTAGGCATAGGGCTCATGGGCATTGTACCTTTTTTACCATAATTTACTCTATAGACATCTATGTCTTCTTGGTGCTCATGCCCAAGCTTCCATGGCCTTCTTGGCTATTGCCTTAGGATGGATACCTACACCCATGTTGTCACTCCATACCTTGAGTGGCCAACCTTCTTGCAGTGGTATCAGAGCTCTTAGCTTAGATCCTTCATTAGGGAGTGATTAGATGATAATCATTTTTGGATTATTCTTAATCCAATTTTTAAAATGCATCTTCTTGATCATGATTAGTGATAATCATTTTTGAATTACTATTAATCTAATTTTTCAAAATGCATTTTCTTGATCATGAGATTAGTGTTAATCATTCTTGGATTAAGAATTTTCAAAATGCATTTTCTTGATTTTCTTGCATTTCTTGATGTTCTTGAAAATCTTCTTGAATTTTGGAGAATTTTCGCATGAATTACAGTCTATTTTCACATCAAATCTTCATACAAACCCTAGTTTCCTACTATCATTTGCAAGATCCTTTGAGTTCTCTGCATTTTTGGGGAGATTCTTGGTCACTGTGTAGTTTTTGGTGAAAGATTCATCAAGCAAGGTGCTGGTTATTAAAGATATTAGAGGCAAACTACAAATGTTGTAGATTTTGGTGCAGTTTTCATCAACAACAGTCAATAAATTGAAGATCTATTGCACATTTATTGTATCTATTGTTGTTTTCTTGTAGATTTGAGTATAGATTCAACATCAGTGTATGTCATTGTTCAAATTACAATTCTATGCAGATTATTACAAGAGTCATTATCAAGATTTATGGTTCTATTTCAAAGATTTGTAAAGTTTACAGAGATTTCAAATCTTTGCTTAAAAGAGTGGACAACATGTGGTCCCAACTTTAACATTCTTGGCCAAGATCAACATACAACAACAATAGCTTAGCAACAAAACCATGAAATTCATTAAGGTTAAGCTCTATTCCTATTCTGCAAGCATTTTCAACACTATTGATCAATAGAATTCATCTATCATATTGAAAATGCAACATGCATGTTGACATGGTGAAAGATTTGATGTTTGGACACATGTTTAAGTTGTAACACATGCAAAATAATGTAAAACTAGTACAATCCCTCTCAGATTTGAAATGAGACCAATGGTTAGGCCAATGTGCTTCCATTACACCAAAGGATTCTGGTTTTCCATGCCATATGTTTAAGAGTAGCATGTAAAGTAGAGTGTAATTGACAAGAGGCCGAGGCTGAGTTATATAGGCTACTAGCCATTAAAGGACATAGATGACATGTAGGCTATTGGGTTAGATGCAGATTAAAGTTCCTCCAGAGAAGAGCTATTTTAGAAGCATAGCATGCCTCCCTAATACGAGGTCATCAAGTGGTTGTAAGATTGGGTGTTTGGAGTGAGATAAGTTTATAATTACAAAGTAAAGATTCAGTGTAAGGCTTCATTGCCTTGATTATTAAAGGCTCAGCATAGTAATAAGTCAAAGAGAGTGAACAAAATTGGTCATCAAGGACACTTGATGCAAGTAAAAATTAAGATCTACAAAGTTTTTATCTTAAATGAGCAAAGTCTCGGACAAGTTCATGGCATCAAAGAACAACAAAGGCAGAGCATCCTCACCTTGTAAGAGCAGCCATTGAGGAGATTTGGGAAAGCTGATGGAAGGATGAGCTACAAACATAAGTGCAATTCACAGATCAGAAAATACAACTAAGTGTAGATTTTGCAGTAGCTAGCTTCATTGCCTCTCTGAGGCTTTGCACAGTGCTCTTTGCAAATCAATGCAACTTGTACTCTCTACGGTGCTTTAGTAGTGGATGTGCATTGGTTTTTGCATCCACTATAGGATCTTGAGAAAGGAGCACTACAGCCTTGCTCTGAGCTTGCAACAATGCTTGGATAAGGGTACGTGCAAGACATAGCTTCCACTGTAAGTAAGATGCAACGCAGATCTTATCATGAAGCTTCATTGCCTTTTTCCTTTGGCTCAACCAGCTTTCAGGCATATCATTGCTTCATACTCTTCTCAGCTATACAGAGCATCTTAAACGTAGCTACAGAGAGCTGATTGTAGTGTTTCTACATTTTCTTTTTGAGGCATGGCTGGCTGCTCTTCTAGTACATTATGGGATGTTTCAAGAGGATATGGAAGGGCCCGTCAATTAGTTTTAAGTGTTTCACTAGTAGCGCATCATTCTTTCAGTGGTGGCAGGCCAAAGCACAAGTAGATGAAGTGAAAGAAGACGTTCAAGCACTTCATCGCCCTCTAAGGACTTAGTGCATCGTTCTTTGGCAGCCAAAGCACAAGCACACGAAGTGAAAGTAGACCTTCAAGCACTTCATTGCCCTAGCATGTTTTCAAGGTTCACGTCATCAACCAAGCGTCGATTTTTGAAGGCTGGCATTCAGATTTAATATCTTTCACATCACCAACGACACAGGTTATAGAATGAAAATTTTCATCCATAGGCAACTCATGTAAATCAAATGAAAAGGGCCTTGTGCCATATCTCTATGTGTGAGCATTTTGATGTTCATTGATAGGTTCTTGAAGAACCGTAGCATTGGCAATTGCTCTGTTACTTGAATCTAAGTGGATTCCACCATGGAGTTCTCTATGCTCCTCATTTTCAACCCTTCTAAATGTTTCAATTCCACTTATGTTAAAGTAATCCATTAGATTAGTAACATTTTGTTTTTGAATGCAAGCCCTTGTCCGTGACTGATTATGGCAAGTCATGCATGTTGCATCCAAAATTCGAAGTCGCGAACTTGGTTCAAACTCAAGTATGTACAACTCCTAACCATCTTTAATCTCCTTCGAAACACAAAATAATGAATACTATTTTTCTTAACTTCAAACAACAACATAATACTGCCTTATTACATTTATTCTACTTCAATAGCCATTATCACATGTGACCCTACTCCGGATAGACTCAGCTCATAACAATGTAATTCTTAGAGAAGTTTATAATAGATAAGTGGGTGCAACATATACAATCCATCTTCACATAGATAAGGGAGGATAACAAAGACAATCCGTATTCGAAGAGAGAACAGAGAGAAGGAGAGAGAGACAATGACATAGAGAGAGAGAGAGAGAGAGAGAGAGAGAGAGAGAGAGAGAGAGAGAGAGAGAGAGAGAGAGAGAGAGAGAGAGAGAGAGAGATTTAAAAGAGATAAAGAACAAAAACACAAAACATGTTGAGAGAAAAAATAAGAGCGCAAGAACAAAACAGAAGAGAGAAATATTGAATTTGAGAAAATATAAATTTCATATATATCACCAAAATGGAGAGCCAAATCTAAAAGTTGCAATACAATTTGTCCCTTGAGCAAAAAACATCATTTCTCTCACAAAATCTCTAGGCAACTACCCTGGTTTCTAACACACGGCTCATCTTTTTCATAATTGCATTGAGTCGATTAATAGATATCTTTAGACTCAATACCTCCAAGCCTAATGTGCGCACTTGCTCTATAGAGAATCAACTTGTTCTTTACATTGCCCATTACATCCACCTAGACATTCCCCAATTTCAATATGCATGTTCTCCATGAAAGAAATCATGTCTAGTGGGTTTGCCTCCATGTGACCTCTACTGTCAAGGACACAATGGAGATGATGAGTCAACTCATCTCTTAACGTATCTCCCCTTTGGCTACCACTTCCACGGATCTCATGCCAAAGGGCATCTAAGTACTCCTTGCAAGCAACCGAATTTTTCTCAGTGCGCTCGCATATATCTGCAATAGTTTGTAGGTGTTTAGAGCTTGTTTGTCTAGATGAAGACCTTGACCGGGCAAGGTGTTTTGTAGCTCGAACATTTATCAAATCAGGCGGGATAGACAAAGCTATTTCTTCATTGGAAGAATCATTCACAGCCACTACAGCTTTGTAGCGGTTGTTATCATTTTGAATCTCCATTTTTTGAAACAAAAAATTATTATCTTAAGGCTCTACAAATATCTTTATGTGTCTTTGCCACATTTAACTAACCCTAGCCTACATATATACCAACGCTATATACACGAAAATGTCTCCGTGATAAAAAAAATTACACAGTGATACATATAATTGTCTATGAAAAAGCCTTTTGCTTTTTTAAGAATGTTTCTCAGTTAATATAAGACTACTACATGCGTATATTCTCCAAGGCTACTATAGTTTGTATATTCTCAAAGACCCATATATTCTGTACAATCTCAAAGGCAGTAGTCTATTCTGTACAATCTCAAAGGCAGTAGTCTAAATACCAAAAGCAATCTAGCACCAATGGTCACTAAAGAAAAACACAACCATATTTATTTTCAAAGGAGCTTAGGCTTTGGGATACATTTAATAACCTCATCAAATACTTGTTGTACTTGATCGCTATCACCATGGACATTATAGTCTATTTTATAACGATCAATCAAGCCTAGGATTTCTTGAATAATCATGAGCGTAATATTTTCATCTAGTTTTTCTGCATCTAATTGTATAGTAATTTGAAAAACAGTGTTCCAATTAATAGCATAAACTAGCCATGGCTCAGACTAACTTGGACTATGAAAAAAATGATGCTCAAACTCTGCAAAACCAAATTCACCCTTTCCTCAAAGGAAAGAGTGCTCCTCATGTGCTCAAAAAAATTCAAGTCACCTCTTCCATCTCTGTCAATCATACATACAATTATATAAGTAAGTAGATGCATGAATACTAAGTGTGTGTGTATAAATCATAAACGTAGCTACTATATGTGTCATATGGGTTTCAAAAATAATAATGCAATTACATTGTGTATATACATGGATGTTTGGAATTGTACATTTGGGTGCTTACCCTTTGTGTGTGTACATGTGTGTTTAATTAAACACATAAGTACACACCTTTTTTCTTGGTGCATGTGTGCGTACGTGCGTGTGTGTGTGTGTATGTGTGTATACAAGAAGTTGCTCTTACTAATCCACTCTCCCTAGGTGTAAGTGCAACTTGGATTCTTATAAACCTACTATACAAAACATATGGCACAATGTATTCTACAAAGTTAAAGCACAAAAAATCCTCTCAACGAACAAAAAAACTTAACCCTACCTTTCTCTTACTCTCTCTCTCACACACACACCCCCACACACACTTTTCCTATTTCGAAAACTAAAATATTTCTCTCGCTCTCATATACACACACACACTCTCCCCAAAGACACACATACATACACACACACACTCTCTCTCTCTCTCTCTCTCTCTCTCTCTCTCTCTCTCTCTCTCTCTCTCTCTCTCTCTCCTTGCTCGCGCCGCTCACTGCCCGTCTCCCCCGCTATTCTGTTCGCCTCGCTACCCTGCTCGCACTATGCTGGCCCGTCTCCTTGTCTGCCTGCCCCTGCTAGTCCCTTCGCCTCCCTAATGGTGTGAAACTATTCGCTTCGCACTGCCTTGCTCGCGCCGCTCACTGCCCGTCTCCCCTGTTATTCTGTTTGCCTCGCTACCTGCTCCTCGCGCTATGCTAGCCCGTCTCCCTGTCCGCCTGCCCACTAGTCCCTTCGCCTCCCTAATGGTGTGAACCTGTTCGCTTCGCACTGCCTTGCTCATGCCACCTTTCGCTATTCTGTTCGCCTCCTTTTTCCCACCCACCCTTCCTCAGGCCCCTAAGGTAGCAACATAACTCTCTCTCTCTCTCTCCTCCTTGCCTATGGGAAGCGCTGCAGAGTAATCTTGAGGAATGGTTCCGAGTCTCGAAGAGAAGCTCGAGGCCGTCGAGACGGCAATGAAGGCACTAATCAAGGAGAACAAGAAGACATCCGATTCCAACCTCAATGAGGTGGAGAACAAATTACACCGCACATCATGGCCCTTGAAGCACGGGTCACGGACCTTGAACAAGAGAACATGGCACTCAAGGAGGAGGTGAGTGCATTAAAGTGAAACTAGTAGCCGTCAAGAACATTGAGAAGGAAGAAGGGGAGATCAATGACCACTCTCACGGCCATCAAAGAAGAGATCTCCAAGGAGATCACAAAGGACATTGAGGGAAAACTCGAAGCCAAGCAGTTAGGATGGGTTGAAGTGGTGAAGAGGAACATCCATAAAGAAGTGAGGGAGGAGACTCAAAGGGAAGAACACCAAATCATTCACACCACTATTGAGGAGGAGAAGATGAGGCATGCCCGCCACCGCCGCCGCCGCCTCAACATTTGAGTCATAGGTATAGCCGAGACACCCGACTCCACTCCCAAAAAAGATGGATAGCTTCTGTGCATGAAGCTCGGAAAGAGGACCCTCTCCCCTTCACCAAAGCATGGAGAGCCGCGAAAGACTCAACACGCAAGCGAGCCCTTATCCTACAGTTTGTAGGAGAGATGGAGAGGGTCACCTTCATGAGGAAGAGGGTGATTCTACGACGATTACAGGGAGATCCCATCTATTTGGATGACGACCTTACAAGGATGCAGATAGAACACGAGAAAACATGCATGATGCCGAGAGTCTTATAGGCCCGGAAAGAGGGCAAGAGAGCATTCTATCGCAATGGCTGTGTCATCATTGATGGCAAGGCCACTGATTAGCGCCAGGCGACCTATAGGACATCGGCTATGGAGGATCCAGATTCACAGATACACATAGCAGTTTAGAACTGCAATGGAGCACTTTGGTGGACACATCCTGGGAGGAAGGAGGAGGTCATGGAGGAACGGGACATCATAGTACTTACAGAGACGCACTAGAGCCCAGAGAGGGGGCTACCCAAAGTAGAGGGCTATCAGTGGGAGTTTACATACGGGGGGACCACACGGCAGAGCACATCGAGAGGACCTGGAGGTATAGTGGTACTCTTCAAGTGAGAGCTACAGGAGCACCTACTACAGGTGGTAGCACGTGACCAAGAGGCTGGATACATGTGGATTAGAGTGCAACTCTCAGCAGCAGACAGGGTGTTATACATTGCTCTATGCTACTTTTCTCCTAGAGGATCAAGGTTCATACACTACTCCAACCTGAGGGAAGTCCTCCTTATGGGGTACTTCAATGCATGAGCACAAAGCCGACAGTGCGACATTTATGATTTTGAGCACCCCGAGGTGATGCACACACTAGAGGTGGAGGACACTAGAGCTTGCAGGGTGTCAGAGGACATGGGGTCGGATAACACCAGATATGGTCATCACTTACTTGAGCTGGGAGCACAACACCATCTCGTTATTTATAACGAGATGAGATAGTGGTAGGATTTAGGAGCACTAACACCATCTCGTTATTTATAACGGGATGAGATCGTGGCAGGATTCAGGAGCACTGACATGCTTTCCACGATCCGGGGGTAGCACAGTGGACTACATCATGGGGTCCATGGAGACCACACAAGCAGTGACATCTTGCACCATCCCCCCCTCTCCTATTGGTGCAGATCACACATACCTCTTACTGTCATTGGCAAGCTCCACACTAGCACACCCACACATCCCACACAGGCATTGCATACAACTTTCTACTTCACCTATGACTTGGCAGACATATATGAGCATCATGTATATGACGGGCTATTCCAGATGGATCCCCTGTCACCTCTAGACACACTCACCACCCAGCTATCATCTCTACAACATATGGCCGCCACCCACTGCCGCAACTTCCCCCATCATACACACATTGCACACAGATAGATATGGGAGCATGCCCCAGAATTGGTGGTATGATGATGAGTGTAGAGAGCTATATAGACACCTCCGTGCCTAGAGAGCATTGGGGACCATTACACAGAGACAGGCGAGCCGACAAATGAGGATCCTCACTGCATATGAGGAGGCACAGTACTGGGATATATACCACCTACTCGTGAGCAGAGATGCAGCCACCCACTATATAGCACAGGATGAGAGAGCCTCGCCCTCGTACCCCGATTGAGGATCCGCACACATGGCACACATATGTAAAGAGCCTCTACCATATCCCTCAGCAGCCGCCCATACCACAACCACAGGAGTCCCACCCTACCACCTCTACTTTCTTTACCGCCTCGATGATAGAGAGAGCTATCCGCCGGTTACAGCATGGGAGATTGGCTGACCACATAGGTATACAGAGTGAGCATCTTATTTATGCAGCTGATACACTGGGAACCTTTGTTGCTCACCTCTTTAATAGGGCACTAGTGGAGGGCCTACCAGCTGAGTGGACTATGCACACCATCATGCCTCACCACCACAAAGCGGGAGACATGCTAGACCCCAGCAACTATAGGACTATCATGATTGGTCATACAAACTTTATGGCGCAGTGCTCGAGGCAAAGTTGAGCTCATATGCAGAGAAGGAGGGACTGCGAGCACCAAGGCAGGCCGACGAGCTTTCTCCACTATTGACCATATATTCACTCTGAGATGTCTGATTGACCAGGCTAGGTCGCGGGAGAAGAGATTATACTGCTTTTGTGGATTTCGCCGCAAAGCATTTGACACAGTGCCACGAGAGAGACTCTTCCAGTGCCTACAGTCATTGGGGATCCCATCACAGATGGTTTGGGGCATCTATGCTTTATATGAGTAGGTCCTCGGGGGGCGCATACGATGAACCAGGGGGCTATCTGATGCTATTATACTAGCACCATAGGTGTGAAGCAAGGATGCCCACTCTCTCCTACACTATTTGGGATATACATCGATGAGGTGGCTGACTTCATTGGTCAACGGTGGTGGGGATGGGGTAGACATCTCAAGTACCACAGTCCACATTATGCTATATGTAGATGATATTATTCTGGTCTCTTAGTCGGCGGATGGGACTACAACACCATCTCCATGCACTTGATGACTTCTGCACACAGAGGGGGCTTACAGTGAACCTTGGGAAAACCAAGGCCATGATTTTGCACACCTCAGGGCTGGTTCGACGACAGGCCATCTTCACACTAGCAGGAGGACAGGTAGAGGTGGTAGACTCATATGTGTACCTGGAGATTACATTTATGACTCTGCCAAGAAGATTTACTATGGCACAGGTAGCTAGGGATAGAGACTCACATGAGGGTATGCAGCTCTGGCCATGCTAGAGAGATAGTGTTGTCACCACGCACACTTCCAGGAGCCCCCGCACGAAGGGGTGGTTGTTTGACACACTTGTCACCCCTGCTTTGATGTATGCTACAGCAATATGGGTACCTGGGCTCGCCACCTCCACATGGTCTCAGATAGAGAGGCCTCAGATTCTCATGCTTTCACGGATGATCCGCAGCAAACCCTCCGTCCCACATGACATTGTCCGGATGGAGTTTGCTGCACCTCCTATGCTAGTAGAGGCCCTCTTCTAGACGATCTGCTTCATACAGAGGATCAGAGATATGCCATCAGATCGACTCTCACATAGAGCTTTTGAGGCATCCAGATAGCTCGCAGAGAGTGGAGATAGGAGATCATGGTATTCACAGATAATACAGTGGCTCACTCAGCATGGTCTTGACATAGATCACCTGCCACCTTTCCAGTATGATATACATGCACCACACATCCAGCTCTCTCACAGTGAGAGGAATAGATTCCTTTGGCAAGATTATGGCAACGATACTTGGATTACACCCAATCAGCCTCTACCGCCGAAGATGCTATACTATAGAGATCAGTTTATGCGTATCTCAGTGGAGGGATTCATACAAACACCTAGATACATGGATGTGTACATGCCTCACAGTGCCTGAGTGGTGATTGGCCAACTCAGAGTGTCATCACACCAACTTGAGATTGAGGCAGGTAGGGTAGCATGGATCCCAGAGCAGAGAGGATATGCAGATTATGCCAAGAGGAGGTTGAGCATTAGGAACTCAATGGAGTCTTCTTGGGCCCTTTAATTTGCCATGAGGTTATGGAAACGTTTAACTTTTTGACAAATAGGAGCCCGCCATGTAAGCAAAAACCAATGGTTTGTAAGAGAGGTGTAAGAGTGGTCAAAGGGTGCACTTTTTCCCCCAAAAAGGGGAGGGGGCAATTTTACAATTTTCGGACCTCCATAACTTCTACATACAAGCTCCGATTTGAGCAGAGATTATAGATCCGTGATCTACGCATCAAGAGCTTTCCATAGATATGTTACATGATATGGTTTTATCCGCTAGATTTTAAATTCCATTTTCTCCCCAAAATTCAAATTCGAATAAAGTAGCCGTTTTGAAGCTTCTAATTAGAAAACGTTTCTTCTTAAGAGAAAAGGTTTGACTCCCTTAAACTGCCAAATAAAAGGGCCCAAGAAGACTCCATTGAGTTCCTAATGAGTGAGGAACATTATGTAAGCAGATGCAGAGCATATAGTGTCATTAGAGATACACCACCATCTTCAGTGGACATCCCTCACTCCGCCAGATCAGACCATCGCAGATTTGGCCAGTTCTTGCTAGAGACAGCGCCACAGAGAGACACTACTACGGACTCATACCACAGGGAGAGGTGGGCGACAACTCTAGCTCACTGATTTCTTCCAAAGATCTATCCCAGTGCCTACCCTGACATAGGAGGGGGTTACACTTCGGCGTGCTACGGACCTCCGAGCTAGATGGAGATGGAGACCGAGTGCACCAGGCTACCAGACTCCCAGGCTACATCAGAGGGAGATCACTGAGATATGGGCTCGACATCAACACCATATCCAAGAGCGGCTAGCTCACTTACACTCACACCTAGAGATCATGCTCCGAGGTGTTTTTGCCTCGCCATCGCCTATGTATCACATATTACACCCCCATTATGGTACTGGTTGGAGCTAGACAGATCTGCATTGCATTCTTGTATACCCTACGCATATAGGTTGCATACTTAGCCTCTAACAGTAGTGCTCCATCCATCACTAGCTCAGTACTTTCATACTTTATTTCATGTTCATTTTGTCCTCCTTTTTTCTAGACATCCAGAAGACATTGACAGTTGTACATTGATTTGTCTCATAGGTCGAGTTCGGCCTCTAGTACACCTTAATACAGCTTTCTTTCTTTCTTTCTCCTCTCTCTCTCTCTCTCTCTCTCTCTCTCTCTCTCACACACACACACACACACCCGCGCGCATGTTGTTTCAAATTAATAAAACATTCAATTTTTTTTTATAAAAGTACACATTTAAAAAAATAACTCTTAACTAACACACAAACTTAAGACATGAAAATAATTCTCTCTCTCTCTCTCTCACACTCACACCCACACATGCACACACACACACTTGCTTTTCAAATTAATAAACATCTTAAAAAACTTTCAACATTTTTAAAAATCTAACACACACACACGCACACCCACACGTTATCAAAATAAAAAAATTGGCACAAAAAACTTTCAGCATTTATTAAAAGTTATCTCAAAACCAACACATGAACTTAAGACACGCACATAATCCTCTCTCTCTCTCTCTCTCTCTCACACACACACACACCCACCTGCACACTCTCTCTCTCTCTCTCTCTCTCTCATGCGCACACACACACACACACACACACACACACACACACACACACACATGCTGTTTCAAATTTAAAAAAACATTTCAAAAAACTTTCAACATTTTTAAGAATCCAACACGCACACGTGCTATCCAAATTGAAAAAAGGCATGAAAAACTTTCAACATTAAAAAAAATCTCAAGTGCATCTACACTCATGTAGTCCTTAGGGTCAATATAAAAATATTAATTAGGACTTTCATGGAGAATATAAAGCATAGTACAACCTTTTAAAATGTCTCTAAGCATGTAGCTTGCAATAGCCACAATCTGATGTGTACATTAGATCGCGTTGTAGATGATCTCTCAACCAACACAGACACCCACACGCACACCCACACGCACACCCACACCCACACCCACACACACACACACACACACACACACACACTACAACCTTTTAAAATGTCTCTAAGCATGTAGCTTGCAATAGCCACAATCTGGTGTGTACATTAGATCGCGTTGTAGATGATCTCGCAACCAACACACACATACATATGCACACACACACTCACTCACAAAGTGAATGTGTGTGTGTGTGTGCTAATAAAACATTTAAAAAAAAAACTCAACATTTTAAAAATCTCACACTCCCATCCACACACACACACACTCTCTCTCTCTCTCTCTCTCTCTCTCTCTCTCTCTCACACACACACACACACACACACAACCATGAGATCTTCCATTTCTTCATGAGAGTAGAGATAGCCCTATCTCATGGCGGCACTTCAGAGAGCCCTGGACATGGTAGCACACATATGCAGAGGGCCTATACCATGCCCCACAACAGCCACCTATACCTCAGCCCACAGGAGCCTCGACCTACCACAGCTAGCTTCTTTACCCACTCGATGGTAAAGGAAGCTATCCGTCGCCTACAGCATGGACGGGGGCCGCTGACCATATGGGCCTACAGGGTGAGCATCTCATATATGCAATAGATTCTTTGGCTCCTTTTCTTGCACACCTATTTAACAGGGCACTAGCAGAGGGTTTGCCTACGGAGTGGATGATGTACACCATTGTGCCGATCCACAAAAAAACAGGGGATATGCTCGATCCGAGCAACTACAGTATGGTTTGGCCACGTGTTGGCCAAACTCTATGGTGCAGTGTTGGAGCAAGAGCTTAGCTTATATGCTGAGCGAGCAGGTTTACGCTCATCAGGGCAGGCAGGCTTCAAGAGAGTTTTCTCTACCATTGACCATGTATTTACTTTGAGATGTATGATTGATCAGGCCAGAGTGAGGAAGAGAAAGCTCTATTGCTGCTTTGTGGATTTCCGCAAGGCATTTACCACAGTACCACACGAGAGAGGCTCTTTCAGCACGTATAGTCTCTTGGCATACTAGCAGATATGACATGGGGCATCTATGCATTATATGAGAAGGTTTTTGGGTGAGTCAGATGCCCAGGAGGTATGTCCGAGACTATTGCTAGCACCATTGGTGTGAAGCAAGGATGCCCACTTTCCCCCATGCTATTTGGGTTATACATTGATGAGGTGGCTGACTTCATTACAGGGGAGGCAGAGATGGAGTTGATCTAGCTGGTACCTTAGTACATATTATGCTTTATGCTGATGATATTGTATTAGTGTCCGAGTCTCCATGAGGTCTACAGCAGCATCTACATACACTCGATGATTTCTGCACACAGAGGGGTCTTACTGTGTATTAGTGTCCGAGTCTCCATGAGGTCTACAGCAGCATCTACATTCACTCGATGATTTCTGCACACAGAGGGGTCTTACTGCGTATTAGTGTCCGAGTCTCCATGAGGTCTACAGCAGCATCTACATACACTCGATGATTTCTGCACACAGAGGGGTCTTACTGTGAACCTTGGGAAAACCAAGGTTATGGTGTTTCATACATCGAGATAGGGTAGGAGTCAGCTGATCACTCTCGCAGGATGCCAAGTGGAGGTGGTGACATCATACGTGTACCTGGGGGGGTTACCTTCTCTGTAGCAGCCATGCGCTTCACCATGGGTTCAGCCAGAGCTAGGTTGACACGGAGATATGCAGCATTGGCTATGCTAGAGAGACAGTGCCACCATGCGCATTTTTAGGAGCCTCGGACGAATGGGTAGCTACCTATTTGACACATTAGTCACACCGGCACTAATGTATGGAGCAGCGGTATGGGCGCCAGGCCATGCTACCCATTGGTGGATATAGATAGAGAGACCACAGGCCCTCATGATGGCATGCATGATACACAGCAAACCGTCAGTACCTCATGACATTATCCGAGTAGAGTTTGCTGCAACTCCTATGATGGTAGAGGCCATATTCCAGACTATATGCTTGCTAGATAGATTCAGAGAGATGCCACAGGACAGATTGTCATACAGAGCTTTGGAGGCATCCAGACAGCTGGCTAAGGCAGGAGACAGAGGATCATGGTATGCACAGGTCACACATTGGTTCTCACAGCATGGCCTAGACATGGATCATCTACCACCATTCCAGTATGAAAGGGATGCACCACATATCCGTCTCTCTCATAGTGAGAGGGACAAAGTATTGAGAAGGACCTATGGCAGCTCTATACGAGAGAGATGGATATCGCCTACACAGCCTCTTCCACCGAAGATGCTGTACTACAGAGATCACTTCATGAGTATCACTGATGATGGATTTATAGAGAGGCCTAGATACATGGAGGGCTTTTTACCACACGGCTCCCGAGTGGCTATTGGTTAGCTTAGAGTCTCATCACATCGATTGGAGATCGAGACTGGTAGAGCAGCACGGATCCCCCGAGAGGAGAGGGTATGCAGATTATGCAGAGAGGAGGTGGAGAGTGAGGAGCATTATGTATGCAAATGTAGAGCATATACAGCCATCAGAGAGAGATATCCCATTTTATTTAGAGAGTCACATTCCCTACACCAGCTCTTTGAGGTAGCAGACTAGCGTCACCACAAAGAGACATCATTACAGGCTCAGACAGCTCCAGAGGGGGGAGACAAACACAGATTACTACATTTTTTCAGAGATTCACCACCCCACTCCCAGTCCCTACACAGCAGGGAATTACTCTCTAGAGAGCAGAGACACTCAGAGCCCGCAGGAGACAGAGGACACCTGGCTTTCGGACACCACGCCTATACCAGAGAGAGAGATGACAAAGATCAAAGCTGAGTTACACAGAGAGGGTGCGAAGTGACTTGCTCGCTTTAGAGCAGACCCAGGCATGTTCTTCAGGGAGCTGTGGACACCCCCTTCATTGATGTATACCATTTTATACCCCCAGTATGGTACAGGATGGAGCTAGCTAGGTTACATATCATGATTGTATACTCCATGCATATAGCTTTGCATTCTCCTAGTAGTAGAGCTCCATCCCCTCCCCCACTCATTGTACTTATTGCACACCTAGATTCAGCTTTTTAGTTTAGTACTTTTTCATTTTGTTGGGATGACAGAGGATACCCCACACAGGTACACTGATTTGTATTATAGGCCGAGTTCGGTCTTTTGGAAGACGTTAATAATTTCTTCGGTCTTTTGGAAGACGTTAATAATTTCTTTTTTTCTTTCTCTCTGTCTCTCTGTCTCACTCTCTCTCTCTCACACACACACACACACACACACACACACACACACACACGCACGCACGCTATTTCAAAAACTCACCAACACACACACACACACACACACACTAACTATTCACAATTAAAACATTCACAAAACTAAATCATTCACACGCACGTGCTATTTCAAATTAGTAAAACATTATAATAAACTTCTAACATTTAAAAAAAACTCTCAACCAACACACATACACACAAACTATTCACTAACATTTAAAAAAACAATAAAAGGTTGCACTATCTCTCTCTCTCTCTCTCTCTCTCACACACACACACACACACACACACAATCACTATTTCAAATTACCATAACATTTAAAAAAACTCTTAAACAACATTAACTATTGACTAATTGTTCATTAATGAAACTCCCTCTCTCTCTCTCCCCCTCCTTTCCCATGGCGTTTACGTGTGCCAAATGCCCGCTACTACATGCTAACCCCCCTCTCTTTGTGGAACCATGCATGCTACCCCCCCTCTCTCTCTCCCTCTCCTTTCCCATGTCTTTCCCATCGAAAATCTGGTTTCGAGGTGAAGGTGCAGAATGCGATCTGGCGCAAGGGAAATTGGGAGTGATCGGGCAGAGATGCTGTGAGATGGGTTAATTGTGCCCAATGTGCCAAACGCCCGCTGCATGCTACCCCCCTCTCTCTGGAACCATGCATGCTTACCCCCGCTGCATGCTACCCCCCTCTCTCTGGAACCATGCATGCTTACCCCCCTCTCTCTCTCCCCCTCCTTTCCGATGTCTTTCCCATCACCCACTACTGCGATTAACAATGCCAACACCCGCTGCATGCTACCCCCCCTCTCTCTCACTCACACTCTCTCTCTCTCTCTCTCTCTCTCTCTCTCTCTCTCCCTCCCTCCTTTCCCATCCGCTAAGCACGGCTAGAAGGTATGGGGAGGGCCTACAGTAAAAAAGGGCAAGAATAACTACATTGGAACGAATCACCGGACCACGTCGAGCCGGTCGGGAGCGCGAACCAAAATAGGAGGCGACCGCGTTGCCAATAGCCTGCAAAGAACATAGGACACATAGTTAGATTAGAAACACAACGAGAGAGAGAGAGAGAGAGAGGCTCACCACCAAGGAACAGGAAGAGGGGGGATGCGCGTGGATAGGAGGGGAGCTGGCGTGTTTGCCTTCATCAAATTCGAAGGTGGCCACTGCAACCTGTAGCCCTACAACTTGGGACCTGCAAGAAAGGTAGCCCAGAATATTGCTTACGTTAATGAAGGACCCGAGACCTGCAAGAAAGGCGGCCTTGCAAACCGATGAGAGCTATAGCATTGACGTGGCGGGCAGCTCATGCACTGCGCATGCAGAGGTTGGCGTGGAAGGCATAAAAAAAAACTAACACGTGGCATGAGAAGTAAGCCGTGTAAGATATAGATAGAAGCCCAAACAAGAGCTTGTTCACATTGAGGTGAGAAGTTGTATGGGCCTTAAACATGTCATTATCATTGGGCCATGTGTGTATTGATGCTACATGAAGCTATGCAAGATCTTAATAACCTCATGCTATTTTCAGTATGTTGTTATGTTGATGAGATGTCATATGACAATGCTTCCATTATGCTATGCTATGTATGCTACAATGCCATGCATTATCTCATGTATGAGATTCATGAATGCTCATGGGTTAAGATGATAGATGGGCTTACGATGATGAAGCTGCATGAGAAAGATGGGCTTATGATGATGAAGCTGCATGAGAAAGATGAAGACCAAGATGACGATTATGATGTTAAAGCAATCGTGGAGATGGAGCTTAAGATAAAGACAAAGATGGAGAGCTCGACATGAAGATAGAGATGAAGACTATGAAGCCAATGATGGCTATGTTCATCCATGTTATGTGATGACAATTTTTATGTGATGACATGTATGTTTAATGTATGTCATGTTATGTGTATGGCCACCCCATTATGAGGCATAGTGGCTAATGTCCCCATGTATGATGTCTATGTCAACCTTGGGATTAGGCAACCCTTGGTGAAGATGTGCCCATATGTATGTGGATGTGATGATGTCTATGTTTATGTCCATGATGTCATGTCATGTTGTAATCACCTCTAGCCACCACCATTGATGATGTGGGTTAAGTGATGTATGTATGTGTCTCCATTAAGGGGGGGGGGGGGGAAATGGCATGTCTATGTATGTCACATTACCTTCTTGGGATGAGATCCAATTGGTGCCCGTCATGTCATGTATGGGGCACATGTATGTGAGAGAAAGGTACATGAAGCCTCAGGATGTCATGAAATATGAATGGATGAAGGCTTTGGGCATGTGAATGGATGAATGTAAAAGGGAGTCAATTGTCAAAAAGTAGGCACATGGAAAGTGCAAGGGGGCTCAAGGCATGTGGGCATTTATGGACACATGGATGGGTATAAGCATGTACTTGGATCAAACTAATGTAATGAGATTATGTGATTATCTTGAGTTTATTTCCTTGATTAGTAGTGTCCTTAATTAAGTGTTAATTATCACTCTCTTACTAATCACCAACTCACTCTTGTTTGATCCACCTTAAGCTTCACACACACACATGATGCCCTTGTTTATTAACTGCACAGCTTATCCTTCTCCTCTTCGAGTTCAGAGTTCAGGTTCAACTATATGGGCTCTTTGATTCCCGTTCATCCAGTCGGATCTCCAAAGTTGAGAATTTCCTTGTAAAAGAGAACTTATCATCAGGACTTGGACTTCTAACGATAAGAAGATTGTGAGGTCGGCTATGTCCCTCATATGATATTCATGCTCACTTATCTCGTACTCACTTGGAGCTGGTTGGGCTTGGATCTAGTAATTTGTCGGGTATTTTGCATCCTTCCCTAGGAGGCGGTGCCTCCAATGGGTCGAAATGAAGTCATCTATCACATCGGAGAAAATATTGTGAAGACTATGATGACCCTTGGAAGGCCAACTTTCACCTCCCCCACCGAGTCCTCCTTCATTGTATCTAACAATGTAGAATCTAGTCAGATTGATTCTAGAGGCAGAGGCTCTCGAACTCTCTTTTTGTATCCTCTTAAGAATAGTTACTATTTTGGTCAAGGCCTTTGGCAGGCACTGAGGTTTCCTCATTGGTTCAGTGGTGGTTTGTACTCGACCACTTGCTCAAGTACCGGCTCTAGTTCAATCTGCACCTTCCTCATAAGCTCTTGGGCTTTCTTCATCTACTCTTTCTCCAACACAAGGTTGGGGTACTCTTTGAGTTTCTTTGTAAGGTTTGCATAGCCAATGGATTTCTTGTCTTTGGGAAGAGCTGGTTTGAATGGGATATCACTCACTATCTCTACCCACACAAGAGAGCTGTGGGCTCACGTCCCCTACCCAAGAGCTGGTGTGTTTGACTTGGTTTTTGTTATTTTTTGAACTTGATGGGATAAAATCAAAGGTCCTAATTAATGGTTTATTACAACTAATTAAGTGTTTTTTTATTGTTTTTAGATTGTTTTGCATGCTTCTACTCTTTCAATTCAATGCATGAATGGATGGAAACAAGGATCCCGGTGCAACGGCACCAAATATGTTTAAGATCTTATCTTACCCGTGTCGAAGCATGTGTCACTGGGTCTTACCTTTGAGCGGAAAATACTTCTCATTATGGATGCATTAGCTCATCCATCACACCCTCACTCCATTGTCACACTGGAATTGACAAAAGAGTGAAGGGAGAGCCCTCAATGCCTAGATGGAGGCAAGAAGAGCTGGTCCTTTGTGATGGTTCTCTCTCACATAGATGAGAGAAGAAAAAGAAGCTATTGCAAGAAGAAAACCTATAATCAACCCTACCTAACATGCATCCATCAAGCAACCAAGATTCAACCAAGAAGAAGAAAGAGGGAGAGCTCACAAATAAACTATTGCAAGGAAATGATTGTGTATTTCTTATTGTCAAAAATGACATGTACAAATGACTAGTTTTCAAACTATGCCGCTCAAACTTAAAAATAGTATGGCCTCTATTACTAGTCTTAAGCAACTATGTATACTAGGTTCGTAAACTTTACCTATTTGATGTTAAGCGCATGGTAAGGTTGCTTTACATATTCCAATGCCATCTTACAATAGATAAGTACCCGTTTGCATAAATAAGACGACAAAGCACCTTATGGTAGGCAGGGCAACCAAGGAAGTGGTTAACACACAAATTCTCCAAATTTGTGTGTCTCAACGTATGAAAGATATAGCCTCGTAGTAGTCAACCAACCAATCAAGATGATACTATGATTGCTTTGATCCTTAGGCATGCAATGGCAAAGCAATCCCAATTAGTTGATAAAATTGTACCATTCATTTGGAACATCAATCTTAGGAGTGCCCAAGGGAAAACACCTCTTAAAAGGTGGTTTTGTCTCAACAGACCCATGCATTGTAATTTTGATGAGCTTTAAATAACCAAAGTCAAGAACAAATCAACTTGATGCCATGATGAATCGAGCCACTAATACCAAAAGACATTACTTCTTTCCATAGGCTCATTTACAAATCTAGGGAGCCAATGCTTTCCATCATAACTAGTGATCTTTCCACAATAACTCATAGAGTAGCCTATTTTTATGTAATCGAAAGTAAGTATATAGGCAATAAAGGTATTTTATTGTCTTTAGTATTCAAACATACCTCCAAGGACATGCTCTTCAATGAATCATTTCTCTAGAGGTGTTGATTCACTTTACAAGGTAGGCAGAATTGGTTATTCAAGTATCACGGCTACATTTTATCCCACAAGATTGTTCAACTATATGAAAAAAGGTAAAATGCTACCACATGTCCATACTTATGACAAGTGTGCAACCCTTATGAGGGCTCTGAGATTTTCAGCTTTCATTAACAAAATTGAATATGGCACCATAAAGTTTTCTGCATTTCCATTAAATGTATTTCACGAGATTTTCAAGAATAAGAGCGTTTTGCTAAAGTTTCATTTTAGAATGTAATGATTAATGCTTGAAAAAGTCGATGAATCCTTTCTATTTTGACTTTTTGTAGTGTATATTGAATATTTTTTAAATAGTGTATCTCCTCTTGGTTAGTCAAAATTTATGATACTAAAAGGCACAATCACATCCTATTTTAATGGCCTTTAAATGTATGTATACATTCCCTTCCCATCACATCACCAACTATCCTTTCAAACATGTTAAGATGTAGAGGAATGCATTGACAAGTAATGCCACTATTAATCTTTAAGATCATTTAGTGGCCTCAATTAAGTAATGCTTGCAGCTAGACAAGAAATAAACAAGCAGCATATATAATATATATGACAGCACCACCCTCAAGGCAAAGCACTTAATTAAAAAGACCACCAGACATAGCTGCCATCATCGAGGGCATTGTTTTACCTGCTGTTCAATGTTGCTTATTCACACGCGCGAGAGGCATTCCTCCTCCATGATGAATACACCATTGCATGCCACCTTCAAAGTTACGTGCTTGCTAGTTAAGGTTTAGGCATATGTCAGTCCATGAGTAGCAAAAGAACACAATGGAAGCTAACAAAAGGCAAGCCAACTATGGACAAATCCAATTTCAGAGCTTTGATGCTACTATGAAGAAGATCGCTGCATCGCATGCTCCTTGTGGGCACAGAGCATTAAACAATACTTTAGCGAGGTGCACAAGTTGAGAATACACACATAAATTTCTCTTGCATTTAGCAGGCCATGGATTAAGGCATAAGTTGTTGGACAATCAGCACTATTGCACAAAAGCCACTTAGACAGCAAGTACTCACTATTTTGTTCCTCTTAATGTGCATCCAGTCAGTTGTCATGTCCTAGTCCGTGCCAATGTTGCAAGATCGGCACTATCACGTTCCATATCGACTGATTCTCTCCTTTGTTTCTCTTATATTGCATTCAATCATCATGTCCTAGTTCATTAACTGTAGCTTTCTTAAAAAGTGCAGAACATCGCATAGCCTTAAACCTTTGACTACCCAAATTTCATTACATAAAAGTATACACACAAGGAGGTAAACCACACATCTACATCAGAATTTTCATGTCCTCTTGTCCCTACTCTACATAAAAGTGCTGTTTACAAAGCAACAAAATAATTTGTATTAGACGCCTACTATTCATCAGAAAATATGATGTGTTCATGATGTAATGCTGCATGTGTAGCAGTGAACAGGTATATAATTATGTGCCATCATGCTTACCCAATACTGCAATCCCTTTGTTCCTGCTCAGTCTGTTCACAAACTTTAGCTACCTTGACCACATCAAAAATCAAAAATAAAAAATTCTAAAAGTGACTCAGAGTCAGCTAGAGTGTTGCCGCAAGTGACCATTAGCCACATGACCACTTTCTGCCATCGGTAATAGAAAGCTTTAAACAAACAGAGTCAGGATTCAAAAGGATTCACTTCCTTGCTTCGAATCCAATGCCGCAAGCTGTGGTTTAACCCAAGCTGGACTCTTGAAACCATCAATCCACAAAGCCTCCCCTGATGTTTTGTGTCTGAAATCCGGATATTTGGGACCTTTCTGCAGTCAGAAAAAAATAAGTCCAAGTAAGGCTCCCTACACATGATCATATGGATGGGCAGGGACTTGAACAAGAAGAATCCCGTGTCCATAAGCAAAAGGCAGTATCAATGGGCTCCCCACTTTGGGCTGCAATTATGTGTGTAAAGCCCCAAAGTGCGCTGTGCATAAAATCTGAGACTTGGCGCTATTGAAGGGCAAACCAAAACAGACCTTCGAGGTTCTGTTGTCCCACCACTTCGATGGGTCTGCAAAGAAAGCTTTCCACCTCTCTTCTAAATCCAAAGTTGGTATAGATCTCTTGCCTATGACCATCAGATATGATGAGACAATGATAATTGTATTCACAATTGATACTTAATGCACATAAACTAAGTCAGCATGTCAACTCAAAATAAGCAAGAGCCAAAAACTTGTTTACCTGGATTCAAGTCACTTAATAGAGGAGGACACCCTACTCCTTCCTCTAGCTGTTCCTGCACCCAAGGTGGTGTGAACCTGTTGTTGATCCATAGTGCATTGCCAGAGAACTTGTGCCTGTAATCTGGGCCATTGGGATTTTTCTACAAACAAGAGCAAAATCATAGTTTTTAACCCCCCCCCCCTCTCTCTCTCTCTCTCTCTCTCTCTCTCTCTCTCTCTGTTTGCCTACCAAGATGCAGTATTACAGAGATCAGTTCCTGAGATTCAAAGCAGATGGTTTCATACAGAGACCAGGTTATCTTGATGTCTTCATGTCCCATGCTATGAGAATATCCATTGGCCAACTTAGGGTAACATCCCATAGGTTGAGGATAGAGACTGCGGATACCAGAGAGGACAGTTGCTACATCTAGATGTGCATGATGCACGCACTACTTTTTGCTCAATATGTTGTCTCAATCAACTTTATTTTTTGCAAGGTGAGATGCCCAGGAGGACTCTCTGAGGTCTCTAGCACCATCAAAGTGAAACAAGGATGCCCGCTATCTTTGACCCTCTTTGGACGAGACCTCAAACTTCATCGACAGAGTGGGAGGCGGAGGAGCTTCTCTAGCAGGTATTCTTGTTTCCACCCTTTTATATGCTGATGATATTCTAATCATTGCAGATTCTGAGGGGCTACAGAAGCACATGGATGCTTTTTAAGATTTTGCACACAAAGAGGGCTCTTATTCAACTTTGGGAAAACCAAGTTTATGGTATTCCACACCTACCCAGTTGCAGGGCATACAGAGATTACTTACATGGGTAGCAGAGTTGAGGTGGTGCACTCATATGTCTATCTCGGAGCTACCTTCACTGGTCCACGCTACTCTATGAGACAAGTAGCAGAGGATAGACTCACTAGAGGATATACTGCTCTAGCCCTTTTGGAAAGGCAATATTTCTAGGCGCATTTTCAAAAACCGAGAACTAAGGGTTGCTTTTTTGGCACCCTTGTCACCCCGGCACTTATGTATGCAACTCCCTTCTGGACACCAAATTTACGTCGACACATCGGCAACGCATAGAGCATCCTCAGATCATGATGTTATCACGGATGATACATAGCAAACCATCTATTCCCCACCAGATCATCCACGCAAAGTTTGTTGCGCCTCCTATGTTGATGGAGGCCTTGTTCCAGATAGTCACTTATATATAGGGAGACAGATCGCACTTCGACTCCTCCAACTTGCACTATAGTCATCACAACAGATAGCAGCCATAGGAGAGCATTCACCTGGAATGGAACAGTACTCACTTGGTTCGAGGCACATGGACTACAGATGAACCAGCTCCCTCCATTTTAGTATGATCCAAATTTCCCACAAAGGCTCTTTGATCTCTCAACTTCCATGCTTTATGAGCTGTATCTTCATTCTTGACTCTTCCCCTTCAATGAAAGGCCAAAGGTCCTCCCTCATAAGACTAAACTTCAGCTTAGTCTGCCACGTGTGAAAATTTTTCCCATTGAATTTTTCAATGAACATGTGGATAGCCATGATATGCTATGAATCTCAGAAGGTCTTATCAGAGGAGAGTTTCCAATGCCAATGTCTAATCCCTTTACAAATAATGTAAAAAATTAGGATTTCCTGGATCCCATGGCAGACTAGAGAGATCAGAGCACCCCTTGGAGGATTTCAGATGCTGCACATTGCAGAGGGTGAGGGTGATTGGTTTTCGGGCACGAGCATGGCACATAGATCCAACACCGGCCAAGGTGGCCAAGGAGAGACTTTGGTGGCTATGGATTTGGGAGTGCCAACCTCTCACGCGGTTGTAGTGGGACCTTGGAGAGTGGACTTGGCATGATCACACAGATCGGGTGGAGACTGGATGCCTCTTTTTTTGCATATACAGCGTGGCTTGGCCGCAGGATCTAGATGCCTGAGATAGATGGCACACCGATAGCAGCAGCACACTAGTAGTCTCAGGGCCTATCAGAGCGCTTCCAGATTTATGGAAGTGGCTTTGGGACAACTTTTGGCCGAGGAAGATCACTCTCTTTCTTTGGCTGACAGCACACAGGAGTCTGGCGGCGGTTGGTACTTGGGCTAGTAGTCGAAGGTCGGTCAGCAGCTTGCCCGAGGTGCGGCCATCACCAGGAGTCTCAAAAAATTCAAGGCAAATTCTAGAATCAACCTATAGCTCTAACACCAAATGTAAAAAACAATTCAATGGAGGCTATGGTGGACCATAGAGAAACATGGCTATGGCTATGGCATAGAGAGAGAGAGAGAGAGAGATGAAACACGACTCAATATGAGAGTGGTAAAATATTCAAATGCTTTCTTGATTATCATTAATAAGAGTGCCTTTAAATAGATACATGTTGCTAATGCAACTGAACATTTGTGATTAGGTGAGTGATGCAACTGAACATTTGTGATTAGGTGAGTGATTAAGTGTGAGTGGGTGGCTCCTTGATTCTCTCCACCTTTTTCCCTAAATCGGCTCCTTGCCCTTTGACTTTTGACTTTGGTTACTTTCTAGATTTTATCCAGAGTATGTGCACATGCCTTCTGCTTTTGTACTTGGATAAGACTTGTTCTCCAACAAATCTCCCCCCTTTCCTCCCTCCCAAGCTCCTCCCCCCCCCCGGCGGCAGGGGGTTGAAAATTGGAGAGCAATTATTGAAGCAACTAACTAAGCCTACTCCTAATCACACTTAGTACTTAATGGTCTACATCTTAAAATGTGAGAGAGACACAATAAAAGATAAAAGTGTACACAATAAAAGATTAAAGTGTACTTTCTATTGATGAATAAAGGGTGTATACATGAATATATAGACCTAAAAATGTCTCTTTCTCCACAAGTTTTCCCCCTTGACATGCACGACTCCTTGCATGCTACTAACTTTGGACATTGAATCTATTTTCACTTTGCTTTCACTTTATCCTAATACCCATTCACGTATTAAGATCTGCAAACCTTTACAAGAAAATATGTTCATGGTGAGGGGATTGATCACAATATAGAGCAAGACCCCCCCCACCCCCTCCCATGCGCGCGCCTCAGTGGGTTATGATCTTCTCCCGACACTATTCTTCTTGCAATCTTCACCATCAGAGAGGATACCCTGCCTCTTGCCTTTGAGGTAGGCAGCCAAAGCCGCCTCCTGCATACTCTTGGGATTGCCAGGTGCAGTAGCTTTGGTGGAGGATCCTGACTCTTCACAGAAGATTTGGCAACTTTGCATGGGTCGCGGAAGCAGGCCCGGCCCTCCTCTATGAGGAGAATGGGGGCAGCTTCACACTCCAGCTTACTCACTTCAGGATCACATCATCTATGGCCCCCGTGTCCCCTTGGACCCCTGACACCCACCACACAAACCAAAGGTGGAAGATCATTAGCAGCATCGCCGCTACACACATTTGGCATGTGCGCTGCAGTGAGGCCATTGAGGGTACTCTCACCCCTCCATCACAGACCATCAGCTGCATTCAGACGGACCTTATCCACACCCTGCAGGGACAGTGGGATCGATTGACAGGAGACTGAGACCACATGCAGCAACACCATGTGGCCTTCCTGCGGACTTGGAGTAGTGGCCCTTTCCTCACCAGACATCACTTGGCATTACACGTCCTTTGTGGGTTCCTCTCTCCTAAAATGCAGACTCCCTCCAAGAGCGGCCAGCCATGAAGGGAGCATCCCCTTCTTTTTTCTTAGAGCACTCTACCCTCTGTAGAGGGTTGTGTTCCTCCACGAGCAGATGTTTCCGTTTTTTAATACTAGAATGATCCTTTTTTTGGGAAAAAAAATGACCATCACCAATACGAAAAAGAAGAGTGATAAGAGTAGACAGAACAAACTTTGTTTGATCTGTTGTCCCACCAATGAGAGGGGTTGTCAAAAACGTCTTTCCACTGATCTTCAATGCTCAAGTCTTGAGCAAAAACCACACCTGCATAAACATCAGTAATTTAGCTTTGTGTCCTTTACATGTGGAATGAAGAAGGCTACAATGCAAAGACAGACGTCTCACGTTCTGCATTTTGAAAGTTCGACCGGACAAACTTCAGGTCTTCAACTACCACCTGCAAACCAAACAAGGATAGGTTGAACATCCTTATGGAAAAATGGCACGCATTTCAAACCCTAGAGAGATGGGGGGATAGGAACAGAATTCTTGAGGAGGTTGAAAAGGAAAAGTTGCGTCAGAAAGGGAGATGCAAAATAAAGGGGTCCGGAGAAGAAGGAGAGGAAAAACACACGGAGAAGTAGGAATATAGGGAAATGGGAGAGAATAGAAGAGGGAGTAGGGGGCAAAGCTGATTGATGAGAGGATGGCTTAGAAGGAAAGCGAATATCAGCTTGAAATTGGGGGTTTTGCCAAAAGGAACAACTGTCAGCGAAGCGGATGAAATGGTAGAGGAAAGTTCGGAACTTGAAACTGCCAATGGTTGAAACACATTTTGGACTTATGGGCCCCCAAAAAGAAAGTTGCGACCCAGAAACCCGCATTTCAGCCATTTCCTGTAACTATGTGGAATGCCATACGAGATTTTGAAAATTAAAAGTGCTAACCTTGCCCAGTGTCTTCTGTAAACCATCTTTGCCTAGAAACGTTTCAACCCACACAGAGCCAGAAACAAAAACATAACTGTCTTTTCTCAGGTGAGCTGCAGCAACTTCAGCCAAATCTCCCCAGAACTCTATGAGAAACCTGCATCCATACCAGAATCAACATATATAAACACAATTTAGCAACAATAAACTATCGAACCGTTCTCAATCAAGATTTACGCATGGTATTATTTGAACAGAAACAACAACACTTAACACTGATGAAGATTCATTCAAATGAGTGACCCCACAGGGTCCCGATCATCAAAACCGGGTCCTCTTTGTGAGGTATAATTGCTTTACTCATGTAAGAACAAAAGTAAAAAGGAATGGCTAAAAAATTAAATGCTAGTTGCCTCCATAAATGCAGTGGATTCTCCTCCAAACTACAAGTTCCTCTACTAATCTGAAAGCCCTGAACTCTAGGGCTGATTCTAAACATCAATGGTCGGCCTGCTGTAGGACAAGAAAACAGGAAAAACAGGCTGAGGGCAGTGATGAAGAACGAATGCCTGAATGGTCGGCCTGCTGTAGAACAAGTGTTATGTCCCAAACTGCTCTAGAGCTAGTATTAACCAGGGTTAGGATAATCCTAGGTTATGGGATAGCTAACCCAAGATTAGGGTTAGGGCTTGGGTTGGTGTGGGAGCCGCCAAGATCCATCCATGTGGCTAAGGGCTACCAGGATGAGGTCTAGATTGACTTAAGAGGCAGTTAGAAGTAAGACAAGGGCTATATATGACAAAAAGCTTATAATAGAGCTATAGGCCAATAATAGCCGTTTTCGACAACAGTAGCCTACCCTTATCTCATGCGACAACCAGAGTTGCTTGGCTATTGCTAAGAATCCGGTATTTGATGCGCGGACCAAGCATATAAAGATCCAGTACTAGGGAGATATTATCCTTGAATATTGTCCTAACCAAGACAACGCTGCAGAATTCTTCCAATACCAAGTATATTATTGGAGTATTTTATTTTGTACATTGTTCCATGAGCTCTTTGTTGGATTATATCATCTCCAGAGGTTCTACATCACCTTTTTTCATGCTTGTATTGGCCATTTATGAGGCCCTGCATTGGCATATCTTAGCAGAGATTATTCATCATTTTCTACCATTTTTTGGTATTTTTAGGCATTTTATGTAGCATTTTATGCTACTGCCATGTTGTCGGCCTGCTACAGCTAGCCGACCAGCATCCTAAGGGGATGTATAAGGGCTGGCTCCCTTTCCCCCAATTCATCTCATTTTTCAGCATTCAGTTGAGGTCATTAGCAGCTGCTACTGCTTCTCACCATTGTACAGCACCTACGAGCTTCCCTCGTGCTCAGATTTCAGCAATAAACATCAGTTTCCAGCATTTACAGGTCTTGTACCTAGGCCTACATCTGTGTTTTATATTTGCTTCACTTTCTTTCATGGTATCAAAAAAAAATGCTGACCTGTGAGAGCATAAGAAAGCTGTGTTTTCTGTTCTGGAGCAGAGGCTTTGACAGTTTGCTGTGTTTTCTACAGATTTCATCGTAGAAGGTGCTGCGTTTTCTTTCGGGAGCAGAGGCTTCCTCAAGAGTGCTGCGTTTTCTTCATCTGACACTTGGGACTGTTGTATTTCTAAATTTTCAACAAAGATTGCTGATTTTTCTGATTGCTAAACCCCTCTTCTAGGTGCTGAGGACAAGGAACTACATCTTGGAGAGATCTTCTTCCTCTCCTTTCAGTTTCCCACCCTCCCTCCCTTTCTTCTTACTGTACTCAGCCTGAGAGGACTTGCTGATTTTTTTTTCAGCCCCCTTTTTCTTCAGAGAAGGTTTCTTGTCAGAGGACATGGCTCGAGATTTCTCTATTGTTGCTCCTTCTCCTGTTGATTCTCTAGCACCATCACAACCTGGATCCCCTGCTCCCATCGCTCCACAGGTGGTTCCTATTCCCAATCTTTCCTCTCTGAGTTTCTCTCATCCAGGTCTTGCTCCCACCCCTACCCACATACCATCCTACAATCCTCCCCAAGTCAATGACTCCATGAAGCTTACAACAACCAACTATCATACTTGGTCTTTCTACACTCAGTTGTTGCTGGAAGGAGCCGGTGTGTGGATGGCTATCTCCACACCTCACTTGGTGGACCCTGCTTTGAGAAGCATATTGGATGCTCAGGCTCGTCTTATCATCATCCATTGCAGGACACCATCCATACAGGCACAGGTTGTCTCCTCCCGAAGTAATGCTCATCAGATGTGGATAGAGATCCAGAGGTGGTATGGGAGAGTTTCAACAATGAAGATTGCCGAATTGGAGTCAGATATGGAGAAGCTTACCATCACTAAGTCAGATAACCTGATTGAGAAGATTGGAGAGTTTTCCCGTATCAAGCTGCAACTTGAGGAGAACGGGAGCACCATCAACAATCCCCCCATAAACTTCTTGGTAAGTTGCCTGCTTCCTTTGATTCCTTCAGGGATAATATTTATTTCCGTGATCCTCTCCCCCCTTTTGAGGAAGTCGTGAGTTATCTCCACGACAAGTGCATGCTTCGGAGAAAAGGCAAGTCGGAGTCTACTTTTGTTGCCTCTGACAAGGGCAAAGGCAAAGGCAAAAAAGGAACTCCAACAACAGCAGCAACAACAACAACAAAAACAAAGGCAAAGGCGAGGGTAAATAGGATTCTAAGGAATCCAAGGACAAAAAAGATGAACGTGATTATTGTGGCAGGACAAGTTATACCGAGGCTCGCTGCTTTGCTCGTCGTGATGATTCTCGAACAGCAAAAGCCCTGGATGCTTCTAAAGCATCTGACAAGGACAACACCAAAGATAAAGGCAAAGTTTTGGAGGAGGGATCTGCCAAAGTTGCATACATGGCACTTACAGATTCATCCACTTCTTCAAAGAACTCATTCCTTGTGATCACAGATATGACTTCTCCTGAAGAGGTTAGTGTCACACTTGAAGCAGTGGAATGGGTTGGTGATAGTGGTGCTTCTACCCACATGACCAATCAGGCCCATATCTTGGAGGACTACCAGACTATCTCTTCTTCAGTTCGTATCAGCGAGACAACTCTTCGCTTCCTGTCACCGTTGTTGGTAATGTTTCTTTGGGTTCCTCTGCCACCTTACATGATGTTCTGCATGTACCACGAATTCCCAAAAATCTGTTTTCAGTATACAAAGCTTCTCAGAAGGGACTTGGTGTGTACTTTGATGATGAGGTCATCGAAGTAATCGACAGGAAGACTCTCTCAGTTGTTGCCAATGGAGTCCATGATGGGATTCTCTACAAGATCACCAATTTTTCTTCCCAGATCCCTCCCACTAATTCCCATATTCATCAGCTTTTCTCACCCGTGTTGGCTTTGGTTTCTGAGGCAGATACTTCTTTGTGGCATTCTCGCTTCGGTCATGTACCCATTGTTGCCTTACAAAAGTTCCATTCTAAGCAGGTTGTCAGCGGACTACCTCAGCTCAGGTCTCTCTCACACATCTGCTCATTCTGCATGATGGGCAAGCATCATCGAGATGCATTTCAAGAGGAGGCCACTCATCGAGCAACCGAAGACTAGAGCTTATACATGCAGATCTTGCAGGACCTATGGAGGTTGAGTCTCTTGGCGGGGCTCGATATTTTCTTCTTCTTGTGGATGATTTGGGTATGTTTTCTGCCTCGCAAGTCAGATGCTTTTGCTAGTTTCAGGACTTGGATCGCGATGGTGGAAAATCAGTCTGGGGGTAGAGTTTCATTCCTCCGGATGATAATGGTGGCGAGTTGTACCATTTGATTACTTCCTTGCTTCAAAGGGCATTCACCGACAGACTACAGTTCCTCACACTCCTTAGCAGAATGGAGTTGTGGAACGAAAGAACTGGACCGTCAAAGAGATGGCTCGTGATTTGTTGCATCATGCAGGTCTCCCCAGAATTTTTTTAAAAAAAGGACCTCACTCGCCCCGAAGTCAAAGAGGATGATCTTCACAGGTTACAGTCTGAGATCCAAAGGGTAGTCTGAGATCGGAACGACCTGTAGCACCCAGTCGGCCAGTACCAATAGGCTCACAGCTACAGTCGGCCACCTACCAAGACCTCCTGCCACCACAGAAGTGCCACCCAAGCCACAGGAAAAATGGGAAAAATATGGGAAAAAATACGGGGAGTGAGGAAAAATGAGAAAACACCTACAAGGGCAGGCACACCCACAACAAAGGCCCTAGTATCTACATAAAGACAGGAGATGACTTCTAACACCCCCTCTCAGCTCCTGGCTGTGAAACCAACCACACGAAGCTGGGGTGCTGTTAAAACCCTAAGATCTCTCTAGATAATTAACATGCATAAACATGCATAAATCAGGCTTAATCTCTACCACCCAACCACCCCCGAGCCCAAGGGTTGCACACATGAAATATAATGGAGTACCACATACCTTCACCTTAGTGTCCCATACCACCAAGAGGTATAACTCCAATACAGCAGCACTCAGCTCTATAGTGAAATGGCAAGAATGTAGATACAATCCTCTACACAAGAGAATCCCCCTTGAGTGTGCCCCATGCCCCTATTATATAGGAGGGCCCTCAAGTGACTCTTGACTCTCCATTTCCCATGTGTGACCCTTGGATGCCTGACCCTAACCTTAACCCTTAAGGTTAGTCCTAACCCATGCTCCACTAGAGCTTGTTCCCATGCTCCCATGCTCACAAGCCTAATGTGGGTTAGCCTCCTAGTATATGCACAAATAATGTGTACATAACATACTTCCCCTCTCTCAAAACATTGCACTCTTGCAATGAAAAGAAGGAAATTTGCGCTGAATATTCTCAACCGACTCCCAAGTCGAATCCTTTATTTCCCTATCTTTCCACAAAATTTTAACTTCAGGAATTAGTCGACTACGAAGTTTCCTTTCCCTGAATTCAAGTACCCTTTCAAGTTCATGTGGAACATAAGATAAATCTTCGACTTCAACGAGTTCTTGAGGAGTAACTATGTTATCCTCACCTCCCAGCTTCTCTTTCAATCTACTGACATGAAAAACTGGATGAACTCTAACATGTGGAGGCAGTTTTAACTCATACGCAACCGTGCCAATTCGACGAATAACTCGAAATGGACCACAATATCTAGGAGATAATTTCGAGCATTTTCCCGTTGATAAAGTTTGAGAGTCTTTAGGAACTTTTAAATAAACCAACGCTCCTGGTTCAAAAGACCGAGATGAGCGTCCTCTATCAGAATAAAACCGTGCTCTATCCTGAGCACTCCTGATAGAATCCCGAGCTTCGATCAGCATTTCCTGCATATCACGCAAGAAATCCCTCGATGCATCAAGCTCGATGTCCTTAAGACCAACATCAATAGGTGCTCTGGGTTGATATCCATACATAAGCATAAACGGACTAAAACCTGTAGCCGTATGTTTAGAACTGTTATAGGCAAATTCCATCAGTGGAAGATACTTTTCCCAATTTGATGGTTTTCCAGAGACATATGCACGAAGCATATCCTCTAGAACCTGATTCACCCGCTCTGTTTGCCCATCAGACTGCGGATGATCAGAGGAACTCATACTTAAAGTTGTTTCCAATTTCTTGAAAACTTCCTGCCAAAAATTAGCTGTGAACTTAGAGTCCCGATCGCTCACAATATCAGAAGGTAGACCATATAGTCTAAACAGTTGTTCGACAAATTGGTACGCCAATTCCGAAGCTTTAACTGTTGTTTTTGTGGGTAAAAACCTAGCCATCTTTGTCAATCTATCCACGACTACCCAAATGGCATCGTGACCCCTGCTGGTATGTGGAAGTCCCGTGATGAAATCCATGGAAATACTTTCCCACTTTCTAGACGGAATGTCCAAAGGATGTAATAACCCAGCAGATTTAAGGCGTTCAGCCTTGTTTATTTGACATTGATGACATTGGACCACATAACCCTGAATAAAATCTTTCATTTTTGGCCAATAAAATGTCCTTCTAACTAAAGCCAAGGTACGCTGTATGCCAGGATGTCCTGCCGATGGTGCATCATGGCACTCAAATAGGATCCTTAACTTAATTTCCGACACATCCGGCACGCAAACCTTATCATTTCGGAATAAAAGACCATTCCGAAGAAAAAATTGGTTGGCTTTTCCTTTCACCAGGTTTTGATCTACTTCAGAGTTGGACCCTGATTTTGCCAAATTCCAATATTTTCCAAAGAAAATATCTGTGCTGCATTTTTCCCTGAGTGAATCGTACAAGTTAGAAGTAATCTCAGTGAAGCAAAGCTCATTAACTTCACCGATTCGACTCAATGCATCAGCAATGCGATTTAAGCTACCCTTTCTGTATTTAATCATAAAATCGAAATCTTGCATCAACTCAGCCCATCTTGCTTTTCTACCCTTCAAGTCCGGTTGATCACAAATATACTGTAAAGATTGATGATCTGTTAAGACCATAAACTGAGACCCGTAAAGATACTGTCTCCGTGCCTTTAAAGCATAAATGATTGCATACAACTCTTTCTCCTGAACTGGGTACCTAGTCTGTGCATCATTGAGTTTCTTACTCTCGAAGGCCACAGGCTTCCCATCCTGGAACAAAGCTGCGCCTACCGCAAAATCACTAGCATCAGTCTCAACAATGTAAGGTCTGCTAGGATCTGGCAAAGCTAACACAGGAGCATCTCGAACTTTATTTTTCAAAATTTCAAAAGCCTCCTGTAGCTTATCATTCCAACAAATTGGAGAATTGGACTTTTTATTTTTACCTTTAAGAAGATTGGTAAAAGGTACAGTCAACTTCGAATAATCTTTAACAGATTTTCGAAGAAATACCACAAAACCTAAGAAAGATCTTAGCTGTTTGACCGTACGCGGAACTGGCCATTCCAAAACCTTTTGGATGCGATCCAAGTCTATACTTAAGCCATCTCGAGAGATTTTATGACCTAAATATAACAATTCCTTTTGAAAGAAATCACACTTAGATAATTTACAATACAGCTTTTCCTTCCTGAGCCTTCCTAGAACCTCTTTAAGATGACTCTCATGCTCATCCAAAGTTTTGCTGTATATCAAAATATCATCTAAGAAAACCACCACACATTTTCCTAACAGATCTCGGAATATATCATTCATCATCTGTTGGAAAGTTGCTGGTGCATTAGTGAGACCAAAGGGTAACACTAAAAATTCATAATGGCCATATCTTGTCCTAAAAGCAGTTTTAGGAACATCTTCCTTTACTATACGGATCTGATGATAACCTGTTCGCAAGTCAAGCTTAGTAAAATACTTAGCTCCATGCAACCTATCAATAAGATCATCTGATCTAGGCAATGGGTATCTATTTTTAATTGTAACCTTGTTAAGACGTTTATAATCAATACACATCCTCCAGGTACCTTGATCCTTTTTCTTAACCAGGAGAACTGGTGCACCCCAAGGAGACTTACTTGGTCTAATTTGACCCATCCTCAAATATTCAGCTAGTTGTTTGGCTACCTCATCCTCCTCAGATTGGCTAAGCCGATACGGAGGAATACTAACAGGTTCTGCCCCTGGTACTAGCTCTATTTTATGGTCCACCTCTCGTTTAGGAGGTAATCCATGAGGCAATTCATCAGGAAATACATCCTGAAATTCGCTTTTAATGGAACTTAACACTTTACTTTCCCAAACATCTAAAGAAACACTGTTTGCATCAAAATGAATATACGAAGACACTGGATCCATAACCAACTGGAAAAGTTCATAGTTAAAAATATCTTCCATTAATTCCAGCTCATTGATAAAAGTTTCCTTGGGTACAACAATGTTTCCTTTAAGAGTTACAAGGCTTCCATTGTGATGAAAAGACATCAAATGTTTGACCCAATCAATAGAAAAATTCTTATTTTTGCTATGAAACCATTCCATTCCCAAAATTATATCAATATGACCCAAGCTCATGACATGGAAATCAAGCCTATCTGAGTACAATTGGATGTCTAATGGTAAATTTGACACCTTCTTGTCCCAAAATTGGACTTGTCCTCCAGCCATCCTGACCTTGTACATGTGATCATTCTGCATGGTTTCCAGCTTCATCTTCTGTACCACAATATTGTTAATAAAATTGTGAGTACTACCAGGATCAAACAAGATATGAACCTGATGTCCTTTTACCGATCCATAAACACGAAATAATTAGTGAGGACCATAAACGTCTTTATTGAAAGTACAATCTGAACATTGGGTTCCTTCAAGATGTGAAACATTAACTTCAGAGAATTTACAAAGAATTTTTTGAAATTTTTAATCAACCTCGAACGCATTAGAATACGAACGGTCAAAAAATTTCGGAATTCCAATGGTTTTTCCGGAATACGGAAAGCCAAACGTTTTGGGAAAATGAAAAGACAAAAAAAAATCGGAATGTGAAAGGTCAAAAGTTTCCGGAATACGGAAGGTCAAAAGTTTTTCCGGAATTCGGAAAGCCAAAAGGTTTCCCGAGAATGCGGAAAGCCAAAAGGTTCAATGAAGAGGGAAAAATTCCAGGATAAAGAATACAATTTTCAGAGAAATAATGTATTTTTTCAGGATTTTTTTTCCTTTTTCTAAGCTTTTCCAAATGAAGGCATCTTGAAAAAAAAAATACCTTTTTCTTTAAAAAAAAAATTCCAAAAAAAGCTTATAAAAAAATTTAAAAGGGGGGGGGGCGATTTTTGCCCGCCGGCTGCTGCGCAGCCCCCCGCCCTGCGCTCATGCGTGGAAATGGCAGAGAGGAGGAGGGGATGCAATCCTCTCCTCTCTCTTCTCTTCTCTTCTCTCTATCCTTTCATACCCCAAAATCTCTTCTCTACTCTTCTCTGTTTAGAGATTAGAGAGAAGCTTAATTACTTATTAATCATAATTAGTGTTTAATTATGATTAATATTTAATTAAATTATCTTATTTAAAATAAATTTCACATATGAGAGAGAAATGGAGGTAAAAAATCCAGCTTTTGAGGAAGAGAAGATCTTTACGCACACGGTAGAGAACTCACGCATCAATTGACTGCCCCACATTGCTTTTCAGCAAGAAAAATTGGCAGAAAATTGAAAACATGCCCGCGGAAAACCCGCAAAATGTATTAAAAATTACATTTTTACCAAAAAAAAATGCTCAAAAAATCTCTAAAAAATTAGGAAAAATTTCCTAAAAATTTTAGAAATTTAGGGAATCCATTCTACCAACAATATTCACAATAAAATATGTGAAATTTGGTAAGAATTTCCATGAATGCTTATTTTAACCATAAAAAATAGGGAAGAAATAGCATTAAACTCACGGGATTCCCCCACAACGTCGATTCGTCCATTGAGTAGAAGTAACATGCGTTCCAATCGCCATATCGACGATCCACGAGCAAAATCACCAAAACAAACCAATAAAATAACATTTTATTTAGTAAATGTAAAAATTTACTTTAAAAAAAATGCCAAAAATTGGAGTAAGAAAGTAGAAACAACAACAATTAACTAGAGATTGCTCTGATACCACTGTTAAAACCCTAAGATCTCTCTAGATAATTAACATGCATAAACATGCATAAATCAGGCATAATCTCTACCACCCAACCACCCCCGAGCCCAAGGGTTGCACACATGAAATATAATGGAGTACCACATACCTTCACCTTAGTGTCCCATACCACCAAGAGGTATAACTCCAATACAGCAGCACTCAGCTCTATAGTGAAATGGCAAGAATGTAGATACAATCCTCTACACAAGAGAATCCCCCTTGAGTGTGCCCCATGCCCCTATTATATAGGAGGGCCCTCAAGTGACTCTTGACTCTCCATTTCCCATGTGTGACCCTTGGATGCCTGACCCTAACCTTAACCCTTAAGGTTAGTCCTAACCCATGCTCCACTAGAGCTTGTTCCCATGCTCCCATGCTCACAAGCCTAATGTGGGTTAGCCTCCTAGTATATGCACAAATAATGTGTACATAACAGGTGCCGCCTGAGCAAAGCCTGAGATAGCGACTTCGTGAAGAGGTCCACCGTACTGTCCTCCATTGAATAGAACTCTAGCAAGATGTCATCAGCAACAATCTGTTCACGAACAAAGTGCCTCGGGATGACCGTGGGTTCCTCCAGTGGAAGCCCAATCCTGCCATGCAACCTCTGCAATCTTACCACCTCACAAGCAGCATCACAAGCAGCCCGATAGTCTGCCTCTGTCAACGACAAGGCAAAAGATGACTGCCTCTTACTGCTCCATGAAACTACTCCTGGGGCTGAAGTAGATCTCCTCGTGTCTGGATCTCCTCCACAATCTGAGTCACTCCAACCGTGGAGTTGGACTCCATCCATCAATCCCCCTCCTATGTAAAAGAGTCCATGATCCTTCGCATGCCGCAAAAACCACAAGACACGCAATCCTGCCTCCCAAGGAGTCATCTGCAACCATGAGCTCAACTGCCTCATCAAGAAGCTCCCGTCCAATCCGATATCCATCAACCAAATCAATGGACCATTCTGCTTCCGAGTCAAAGAGACATCACACTGCTCACAAGGATCAACACCTGTTAAGGTGGAAAGCCAGGTCCTGGAAACCTGCTGAAGACCACGCAAGGCCTTCTGAAACCTGTCAACCACCCCCTCTGAATCCGGAACCACTAAGCTTGGAGAGTGCGCAACATCCACCTCCTTCTGCAAGTAATCAACTGCCACCTGCCTGGCTTTCCAAGAGGTCCCCGTGGAAAGAACATCCTCATCTATAGAAGTTTCTTTGTCCCGAATGCTACGAGACATTAGAGCATAAGTTACCTGTTCAGTTTCCTCTGACTGATAAACCCAAGAACCACCAACATCAGTACTGGAAAGTTGCTGCCAACTGTTGCCATCAACTGGCAAGCTATCCTCCATCTGGTCCCGGAGAGCCTGCACCTGCAGCATATCCACACTTAAGTGGCCATTACCAAACTGCCACTCATCACAAAACTGAGGACCTGGGAGAGAGAGTGCTGAAAGTTTGTAAACTCCATTCTCCACTCCGCCTTCCCAAACTACCTGGCCTGTTGCCTTGTCCCGGAAAGCAACAAAATGCTCATCAAACTCCACCCGTACGCCAGTCTTGCAAACCTAATGCACTGACAACAGATGAAAACCAAGTGATGGAACATACAACACCTGGGAGGAATGCTTCCCCCCTCTGTCATCGGGAATTCTGCCTTTAGTTTCTCGCAATCAACGTCGGACTTCTTCTCAGAAGACTTCTTCGATGAATCTCCACCCTGAGGAGGGTTCGAGAATCTTTCCTCCTGGTCCAAGACCATGGGCACAAGCTCCTCCCAAGTAATGGTGTTGAGCCTGCCACTGGTAATCAAAGACGAGTAGAATGCTGAGTACTGAGAGGGCAAATGCGACAGCAACGTTATGGCCATGTCCTCCGATGATATCTCCTTCCCAGCCTGGAGAACTTCCTACTTAAGAGCCCGCAGCTTGTTAATATGCTCCCGCATCATCAACGACTTTGCAAGGCTCATAACCCGCATCTGTACTTCCAAGGAAATCCTCTTCATGAGCGATACCCTGTTGTAAAGAGAAGCCAAATGCTGCCATATACCTCTAGCCAACGTCATATGCTTGATACGATTGATTACCTGCGGTGTGCAGTTGAGGAAGATAAATGAACGGACCTTGGTGTTGACACAATCCCACAACTGTGCCTGTGCCTCCCGGTCCTTTTTACGAATCAACGATAACTCCCCTTCCTCTACTTCCGGCCGTGGAACCCCAACAACGATGAAATTAGCAAGGTCGTAAGACTCCCATCATAACCTTCCATACGCCGTAGTTGTTCCTGTCCAACTGACGGTCCACCGGGAACGTGGGGAGTGTAGGGATCTTCACATGCCTATCGGCCATCTCTAACAAATCTGCCATTGCGAGGATGTACTCTAAAAAAGGGTGGGTGGGTGGGAACAAAGAAGAACTTACACCTGCAAGTGGCTGTCCAGCAAATCAACCCGCCGTTCTCTTGCTTCTCCTCTTCCTGAACAGCCCCGTACAGTCCACTAATCCGCAATACAACAATTCCCTTCTTGCTCACACAAATCCCAAGAACTATCACGAGCCTAGGGCTCTGATACCATGTCAGAATACACAGCGGAGATGATGACCAAATTTGGGAACACGAGCAAACGCAATGCAGAAAAACAGCACAGGAAAGGGAGAGAGATAGAGGCGTGTAACTCTGCTCTATATACACAAAGAAGATCCCGAAATAATGATACAAGATTGGCAAGGGGCTGTGGGGCCATTTTATATGGCCCCCATACAGCAGTCGGCAAATGACAGCCGACAGGGGCATGTCCACCACGACTAGCATAAACACCAGTCGGCCAATGGTGTACAGTCAGCTAGCATGGAGAAAGGTGTCCACGACGTGTAGCACCCAGTCGGCCAATACCAATAGGCTCACAGCTACAGTCGGCCACCTACCAAGACCTCCTGCCACCACAGAACTGCCACCCAAGCCACATGAAAAATGAGAAAAATATGGGAAAAAATACAGGGAGTGAGGAAAGTGAGAAAACACCTACAAGGGCGGGCACACCCCCAACAAAGGCCCTGGTGTCTACATAAAGACAGGAGATGACTTCTAATAGGTGTCTCTTTATTGAGCAAGAGCTACACCATCCAAAGAGGAAGTGAGGAGGTAAATGCTATATTGAACGGCCTAGGGATAACTCCCCATATCTTCTACCAAGCTCCTATCCTGCCTGGCCCTACAAACAATTCACTTTCAACATGATTATTAATCATCTTGTTTATAGCACGCGACTATGAGGTCAATGTGGGATTGTACATCCTTGAATCAGGATATAATACATGACGGGGGTTTGCAGTGGAAAAAGGGTAGTCAATGGGGCGACGAACCAGCTGTTGGGGATGCTTCATCTAAAGCAAAAGCTTCTGTGCTTAGGGCTCTGACACATGTAAAAATCAATGTTTTCCTCAGCTATACTACCACTTTAAAGTTCCCAGGTGCTCTTCTTGTGTTCTACAAACAAACAGTAAGTTCCCTGGTGTAACACCTGTGAACAACTCTGCTTATAAGAGGTCAAACTTGTGCTGTACACAATGGCAGCATGGATAAACTCATGTTGTACACAATGGCAGCATGGCAAGCACTTGCTTCGACTTCTCACTATGAACAACAAGAAAAAGGCACAAGAGATAAAAAGTACCAACTATCATCTCTGATCTTCCGCTTCAATTTTATGGAGGAGCTAGCTACAATTTTGCCGGAGTCAAGGTACTTGATGTTCACATCACGGCCGATCGTGCCGATGAAGCTGACGCTGTTCACGGCCATGTCGTCCTGCCATTCCATCACTTCCGGCCTTTTGAATTCATGACCTGAAGAAATACCAGAAGCTGCAGAAGCGGAAGCCGCAGAAGAAGAAGACGGAGATGCGAAGTTGAGAACGGCCAACGGATTGCACTGTTGCACTTTCAAAAGGGACAAACAAGGGTTTAAGGCATGCTTGAATGATGATGATGATGATGATGATGGCGGCCTGAGCTTGAAGTCCATCCTGCTGCCTACCAGCGTGCTCAGACGAGCCCCCACACCATGCGACGCCATCGACGAGATTGTTGTTGGCCAAATTTTGCATGTACACTTTATTTTGTTTTATTTTTGTTTGTTTTTTGAGCCGGGGTCAGAAGTGAGCAAGCTCGTTCCAAGACTCGAACAGAGAAACGCTTTTGTCATTAGCTTCGTCGTCTCTATCACATAGATGGTTTCACTACTTTCCTAGTACTAAAGTTTTTTCTCAAGCCATGTGGTTCACCATATTTTTTACGATGTATTTTGCCCTTCCTATGCTAACCAAGTAAAGCAATTAAATTTCAAAGTTATAAGTTGTTGAAAGAATATTGCATTGGAAATCAAAGCTCCACTAATTGTCCCAGGTACCGGCTAGCTCTAGTTTGTAAGGCCTCCTCTATAAGGAGAAGCCCTGGTTGAGTAGCCTCAACGATTGGAGACATCTGACTTGAGCTATGACGCTTATTAGAGGCCATATCAATATATAGACCAGTAGCACAATCCCCCCATTCATCAGCCACACATCTATTAGAGGCTATATCAATATATGGACGAGTAGCACGGCCCCTCATTCTCATCAACCACACATCTACCTTCATTGTTTGTGTGCCCTTCTATTCATAGTGTACACCACCTATGTTTGCGATTTTCCACCATCAAAGCTCATATACACCTGTGAAGCGGAAGCCATCTCTTGTAACAATAACTCAGTATTATTCTCCATCTCTTTGCAAGTTGTGCTAAGTTAGCACAAATGTTTGTAATAATTCTTGCACACTTGTCCCAACCCATAATTCTGCATACCCTTAAAGTGTGGGTTGGTGGTATCTCTTCTCTATTAGCAGATCTTAAGATGCTAAGGTGGAGTTGAGTAAATGTAGTGTGGTGGGCTAATGGGCCCATCATTTTCCCAAATAGAAAGCTCATGGTCAACAATTCTCTCTTGATGGACAATTTGTTCATTGAGCTAACCCAAGAAGCTATTCAAAGGGGAATGACACTTCAAACTGAGAAAATTTTGCATGAGAGATGTAAGGGGTAATCAGAAAGATAGGAAAGTTCAGAGTAGAAGGTAGTAGTTTGAATAACAATAAGACCTGATATTGAAAAAAATGGCAAGGCACTCATTTAAACAAGGAAGAGAGCAAAAGGTACTAGTTTGAAGAACAATGGGACCTGATGTTGAAAAAGAGACAAGGCACTCATTTAAACAAGGAAGAGAGTAACATCAATACCACTGGTCTTAAGCACAAATGGAGACGTTTGAAGACCAAAGAGCTCATACTAATAGGATATTATCCAAGAAAGTCCTTTTTAAAGCTAGTAAATCAACTTCCAAATACTCCTTTAGATTCCTCAAAGACAAGCACAAGTAGTAGGTTGAAGAGCAATGGAACCTAATGTTGAAAAAGGGACAATGCACTCACTTAAACAAGGAAGAGTGACATCAATGTTGCCACTAGTGTCAAGCATGGATGGAGACATTTAAGACCAAAGAGCTCATACCAATAGGATATTACACAATAAAGTCCTTATTAAAGCTAGTAAATCAACTTCCAAATACTTCTTAAATTCCTCAAAGACAAGCAAACTACTCACTCCATATGATATGTGAAGGATGTAAATGACAAGATGCTTAGAGACCCTTAAAAATGCCTCTTAAAGATGGCTAAAACTTGAGATGAATATGTGGGCAATACACTAAGCCAAGAACATCATTGAAAAGAAGGTGTCGCACATTAGGCTAGGTGGGTGTAAAGGCCCATAGAGCAAGATGAGTGCCTCGTGACTCTTAAAAATCATTCAAAAGTCATGAGTGCCTCATAACTCTTAAAAATCATTCAAAAGAAGGTGTTACAAGATCATGCTAGGATGGGTGGAAATGCCCAAAGAGCAGGATGAGTGCCTCATGTCTCAATAGATCAAGCTAGGTGGGTGGAAAGGCCCATAGATCACTCAAATTATTGCTTGTGATTCAATAAATCATTGGAGGCTCATTACCCTACTGATTATGCTATACAAAATCCTGGCATAAGTGTTACATAATGTCCACCCTTTAGTTGTACAGGACACCCGGACGCTAGTGTGACCCCACATTAAATATCGGTTACCTAGTATTATTGGCCTATATAGCTTGAGACCATGCTTGATGGGTGTATGTTGTTAGGGTGTAACAAGTAGTGCCATACTTGATAACTGGACTATGCTAGATAACTGCACACGGTCGAAGTGTAACAAGTGGTTTACACAATTGATGTGCCATGCTAATTGAAAGTGTAACAAGTGGCAATACACTCCATGCTAGATGACGTGTATAATGATACTCTAATCATAGTGAAAAAAGTGGTAAGTGATACTCTCATCGTAGTGAAACAAGTGTGTAAGTGTATGTTGTGTTTGTGCCTAACAACGTTTCAGATTGGGATTAATTGTAGAGAAGGGCAATTAATTGGAACAACTAATATGTTTACGTTTGAGAGTTATACGGGGACACCCATACGCTAGTGTGACCCCACATTAAATACCGGTTATCTAGTGTTATTAGCCTATATAGCTTGAGACCATGCTTGATGGGTGTATGTTGCTAAGGTGTAACAATTAGTACCATGCTTGACAACTGTATTGTGCTCAAAGTGAAACAAGTGGACTATACTAGATAACTGCACATGGTCGAAGTGTAACAAGTGGTTTATGCAATTGATGTGCCATGCTAATTGAAAGTGTAACAAGTGGCAATACACTCCATGCTAGATGATGTGTATAATGATACTCTAATCATCGTAGTGAAACAAGTGGTAAGTGATACTCTCATCGTAGTGAAACAAGTGTGTAAGTGTATGTTGTGTTTGTGCCTATCAACGTTTCATATTGGGATTAATTGTAGAGAAGGGCAATTAATTGGAACAACTAATGTTTGAGAGTTAGGTGATGAGTAGTGCATGTGTCGCATATAAGGGATCTTGTCTATTTCATATTATTATTTATGATTTGATGATGAGTGCGAGGATCACCAATTTAGGTGCCACATGAGTTTTATTGTTGTAGTCCATGTTCATTCGAGCCTCTGAGCCATGCTTTTGTGCCTCTGAGAGCCATGATGGGTCAATGAACCTCTAAGTCTGTTTATGGTATTCCATGTCCATAAGAACCTCTGAGCCATGCCTGATCAGCCTCTAAGCCATGTTCAAACCTCTGAGTTTACCTTTGCAGGTTATGACGTCGATAGCGATGCGCACGATTTGTTGCATTTTGTGTTATTCGATTTCTTCTACACAAATGAGGATAGTTGTTTCCTCAAATGAGAGGACTTACAGGTATATATTTTATCATATTTTTTATGCATAATAATCATAGAAAAATATGCTTGATTTAATGTGTATAGAAACCAGCTTAATAAATGGAATGTGCAAAGGTGCACAAGGTTATTATATGTGCAAATGTGCACAAGGTTATTTTATGAGTTATTTTTATTGGCAACATGTCAAATGTTTGTACAAATTATTTATGCACGCTTTTGCATGGCGTTGCTATATTCCTAGCATATAAGTTAGAAGAGTTTGGAATATTTACACTTAGTGTGTGAACAAGCTCTAGTGTTTGAGCTATTTTTGTAAAAGTGGAAAAGCAAGCCCAATTTTGTACACACAACTATTAACAGCTCCTTGGGCTATATATTGAAATGAAATTATCAAAATACTCATGTCCTGGAAGTGGAGCTACACGCATGAGGGGAGAGATTTCACCCAATAGTGTCTTGATGGTGATGTTGTTCTGTTTCTCTTATTGTATGCTATGATATGCTCTATCATATCAATTTGATTCAAGTACATGCTTTAATCTTTGATGTTTTTGTGAGTTTTTAATTATTTCTTCAAGAAGTATAAAAGGTCCCATGATAGAGCTTTGGATTAATTCAATCTTCTTGAAGCCGATCAAAGACTTGTAGACAAAGAGGTGAAAGAGACAAAGGCAAAGGGTAAAGCAAGGTGGAAAACCATTAGTGGGTTTGTGAAAACCACAAAACAACCTTTAATCTCACTAATCCTCTTTATAATCCATCCGTACGAATCGAATCAGCAAAGGGAAGGAGCATAGAGAGCCATAGCAAGATTCCTAAGCTAGTGGAAGTGTCAAAAATCCATCATCGAGATGGATGACGGTGGCCCTCTCCTTCTTTTTGCTACACAACGGTTTACAATGAGAGTGGGAGAATTAAAAAGCTAAAATTTTATTTTTCTTATTATTAATTTTCCTTCTCTAATCTCCCTCCAACTCGACAAGACAACGAGCTTCTACTCAAATATTTTTTTTCTCCCCTCCAATTTGCGGTGCACGCTAGTGGCTGGTATTCTTCTCTGCGTGGTCTGCATGCCGTGGGCCATTTCTTTCGTTAAGCTTTACAAAGCTTAGTAAGCTTTACTTCAAAGCTTAGGAAATCTTTGATTAAAGCTTAGCATTAAAAGCTTTTGTCTCTTTAAAAGCTTAAAATAAAGCTTTTATACATATTTTCAAAGAGGGTTTACAAGTGCAATTTGTGGACATCTAAAATCTCAGCACAAAAATTTTTGATTTTTAGAGAATTTGGTAAGAGGTGGTTTCTGCGCAAAGCTCGGCATCAAGAAATTATTACCTTGGTTATCTTCTTCGACAATTTTCAACTCTTTTGAACAACGAGTTATTTCTTAGATTTATTTCGGCATTAAGGAGTTATCTTCCACATCGACCATCATTTATTGAGCAATATTCTCGAGCTTTTGAAGATTTTCAGAGCCATGGTTATTAGTTGATTTTTCATCATCAACAAATATTATTTTTTCCACTTACTCTTCGACATATGAGCTTTCGACTTTTTAGGAATTGCAGATTAGTATATGCAAAATCTCCGATGATTTACCAGTTAAGTATTTGCCTTGTGTAATTTAATTACTTACATAAAATAAAATTGCTATTTGTCGATTCATTTTCTTCTAACTAATATTTCACAGTCCAACCTAAGTAAGTTTCTTCATTTTCCATAATATTAACCATCAGCAAATTAAAACGTCACATATGCTTGCGATATTTGTGTCCTTTTAATGATGTATTTTGTAGCAAAGCTATCCGACACTTGTAAGTAAGTTGCTACTCTCTATAACTTAGTAAATAATTCCTCCCATATTTCTATGTAAACTTTATCTTTCAAACAGTGATTCCGAGCACTTCCAAATAGGCTTCTCATTTGTATTCTTACAATAGTGATCATACTTCAAATATAATCTTGTTATATTTAACATGATTTATCTTTCAGACAATGATTTGAGCACTTCTAAGTAAGCTTCTCATTTGTATCCTTGCAATAGTGATCATACTTCAAATATAATCTTGTTATATTTAACAAGTATAATATTTCTAATTCAATTGTTAAAGAAGTTCATAGTTATATCGACTAATTTTTGAGGTAAACCGATTTCTTATAATATTGTTGGAAGGTCTCTTTTGTGACCGTGAATACAGATAACCAATTTCATACGAATTTTATTATTCAACAAATTCGTATCCTTTTTCATATCCGACTCTTGAGGTAACATATTTATTTCATTCGATTATTCCTACAATAAATTTTATTTAACACTTTGTGTAAATTTCAAGGAGAGTTTTTATGCATCAAAAGTAGAACTTCTTGAAGGAATTGGCCCTTCCATCTTCTTGAAGGAACTGGCCCTTCCATCTTGAACTATACTTTATGCATCAAAAGTAGAACTTCTTGAAGGAACTAGCCCTTCCATCTTGAACTATACTTTATGCAATGAACTAGCAATGATCACTCAAGGCATGGAGTGATGACATGGGTGTAGGAGCACCATCCATAAGCAAGGAGAAGGGCAAGGTTGCCATGGAAGCTTATTAGCTTGTAATTTTGACATGGGTGTAGGAGCACCATCCATAAGCAAGGAGAAGGGAAAGGTTGCCATGGAAGCTTATTAGCTTGTAATTTTGATTAGTATGAGTTAATTGTGATTAGCGATTCACATTAGCCTATATACCATGGCCTCCTTTTCACACATACTTACTAATGTCCACCCTACTTGGCCTTTGGCCCATAAACCGATGTCCCCCACTTACACTTGGCCCTTTGGCCCAATGCAACTTATGCTTGGCCCTTGGCCTCATATGTGTACAACTTGTGTCCACCACCGCTTCATTACAAACCATCCCCACCCAAATATGTTCCGTCCTCGAAACATACTCAAAGTAGAACCATAGTATGGATGGTTTGCATAAGCATCAACATGAATCACTTTACACTTGTTTGCCAAAGCTATCCAAAAGAGCATGATTTGAGCCTTTCAGACCTCCAAAACTTCATGAAATACTCCAACTCATTGCCAATCATGGCTAAGAAATGTATATGTCAATTGCATCCATTTGAACCTCTTTTATGCCTCATAACAGTAAATTATAGCAAGTTATTTTTTATTGTTTTGACTCAAGAATGCACCTTGGATGCATCAAAAAGGTGTTCCATCCCCTCCAACATAGAGGCGGCGGGCTGCCATGTTGCTTCATCTTGAGGTAAACCTTTCCACTTGGCAAGGTATTCATGCAAAGTGCGGTTGCGCAACACCTTCTCTCTTTCTCCCAACACCTTCTCGGGTATGTACTCCATGGGTGGAAGCTCATTTAATACTTACATCTCCAGACTAACATATGCCTTCAAATGTGATACATGAAAGATATCATGTATTCTTGTAGTAGATGGAAGTAGCACAATTGATAAGCCACTTCACGAACTCTTCTCAATACTTTGTATGGCCCATAATAACGGTGTGCAAGATTTGTGTTGGTACTACCTTTGAGAGATCCATATGGAGTCTTAAGTATCCTCAAGAACACAAAGTCACCTTCTTTGAATTCCAATGACCTTCAATGTGCATCTTCATAATGATGTTATATAGATTAAAATAAAATGTGGGTAGTCAATGTCTTGATGTTATATGAGTTGATGTATACATGTCTTGATGTTAGATTAATATAAAATGTCTTAATATTATATGAGTTGATGTATACATGTCTTGATGTTAGATTAATATAAAATGTAGGTAGCCAATATCTTGATATTATATGAGCTGCTATCTACATGAGTAGGTAAATATCTTAATGACATATAGATTAGAGTAATTTGTGAAATGTTGATTAAGGCAAATGGCCTATATTATTAAAAAATCTCAGTTGCGAGGTGATGTAGGTTCTTACCCCCTCTTGAGCTTAGCAGCCTGCACATCACAACTTGGGCTATGTTGTGGGTTACTTTGTATACATGATTATCCTAATAAACCTCCGTATAGGTTGTCAAAAGTGGAGAAAAATGAAGTGGCAAAGCAAGTTAAAGAGCTCATTGTTATTGGTTTGGTGGAACTGAGTCAATCACCATTTGCATCGCCCATTTTATTGGTGAAGAAGAAGGATGGGACTTTTAGAATGTGCATAGATTATCGGGATGTTAACAAAATCACCATCAAGAATAGGTACCAAATCTCAAGAATTGATGATATTTTGGATGAATTGAAGGGTGCGAATTTCTTCACCAAGATTGACTTACGGTTCGGTTACCACCAAATAAGAATGAAAAGTGGGGATGAGCACAAGACAACATTTTGTACCGAAAGAAGTCTCTATCATTTCATGGTGATGCCATTTGGCTTATATAATGCACCGGCCACTTTTCAAGCATTGAACAAAGTGCTACAACCATTCCTCTTCAAGCTAGTATTGGTGTTTTTCGATGATATATTGGTGTATAGCAAGAGTGAAGAGGAGAACTTGGTTCATGTGTAGGAACATTGAGAGCCAACCACTTGTATGCCAAAGAAACTAAGCGCACATTCATAGAAAAAGAGGTGGAATACCTTGGTCATATTGTGAGTATTGATGGCATAAAGGTGGACCCCAAGAAGGTGGAATGTGTAAAGAATTGGCCTACTCCCACCAATCTCACTCAAGTGAGGGGATTCTTAGGTCTCTCATCATTCTATCGCCGGTTCATTAAGAAATATGCGCATATAGCAGCTCCTTTGATGGATAAGTTGAAGAAAGAGGAATTCTTTTGGGATGTAACAGCACAAAAGAGCTACTCCAAAAATAAATGCCAAGAATTCTCTTTGTTGGATCAACAGCCCATATGACATGTTTCTTTTCATTAGTTTGAGGTCTTGGAAGATAACCCATCATGACCTTCCATATGAAAGCTGCCTTAAGCTAGTGATGATAGATCCCAAAGGTTAGCCATTGATGTCATGTTCCCTTTTGGGATTGCATAACATAAGGTTGCACGATCAGTTGATTTCTAGTCGACCTTGCAAGCTATTGCCGATCATCCATTAAACTAGATAATTATACGATGGAGACTCTTGATAAGGATTTGGCCTCGATGAGTGCCCCATCAATTGTCTCCAAAGTAATTAAAGCACCTAGTTTAGTTTCCAAAGAAACATTGACCATGGAGATGTTAGTTGATGAGTTAATATGCTTGACCATTTAATTTTAAGCGGGTTATCACAACCTTATAAGTTGCCAATCAACCATCAAACTGGATAATTATATATTAGAGCTCCTGGGTGGTAAGGATTTGACATGATGAATGCCCCATTAGTTGTCTCCTACAAGTTACTAAAGCACTTAGTTTAGTTCCAAAAGAAACATTGACCATGCAAATTTTAGTTGATGAGTTAAGTGCACTTTTAGTTCCCAAAAAAACATTGATCATGTAGATGTCAGTTAATGAGTTAAGTGCACTTTTGGATCCCAAAGAAACATTGACCATGTAGATGTTAGTTGTGCACTTTTAGAGGTCCTAAAACTGGGATTGATGAAGCCCTAAATACCACAAGGTATCCACATTTGTATCCTTAGGGGGATTTGGTGTTGTGTGCAATTTATTGCAAAATCATGTAAGTAGTAAGTGTCCTCATAGAGCATTGTGTACTGTGCATATTGTGTGCAATGGTTAACCATGACACCAACCAATGTTGTGCATATTGTGTGTGATGGTTAACAACACAATGGAAAACCTAACATAGAGACCAGCTAATGGTGTTGGAAACACCCAAAGGGAAGTGTATAAGACAAGGTTTCCTTACCTCTGCCTATCTTACCACCACAATCTTCAACACTAAGAACTACTCAAATCAAATGAGTGGATAATTAGGGGTATGAAGTTAACTCAAATTAAATGAGTAGATAATGAGGGGTATGAACTTAACTCAAATTCAATGTTGATTAATCCAATTTTGATTGAGTGGATAATGACGGATATGAACTTAAGACAAATCTTCCTTATATAGACGAACTCGTTGTTGCATCTTTGCCTAAACCACAAGGAAATATTGGTTTTATAAGTAGGGTTAAAACCCCAAGGACCAAACATCAATTTGTAGCTTGAAGAACTCATATGTAGTGTTATTATTATCATAGACCCCACAAACTCCCCACATAGTTGTGGAATTCCTAGTTAAGGATGTATCACCAATCCAAGTTGTGGCTCCACCAAATCCACACAGTGTGGAATATCTTTACAAATATTTTCTATTGTGGGCTTCGCCATGCAACCTTTAATCCTGATACTCTAACATACTAAGTGTACAACATGGAAAGGCTACCCTAATACCTTTGAATGCTTTCACACTCAATTGCAAGCTAAGCAAAAAATGGGACTCCAATATTTAGAATCGAAATCAATCCAAATCTAGGTAGAGAAGATGATTTAATAATGTGGGTAAAGGTGTAGAATAAGGTGGTCCATATTGGTTTTGATGAAAATATAACCATTATATCCATATAGCTCCTTCTTCTCAAGAGGATCTGTTGTTGGAACGGATTAAACCAACTATAGTGTAAGCTCAAAAAGGCTAGACACAAGGCTAGAAGAAGGTACTAACATGGTGTGGAAGTGTCAAGAAAAAATTGATTTAAAGCTTAAGGAAAACAAGGGCATTGAAATAGTCTTTCAAAACATCAAGACATCCTTGCAGTATATGAAGAATTGGACACCAAGCTAAATATTAGAGCTTCTAGAAGATAATGCCCAAAATGCTTGAGGAAGGATGGCATGCACCTCTTAAAGAGCTACTAGTTCCTTAATCACCTCCTATAGAAGAACATGGAGCAAATATGGAAATGAACCCAAATCCTTAAAGATTTAAATGATGATTGAGTCAACAAATATTGGTTTATAAATGGATTTCAAGGATTGAATGGATGATAATCTATGAGCAAGACCTGAAGACCTTGTGAAACAATTACATGCATAATCAAGCTTTTATCTAATGGAAGAATTTAAGGGGCAAATCTTTCCAGTATCTCAGTGATGAACAACTTTGGAGAGTGTTACAAGAATGACAATACCAATGACACACTTCCAATAGTTTGCAAAGGTTAGAAAGCCACAATTATCCTAGATGGTGGTGTTGGTGTCATAGTTGTCACTATGCAAGAGCAAACTATTTTTAAAATTTATTTGGGATAATCAATAGGAATCCTTCATGAGTTGAAAATAAAGATATTTTTGTTCTCTTATTGACACACTTGTGTGGTGTAAAATTTCCTTAAGCATTCAGATACATATGATATCATACTAGGTTGACCCTTCATGAGGGAATCTAGACTTGTTTTTATAATTGGTCTAGGAATCACGTGCACTTAAGAAAGGATGGCCAAATTCTCAAGGTTGATCTTAAGATTTGAAAGACTGTCACATGTGTGGAGGGTTGTTTTTTGGAGTTGCAGCTGACATATCTAATCACATTATTTTTGTTCAATCAGATGTGTCATGAGAGAAGTGAAGTCAAAGCGAATGTCTTAGTAGGTGAACCATATGAGAATTGGATGCAATTGTTCACAACAATAGATGTCACGCCCAAAGTAGGCATAAGTATCTGGACATAGAGAAGGCCAAAGACTTAACTATAACTTCAATCAACATCATGAGTGCTAAAAACAATTTCACTGGAACATATGGCACTCAATTTGAGGATCCAAGCTACAAAAGCTACTACCTAGTTGCACCACTCAACATCTTTAGTGTAAGTGAGAATGCCCCACCAGGGATCCCATCTTTAGTGAAAGTGAGGATCCCCCCACTTGAGATCCATCTATCAAGGTTTGGTTAGATTTCTTAGTTTGAAAGATCGTGTTAATCTCATTTTGGTTAGACTTCCTAGTAAAAAAGAAACCCCATTTTGGATTAACTAGATGCTCTCTACCACATATAAGAGTAGTAGTAAGAGTCATGAGAAAAGGAACTATAAAAGTTGTAATCTTTATGAGAAAGCTGACCAACCAAGCTCATTTAGTTTAGTATATGAGTTTTGGATACGAGTTTTGCGCACCTGTGTGAATAAGGGCTAGTTGTATATGTAAGGCATTAAAATGAATTGACATAATCCCCCTTTAAGTTAATCGAGTTTTCTAGGCTATCTACTTGCTCTTTACTCTTGTTTGTGTGTTTGTGTTTGTGTGTGTGTGTGTGTGAGTGAGTGAGTGAGTGTGTGTGTGTGTGTGTGTGTGTGAGAGAGAGAGAGAGAGAGAGAGAGAGAGAGAGAGAGAGAGAGAGAGGAAGAGAGAGAGATTTGAGAGTAAAGGTTCGTTTGATTCTTAGTACATGTTCCTATCTATGCTTTGTGTGAGAGAGAGTAGATTGTGAGAGGAGGCTGAGTCCTTGTAGAGGGAAGTGAATCAGCTTACTTAGTGAAAGTAAGGAAGAGAGAGCTTGAAGGAGAGGAGCACGTAACCACAAGTCAAGCTTGGATGGATTCAAGAGACCCAAGCTTGGAGACAAGGTAAGTTTCCCATGACGGTTGTTGCTTATTTTTGCTCTTTTTTGAGATAGACTTATAGAGAGAGTCAGACCAGGCTATAACATTTTTGGTTCCATTATTGAGGAGACAATTTTACTCCCTCCACTCTTTTTAGAGCCTTTGCTCCTTAGTGCAAACAACTATTTCCTTCCCATTGTTTTCTAAACAGTGTTGTGTAGGTTGGTTGAGAAGTGTATAAGATTGGGTGCATTGAGTGATAAAATGTGTTTTTATTTTATGTTTAGGGTGATGAGTACTTGGGAAACCTTTAGGAAATTATTTTATGTTTGGGGTTATGAGTACTCCTTGAGGAAAGTAAATCTTTGATTTTTACATACATTTACATATCTGTTCATTATATATTCATGCCGTGAAAGTGCAGGATTTTTCTTTTTGTGTCTTTTTCTAAAAAAGTCATAAAAAGGTGTTAAATTAAGTCTCATTAGAAGGAAAATTGGATAGTTCATGCTTAGGAGACCTGATTTGGAAATATGGGATAGGAAAAACACTCATTTGCACATATCCAAATCTTAGATTTGTCATTTACTAGGATTTCACACCTATGAAAACGTTTTTCATGCCGTGAATTATGCCATGATTATCTGGATTACCTTTCTAAGAATAGTACGTCCTTATTTGAAGAGCCTTATCCTCTTATCCCAAAAAATTTAAGTTTTTCATGTCGTGAGAAACTAAAATTATTGGTTTTTCACATCCCCGTGAAAAACGTAAAATCTTTTGACTATTAGGGAAAGATCTCAGATATAAATCATCAACATCAAAGGACAACAATGTGTATTGAAACAATCTTTCAAAATCAAAATTCAGAAGAACTTAGTTATTCATGCTGGTGAAATCATGTAGTTTTTTTCATGTTATGAAAAACTCAATACCTTGTCCACATTTAGGCTATTGGAGTATAGTGCATACATCCTACATTGAAAAGACATCGTTCGCAAGGTGGAATATCACAGTGAAAAACTTTGGACTTTCATGTCCAAGTGGTTTTTCATGCTGTGGAAAACCCTGTTCTATGGAAGCTAGAAAGTTTATATAACATTGAAATAGGTGTGGTGAGTGAAATTTGGCCTATCTAGACACATTTATGTGCTTAAAATCTGGGAGAATTTTGGTGATGATCTCTCTATAGTAGAAGATAATGCATCTAACCACCCAAGATCCTCCTATTATCTAAGTGTAGGATTTCGTTATGTGTACATTATATGTGCATATACTAGGAGGCTAAACCACATTAGGCTTGTGAGCATGGGAGAACAAGCTCTAGTGGAGCATGGGTTAGGGCTAACCTTATGGGTTGAGGTTAGGGTCACACATGGGAAATCAAGAGTCAAGAGTCACTTGAGGGCCCTCCTATATAATAGGGGCATGGGGGATGGGGCACACTTAAGGGATATTCTCTTATGAAGAGGATTGTATCTACTCACCTCTACCATTTCACACTAGAGCTATATGTTGCTGGAATGATGTTATATCTCTTGATGGTATGGGACATTAAGGTTAAGGTATGAGGTACTTCATTGTATTTATGTGTGCACCCTTGGGCTCGGGGGTGGTCGGGTGGATGAGTTTATGCATGACAATTATCTAGAGAGATCTTAGGGTTTTAACAGTGGTATCAGAGCAATATCTAGTTAATTGTTGTTGTTTTTCTTTCTTATTTAAAATTTTAGCATTTTTTGAAGTAAATTTTAATATTTACAAAATAAAAGTGTTATTTTGTTGATTCGTTTTGGTGATTACACATGGATCGTCGATATGGTATTTGGAACGCATGGTTCTTCTATTCAATGGACGAATCGATGTTGTGGGGGATTTTGTGAGTTCAATGCTATTTTTTCAAAAAAAAAGTTTAAAATAAGAATTTATGAAATTTTTACCAAAATACCACACATTTTATTGCGGATATTCTTGGTAGAATGAATTCCCTAAATTTCTACAATTTTTGGGATTTTTTTCCTAATTATTTAGAAAAATTTAGAGCATTTTTATGGTAAAAAATATATATATTTTTAATGCATTTTGGCGGGTTTTCCGCATGGATGCTATCAATTTTCTATCAAATTTCTGCTGAAATCCAGTATGGGGCAGCCAACTGATGCATTGAGTTCTCTCTCATGTGCGTGGGATTCTTTTCTCCTCTTAAAAATGAAATTTTCTTCTATTACGTGAACACCTCTTATGAGGGATAGTTTGATTAGTGTTAATCATAATTATATAATTATGATTAATAATTAATCAAATCTTTTTTTTAAATCTTCTCTGTGTTAACATAGAAGGAGGGGGTGGAGAAGAATGAAGAAGGAGAAGATTGGAGAAAGAAGAGAGGAGGGAGGAGGCCTCCTCCTCCCTCTCTCTCATGATTCGCAAACAGGGGGGGTCGCTTCTGCAGGCCGCCGGGCGAAAAAATGCCACTCCCCCATAAATTTTTCCTAAAGCTTACAAAAGCTTTAAAATATTTAAGAAAAGTTAAAAAAAAGCTTTTCAAAGCTTGAAAAAAACGAGAAAATAAGAGATTTGAAAAAAATTCTTCTTTGAAATTTTCTGATTTTTTTTCGCTTGAAGACTTTTGGCTTTCCGATTTCCAGGAAACCTATTGACCGTCCGAATTCTGGGGATCTTTTGACCTTTCGGATTCTGGAAACTTTTGACCTTTCACATTTAGAGTTTTTTTTGTCTTTTCATTTTCTCGAAACTGTTGGCTTTCCATATTTCGAGAAGACCATTGGGATTCCAAAATTTTTGGACCGTTCACATTCTAATGTGTTCGGGGTAAATTAAAATTTTTAAAAAATTCTTAGAAATTAGTGAAAAATTAGACAAAGATTATTTTAAATTTCTAGAAAATGTGGGGTTGGTGATTGGCATGTGGTGTGTCCATTCGATCACTCGTGACCATTCAAATTCCTTTAAAAATCTATTCTTTGTCCAAAAAATTAGGAAATCCATTAAAATTGTAAATTTTTATTGGATTTGAGAATTGTCGGATGGAATTGGAAATTTTGTGAACGATGGGATTCTCAGGAGAAATTAGGAATATTCTAGAAATGATTTTTAAAAATCTTAAAAATTTGGTATTTTTGAAATATCGATGGTATTTTGGCAAATCTAATTGCTAAAAATTTTCTGAAAAAATATAGGTTGGAATGCCATAAGATAGGTTTGGTGAAATTCAAAATTAGCGTATTTTGAGGCCCTATGAAATTAGGGAAAATTAGAAAAAAATCTTGGTAATTCATTTTTCTCGAGAGTTCTTATTTTTGAGGGTTATTTGGAGTTCATGGGTTAGTTGATCTAGTTGTTTTGGTGGATTTTACTAGATGGTTTCCAAGTTTTATATGGACTCATCAAGTTCTACCTAGATCACTTGTGTCTAAAGGTTTTTAATAAGTGCTACACACGTGTTTTACTTTCTTACTTTGGAGTTTTGCTTAAACAAGACCACGTTCATATACTCTGGATCGATGAGTTGGCCACCAATTTTAATGCTTCTTTTGGTATGATTAATGACCATTAGATGGCATGCATTGATTTTTATGATGAACTATGGTTTTTATGGATTTGAGGTGCTTCTATGCTTTTATCCATGGTTTTATAAGGATCTTTTGATCTTTTGGTGTGCTTTGAACGTAGCATTTACCTTCGTTTTTGCAAGTAATTTTGGAGTATGTTCGTTGTACTCTTGTACATATTCTAACTTAGATACCTAGTTGCTTATGTATCTAGGTGAATTGTTATTTTTCTACCCTAGCTTTATTGCGTTCATTGGGTAGTTATCATTAGAAAGGAACCAATAATTCAAATTATTTTCTAATGATGTACTCGGAAAGAGTTATTCCTTGATGTCGTCTCAGGTATATAGAGACAAGTTTTAGTATGTGAAAGTCTGGGATAAGGCCATCTCATTCCTTTTATGTAGGATTTTATTCATATTTCCTAGACGGAATATTGGGGAGTTCCAAATTGGTAAGGTATGTATGGGTAGTATCGTGGTGGTATGGAACGCTAGCGATCCCTCACATATATTATTTTATTGGGGATAATTTGGGCTCAGGATTGTTGCCTTGCTTACTTCACTTTGCATGTTAACCCCAACATTCAAAGATAATCTCATTTTTTGACTTCACTTGAAGTTGTAGTGTAGGCGTTCTTTAGATAAACTTATTTTATCTATAGCTTGCATGTTTTGATGGGTGTAATCTCGTTGTTATTTTCTCTTGTTGAAATCTCTTTCTTTAGAGTTTGACGAGTTTATCTTGTTGTGGTTCGGATTAAGGAATTTTGGATTCTTCCTTTGTTGGCATTTCTTTCTCTAGTTCCGTCCTTTAGGTGATTTTAACAGTCCACCTGATGGTTTATGGATGTACATATGTTACTTATCGAGACGTTGATGACTCCCTATGTTGATATGGGTAACTAGGGATGCTGATAATTCCCTATGCAGATGTGGTTACGTCGGGCCGCCGATGGATTCCTGGTTCTTGTCATTATAACGCCATGTCTTTCGATTTTATCATACAACGAGGAAACTATTTTGAGTATGAGTTCTTATGATCATCCACAGTAGTCCGATGAAACAGAGCATGTGAATCAGATTGTAGAGGATATGCTTTGTGCATATGTCTCTAGAAAATCATCAAATTAGAAAAAGTATCTTTCAATGATGGAATTTGCCTATAACAGTTCTAAACATATGGCTACTGGTTTTAGTCCATTCATGCTTATGTATGGGTATCAACCCAGGGCACCTATTGATGTTGGTCTTAAGGACATTGAGCTTGATGTATTGAGAGATTTCTTGCATGATATGCAGGAAATGCTGACCGAAGCTTGGGATTCTATCAAGAGTGCTCAGGATAGGGCACGATTTTATGCTGATAGAGGACACTCACCTCGGTCTTTTAAACCAGGAGCGTTGTTTTATTTAAAAGTTCCTAAAGACTCTCAAACTTTTTCAATAGGAAAATGCTCGAAATTATCTCCTAGATATTGTGGTCCATTTTGAGTTATATGTCGAATTGGCACGGTTGCGTATGAACTAAAAATGCATAGATTTCCTTCTTTTCATTGCAAGAGTGCAATGTTCTGAGAGAGGGGAAGTATGTTATGTGCACATTATATGTGCATATACTAGGAGGCTAACTCACATTAGGCGGGAGCATGGGAAGAAGGTCTAGTAAAGCATGGGTTAGGGCTAACCTTAGGGGTTGAGGTTAGGGTTAGGCATCCAAGGATCACACATGAGAAATGAAGAGTCAAGAGTCACTTAAGGGCCCTCCTATATAATAGGGCCATGGGGCACACTCAAGGGATGTTCTCTTGTGTAAAGGATTGTATCTACTCACCTACCATTTCACACTAGAGCTATATGCTGCTAAAATGATGTCATATCTCTTGATGGTATGGGACATCAAGGTTAAGGTATGAGGTACTTCATTGTATTTATGTGTGCACCCTTGGGCTCAGGGGTGGTCGGGTGGATGAGTTTACGCCTGGTTTATGCATGTTTATGCATGTTTATGCATGACAATTATCTAGAGAGATCTTAGGGTTTTAACAGATTTGGTCACTTATAGCTAGTACCTAATTGAGTGTGTTTGCTTGGAGAGGATTAGAATTCGTTGAAACCTATTTTAATAGTGAGGAATCCATGGAGAATGCTTCGAGAATTGAATTGAGAAGCAAGTTGATGAGCGGATTATATAATCTCCAACAAAATCCAATAGCCTTTTGAACTATGCCAAGGGATTATTTGGATTATAACAAAAGAAAAACTAAACAAGAAGCTCAATTTGTTGAATATGGTCAACAAATTAGTAGGTAGAACAACTCAAATGGTACCTCCCTTAACAATATTTATACAAGGACAAACTCTTACAAGTACCTTTAAATAATCATAGTTCACTCCCTGGAGTAAGAGAGATATTGCAAGTGCTCTTAGGACTAGAGAAGCATTCTTTCCTACTTCAGTGGAAATGAAAGTAGTAGAACAACTCAAATGGTACCTCCCTTAATAGTATTTATACAAGGACAAACTCTTACAAGTACCTCTAAATAATCATAGTTCACTCCCTGGAGTAAGAGAGATATTGCAAGTGCTCTTAGGACTAGAGAAGCGTTCTTTCCTACTTCAGTGGAAATGAAAGTAGAGAAAGAAATCAGAGAAACATAATTGTGAATACATATGCTTAATCGTAGAAAGCAAGGCTTGGATGTAGAAGAGCCCATGCTATGAATCAAGAAAAAATGGGAGATTATGAACTCAGCTTAAGCTTCAAGAAGATATGTCTACACAAGCCGAAGATTTTTTTCATGTCCTTGATGAGCGTATACCACCTTTAGAGCCAATTTTAGAAGCCTCAAAAGAGTGTTGGTGGGGGGTTGTTGCAAGATCAGGGTGTCCAGTTTTATCCAGTTTATGCTGGACTGGGACAATACTTGGAGAGAAAATTTTGGGAGGCAAGGTACTTAAAATGAGATCAAGTAAATAATAGAAAATATGCTTGCCCTTAAATTAACCCAATATAACTTAAATTAATATGAATTAGTCTAATTAATTAAAATTAATAAAAAATATTATGAAATGATAAACAAATGATCTTTCCATACTTAGAGTGATCCAATTTATTTTTCCATAGATGCACCATTACAAGTACACTAGTCCCTATAGGTTTTAGATGATTCACATCAAAAATGTAATTTTACTAATTAGATTATTAATATTTGCAGGCCTTCTGATAGTCTGAAAGAATTTTTAAAAAGAGATCATTAAAAATCCAACCATTGGATTTGTAATTTTTACTAACCACCACATTCTACTAATGTCTCAATATCTACCCACTCTTTTGATCTACAAGATTGAGGATTTTAAGTGGTAGCTATTGTGGGTACAAAAAGTGGCGTATATTATAACACTTTAAAGACCTTGAAATATTTAAAGAAAATAGACAAATATCTTAAAATTTTCTCAAAAAATCAAGTTAAGCTCCATATTATGTGAAGATCTAAGGTACAAAGTGGGAATCTCATATGAGTTTATATGTAAAAGATATTAGGATTTTATGGAATCAGTTCAAATTTGGGACAGGGTGTATACATTGACTTTGTACCTAAGAAAATGAGGACTTTTGACTATCTAATGCTTAATAAAATTATGCAACTATATTTTCAACTTTGAATATGATGTTCCAACAAAAGAACTTGAAACGAAATTCCTTCATTTACTAGGAGAGATTAGCCACTAAAGGTAAACAAATGCCTATTTTTTTACTGTTTACAGGGTGCCTGAGTGGACAAAATTGGGCACCCTGATCTTGCAACCACCCTAAAATCTTGATAGGGTGAAAGGACCTATTCATTTTGTTGGAGAGGGTGAGAATGGGCTCCTTGGGTATTGCAAGCGCTTAAGTATATGTGATGCATGGAAGGTTTAATTTCTAAACTCACAAAATCATAGCTTGCAAGTCACTTTGAGTAGTGTGCAACAAGCTCTCAAAATTGCACATAATAATATTTTATAGCTACGCACAGAGACCTATTGAAGACATTAAAAATCTATTGTCTGACTCTAAGTTCCTCATGCACATGCAAGCATTGCAATCATAAAATCATGTAGGTAGTGCAGACAAAAATCATGAGAGAAGTCGATGAAAAATACCATCCCTATCATTAAAGGGTCTCAAAAAACCAATCAAAAGCCTTATCAAATGAATCCAAAGTAGTCTATAATTGTTAAATTTGTAGTATAGAGTAAATTTCAGAGTTATTTTGTTAATGTAATTGTTAATCCAAAGTACTATGTAATTGTTAATCGAAAGTACCGTGTAATTGTTAATGTAGAGTATTTTTGTTAATGTAGTTGTTAAGGTGGAAATGTACAAACTTCAATTAAATCTATTTATGAGATCAAGCACATTGAATGGGATTCTCCCACCATTATTGTGTCCAAGAATAATGGAAAACTACGGATATGTGTAGACTTAAAGAAGGTAACATATGAAGACCATTATCCTTTGTCTTACACATACAAGAATAGAAAACTACATATATGTGTAGACTTAAAGAAGCTCAATGATGTAGCATACAAAGACCATTATCCTCTGTCTTCCATATAACATATCTTAGAATGAGTGGCCATAGGAGAAGCTTACAGCCTCTTGGATGGTTTCTCAGAACATAATGTCCCCAGCGCCCTAGAAGACCAACATAAGACCACATTTACCACAATTTGGGGAACATTTTTCTATAGGGGTCATACACTTTGGACTAATAAATGCCCTTGCCACTTTTAATGGTTAATGTGTACAACCTTCAACGACTAGCAAAAATGGTTAGAAATCTTCATACATGACTTGTACATTCACTCTGGATAGAAATACATGACTTGCACATTCACTCTGGATAGAAATATTACTTGGCTTGCCTTCCAAGGTGTAAATTATATCGTATATCCTTAAACCCATTGAAATGCTAAATTTGGGTAAAGCATGGAGTTACTTTGGGACACATTTTACTAGAAAATAACTTAATGATGTAGAGAGAAACTATACTGCCACAAAAGAGAAGGATTGATGTTATGAGCTACCACACCTCCATGAAGGAACTCTATGCATTCACCTTTGGAAGAAGCAATAGAACACAACTATCGTAGTAGGGAACTTACCAATGCTTCGAGCTCGTGTCCCTTGAGGTCTCCAAGCTCACTTCAGAAGCTCCATCAAAAGCTCCAATCCTCCAAGCTTCCCCTCCACGCTATCATCGTAGAGTCGCTCGCACCATCACACAAGATAATCACTCTCTCTCACTTTACCACACAAGCATACAAGCATACAAGTATAGAGAAGGCACATGTGCTAGAGTACTCTCTCACTCTCTCTCTCTCTCTCAAGACAAAGCAAGAACTCTTACAACACAAAGGAGGATTGTGTATCTTCATCATGAGAAAATACCTTATATACAATTGGCTCTTATTCTTCACACTTGGGCACCCAAAACTTACTAACAAGGCCTTGGGTGGCCAATCTCTCATAATGTTATAACTTTTACAGTGCATTATAAGGCTACTTTGTAGGTGTAATGTCAGAGTATGCTTCTGGTAGGATCCGCCTTGTAGGTTCAAAAAGTGTTATTTACATTAACACCTTGAACATTAACTTTGCCTTCAACAGTGGATTCCCTGCTTTGATGAATCCTTTATATTATGTAGCAGACAAAGACTCAAGAATAGTTTCATCAGTGCAAGACTCAAGAGAGTTTGACTAACATCTTGAGTTGGCCGTGGGTGGAGATATGTGGGGTGCCAGCAACTCCTCGCGAGGGCGAGAGTGTTAGTGGGAAATTCTAATGGAAAACAAAGAAGATGCGAGAAAATACAATCTTCCTGAGATTTATCATTAGGAGGAATACTAGGGTATGGATTTAGTAATTTACTTGCTACAGATGAAAACACCGGATAAGTTGGAAGATTAGATGAGCTTGGTGTCTCCTCTTGACCCTCTCTAGAACTAGGGGGTGGGTGGGTGGCTTTGTTGAGCTTCATAAATTCTTGTAACTCCATGATATCCTCAGGAGATATGTTAGGATATTCAATGTGTATTTTATCAAAATTATAGAGTACTGTAGTAGTTAGCATGGCTTCTAGATGTTTGTGTATATTGCCAAAAGGATGATAGAGGGTAGACTCACAAAGATTTGAATGTTGATGGGTATTATACACTTCTAACCACCCATGACTGATGATCCATTGGTAACTGCGAGCTGCAACCTCATAATTGGCAAAATGCTCTATAATGCTCTCATGGTCATCCACTCAAAGCTAAAAACTTGGGCGAGATTTGTGTTTTCAACTCTGAACTACTTGATCAAGAGAGAGCCTAGTAGCAAGCACTAGATGATAGTATTGAAATGCCTCTAACTCCCACTACCAACTGTTGGAACTCAAGACTCCCATGGTGATGTCCAATCTGCTGCTGCTCTGCTGGTAGAACCGTCCTGCCACAACCATATTGTGGGCATAAAAAGAAAACCCATGATCATCCATGTATCCTGGTCAAGGATGCACTTTGGCCTAATGCAACTCATGAGATATTAGCCTACTCCCTCGCTATTTCCCTCACCAACAATAACGGAAAATGCATCACCCCCTTGTAGCAAATCTGTCAGGTCATCATAGTTTGCCATGAATACAGGATGAATGTGCTCATCGGATAACATTGGATGTGAAGGATTCTCGGGGGAGAGGACTCTCTATATCCATGCGAATCTTTGAACTACTCAACATCCGGCTGTTAATAACATCTCAAAGCACATTTCACACACACACCCACACCATCATGCTCCCCCTTCCTGTGACCATTCTCAAAGAATGACCAAATCACTCGGATACTAGACTGCACATACCACCTATAAAATAAAAAGAAGTCTTAGTTATTGTTTTCCTTAATATTTTCTAGTGAATTTAGTTTATTTACAAATCCTTGAGAACTATAAGTACTACCTATAAAGGCAATATAATTGTCATGTGCCAACTTGAAATGTGCACCATAGCCATCCAACCAAACCCATAAAGGCAATATAATTGTCATGTGCCGACTTGAAATGTGCACCACAACCATCTAACCAAACCCATCACTAGCACCACGTGACCCCACAATCTCGTAAAAAATAGTCATGGAGATAAAAACAGGGTTGCACAAAATGTGCATCATGTGAACGATCATCATTGATATAGAATTGATACTCTCGAATAATGACATAGGCTCTTGAGGATACTCGTTATCCCATGTACATGTGGCTCCGCATGTCGATAGCTAATGTGGACCATAATAGCAACCTGGTGAGGTAAGAGAGAGAGAGATCATTAGAACACAAAAAATTAATTAAGTAATACAGCTCAAACACGAAACAAATAATATGAAATATAACCATCAGCTACTCTGAGGAGTAATACTCATATTATATCTCTTGAAAAGGTGTAAAGGCGTAGTTCTCTGCAAAATCAACCACAAAGATCACCACACCAATAGGAAACTCTCCTAGGCATGCTCAAAAACTAACAATCCTACCACTTGGACAATGACTATGCCATATATAGGAGTATATTTGCTCCCTAAATGTGGCTATGAAGTGACAACGTGGTGTATGTTTGTCCACAAGTTGCAACTTCCTAAACTACCCACCACCTCAAGAGCTAGTGTGTCACATACTCATAACGTCACCATGTCACTATCTCTTGGTCACTTGCATCAAGATCTACCATCTGTAGATGTGCAAGTGAACCACATGATATGCAATTGTTCTCCATAGAAGGCATCATATGGAAATGGACATCCTTCGTGTACATGCACACAAAAGAGAGTGGATGAAATCACAAGAACTATGAGGCAACTCTCTATGCCCACTAAGAGAATGGAACACATCATAAAAATTTGAAACTCAACATGGTAGTGACAACAACATGTGTCATGTTGTTGTGAGTACCTCACAAACCAAGTCTTCCACCCCTCAAATGACCTTTGCCCAATTTTAAGGTCTGGATATGATGCCACAAACCGAGAATACAACTCTGTTTGGGTCATTTCAAGAAAGCAAGCACCGTGCTTAATGAACACTACTCTTGTGACTCTCTTACGCAAATCTTTCTTTAAACCTAGTGTGGCACGATAATTTTCCTCCCAAAACCTTTCTATCAAGGATCTAGTGGTTTCATCTAGTAGGCAATCATGCCTAGCTACACGACCGCTGCTCGCTCACAAAGCACGAGCCTCATTGGCATCAAAACTTTGCTATCTAATAGACCCAACTCTAAGTGCGTGTGGTGCTATGGAAAGGATGTGAGATGTGGAAACTCACCTTACCCTTCATTTGGGAGCTACTTATGGCTACCACAATAGCCCATCGAGCAGCCAAAGCGTCCATAGAGTTTCTCTTCTTGTTAACTATATAGGAACAACGAGCACTTTGTAGCATTGCCATGCCAGCTCTCCTCTCTCTTCTACCTCCAATGTCAGAAAGCACCTTGCACTCAGCCGAGGATTACCAGAATTCGAGCAAATACATTTGAGCACGGAGGCGGTTCGAGCGAGGACTTTTGTTGATTTTCACAACAAAGTGCAAGTTATTTATGTTCCAAATAGAGGTATCTCATTCATTTTTAGAGAAGAGCATATGTACATGAATGTTTTTGAATATGAAAAATCCATAAAAACATGGGGTCAACGGTCTTAAGAACATATATCCAATATCAAAAGTATAGTTTGTGGTTAGTTAGCTCTGATTGCATCTATATGTTATGAAAAATTACATTGTAGTTATATCCACAATTAAAATTTAATTATTGAAAACATCTCTAAATATAGCCCCCTCTACTTTATTTATGGTTGATGTTTTGTTCACGTTATTTTTAATGTCAAGAACTTCAAGGATTAAAATTTTAGCAATTACTTTTCCTTCATTCAAACAACAATAGTCTCTAAAAGATTAAAAAACCAAAACCACTTGAGCATCTATATCATTGTCAATATGTACAAATCAGTTCATTATCCTCAAGTCATTTTTGTTCCAAATATAGTTATTTCCCATTCATTAATGTAAAATCCAAAAGTCCAGATGATTTAATTGAATACAAAAAAGCCATACACATTTAGAAGCAAGGGTTCTTAGACCGTTACCCAACATCAAAATAGCAAAATTGTAGCAAGGGTAGCATTGATGCTTCTATACATTCTCAAAATTACATTGAAGATTTATTAGAACATATATAAGCGTTTCTCAAATTCTTCTCCCAAAAAAAGCTATTGCATCCTCATACCTATTCCAAATACATAAGGCTGGTCCAAAATGATCCCATGCAATCTCAAAATTCAACCAAATGGCGAACCAATACTTTGCTAGTTTCTACGAGAAGTTAGTGCGTGGAACAATTCCACCTTTGTAAAAGCTAATCGGTGCATAAACTCATGCACTTTATCACTCAATCCCAAAATACCAATGAAGATAAAGTAGATGTGTTTGCATGGAATATACATCCCTTTATTTGCATCTTGTTGCATGAAGTCCTTGTAGGAGCAGCGTGGAAACTTTGATATTGTCACTGTGTATGTCAGACCCTTTGTAATAGAACTTTCTGTACGCAAGCAGAAAAGATGCATTTCATTTGGACTTATTATCTTCTCTTGCACTACTTCAGCATTCAAACATTGAGCCTTTTGAATCCTCTCTTGAAAATCTTTACTTAGCTTGGATCTCCACTTCACGATCCTATTATCCCTTCAACCAGCTCGAACATCACTCCATGTTTGGTCCTTGCACATGCAAACTCTCATCCTCCTCAAGCAGAAAACCTGCATGCTACAATTTCTCATTTTCATATTTTTTTATGGAAGTCCTAACAAAAACCTTCCAGACCCCAGGGGAATGGTCAAGCACACCAAGGATAGACTAGTCACTCCATGTATGGGCTACAGAGGTGTTGCTAAACCACACAAACTTCTCATTAATACCATTAGGATGTTGTCTTCTCCCCTTGAAGCAAGATGAAGGGACACCCTTAGTTACACTTCGACCTAATGTATTTATGAGTGCTCCACATCTAGCCTTTGTGGTGGCAGAGCAATGAACCCAATGCATGTCACCACACTACATGGCTATGTTCTTCTGATGGCCCAATTAGTGTCATGAACAACACTCTCCTTTCATAGAATCTCCTCTTCATGTACATTTGAAGAGGTAGGTCTCCTCCCACCAACTGGTTTCTTACCTGTAACATAAATGTACTCCGTCCTATGACTATCATGCTCCATCAGTGCATCAAGAGTGGCAGAGCCTCTTCTCCTTCTAATTTTGGTTTACTTCATTGATGGCCTTTGCATTTCAAGTGTATGAAGTCCAACCTCTTCTATAACACTGTGGGCAACATCAACTAGTCTCTTTGTCGACACATTGCTTGAATCTCCTGTCATAATCTTCTCCCTTAGTTTGTCTAGGGTAGGTCCTATTCCCAAATGTTTGTCAGACATGTAGGTATTGTAGTGTGCACTTTGAAGCACAGACATTGCCAGGTCTGAAGCAGTGGCCTCATATAAGCTTATGTGTTTAGCATATCCATGAGTAGCCCTCATATAAGCTTACTATGTCTAGCATATCCATGAGTAGCCCTCATATAAGCTTACTATGTCTAGCATATCCATGAGCAGCCCTCATACCTAAATGCTTTGTCTCTGATAAATTCGCAGAAGGAACAAATCTTGTGTCCTTATGTTGTTGCATGAATGATCCCCCCCATTGGGAAACTCGTATATCCCACCATGCCAACCATGTCTCAAGGGCAGACAACTCACCATCTTTTACATGCATAGGTGTCCACCACTTGTTTAAAGCATCTTTTTACAAATCTCTGCACTAGCATCCGATGTCGCTCTCTTCCAATTTCTACACAGTTGCTTATGCTCTTCTTGAAAAGGAGGCCTAATGCATCTCCTTGTATGCTCTATCATGCTCATTTCCCAATGAAAACCACATGTTCTCTCTTTACCCTCCATCACATTATCAGGTCCACCATTATACATTGTTCTAACTACAAGCCAATTTACACCTGCTCCATCTACCATAAAGCCTCTAAATTCTGGCAAATGGAATCCATTTTTTAATATTTGATCATTAATAAGTTGCCAAAACTTTATCTATGCACCAGTGTCTTCGGCCTTAAATTCACATGTAGCAATTATGAAAAGAACTCTAATGAAAGGGTCATACACATGGGCACCATGGTAGACCATCCCTTTAACCCGGTGGACATGGTCAAAGTGCAACCATTGTTGCCCCAAGCTACCACCTAGCATCATTCTATTAACCAAGTCAACCTGGACCAATAGTAGACATCTTGAAGACATGAGGTTGTTGATCATCTGAGAGCTGTGCACGAAAAAGGATACACTCTGTAGAAATGGATATTTGCACCGCCGTTTCAAAACCAACAATCAATCAAGCCCACAGTCCACTCCTTCTAATCCATATCTAGCTGACTACATAGATCTTTGAATCCTCCTTCTTTGTGACAATGGTGTGATTGTCTCAAGAACCTGCTGAACTCCAAGCTCATCCAACTCCTCAGTTGCTTCCTCTTTACCAACAATCAACATGTCCATGACAATATCTTTGGTAACACCAACTTCAATATTTTTGCAGGACATGAAAGGGTTCTTTCTTGCACGGTCTAATACCATTTCATCTACTTTTTTTTAAACCTCGACTGCTCCCCTCATCAACAGGATGCTCATGAACTCCCACATGCACTGCACATCTTGAAGTATGTTCACGATCATGTGGAATGCAATAGTAAATAAAAGCTTTACATTGTGCAACACAAATTGGTATCTCACCACAATGAATGTATACCAAGGAACCACACTCTCTATCAATTGGACCCACTAGACATGTTTTTCTCAATTTTCCTTTCCATTGCGTTTCATTGCATAGGTTTGTCCGATCGATGTAAGGATAATCTAAATTGCAACACCTCAAGTAGCCCACACACCTACTTATTCGAACCATTCCATTGAGAGAGTCTTGCGAGCTTGTAGAGTATAGCGTCTAGAGATGACCATCAGACTTTTGATCCATCCCAAACATTGTAGAACCCAGAGGAGATGGTGGAAGCTCAAACACAATATAGCCATTATAGTGTTGGGGCAACTCTGAAACCTGCTCTATAGTGATGGCAGTCAAGAAAGCAACATCTAATGAACTATTAAGTGGGAGCTTTTCAAGCAAGCTGATCACACTCATAGTGTCGCTTGATTTGGAACGCTTGATTTGGAAGAAGGTGTAGCCTCCTATGTCGTTACTAAAGTGAACACACCACCATACTTTGGCTCCACCTTGAATTTGAATTCTTCGGCATCCAGCTCAAGTGGTCGATGAATGATCCCTACATCTCGAAGTCCTTTCTCCTCTTGGAGGACAATGTCACTACTTTGCAAATCAAAGAAATCAATGAGTTATAGCAGTGAAACCTCACAAATAGCAGTGTCGCTATCTGATTTCCAAAGTTTGAGCACCATGGTTGATAACAAGGAAGGACGGCATTGTGAGCTGAGCAATGAGAAATCCAAAAAGATGAGGAATGGCAGGAAAGGATGGCTAGGAGAAAGAAACACAATGAAGAGCAACCAAGAAGAGAGATGGTGTCTAGAAGTGCTGATATGGCATAGTCCAACTTGAATGTCTCGTAAAGGGATATGGTGGCCAAATATTGACAACAAATGCCATATTCTAAATTGAATGCTCAATCAAGAAGTGGCAGCAATCTGGTTCACATATAATTTTCAGGCATAAACAATTATGTTTTAGTATGTGCCATCTAATACAATGAGGTTTGTAAGGAGATTGTCCTCCATAGCATTTTTTGTCATGGAATATTCAAGTGGACGAGAAAGGGTTTTCTCAACCCCTCAACAAGGGACAGAATGGCTTTGCCATTTATGGCCTATTAATTGCCATTTATGGCGGCTAAACTAAATGGATTACTATGGACCACCGTTAATTGTCATTCATGGCCTGTTAATTACCACTAACCAAATATAGATCACATCGGATATTTGTGAATAATGTTTACTACTTGTTACATTTTAGTTGATTCTAGTTAACACTTGTAAGTTAGTCTTTATTAGTAGTCTAGGTTAGCAATTCTAGTTTAGTAGTTAGTCTTTATTTGTGAATAATGTTTACTACTTGTTACATTTTAGTTGATTCTAGTTAACACTTGTAAGTTAGTCTTTATTAGTAGTCTAGGTTAGTAGTTAGTATTCAGTTCAGTTTAGTTTAGTTAGTCTTTATTTGTGAATAATGTTTACTACTTGTTACATTTTAGTTGATTCTAGTTAACACTTGTAAGTTAGTCTTTATTAGTAGTCTAGGTTAGTAGTTCTAGTTTAGTAGTTAGTATTCAGTTTAGTTTAGTAGTAGTCTTTAGTCTAGATTAGTAGTTAGTAGTTCTAGTTTAGTTGGTTAGTCTTCAATTTAGTTTAGTAGTTGTCTTTAGTCTAGATTAGGAGTCTCGGTTAGTAGTTTAGTTTTAGTACTAGTTTAGTTAGTCTTTAATCTTGAGTTAGTCTTAGTTTAGTTAGTCTCCAGTCTAGATTAGTAGTCTCAGTTATTAGTAGTTTAGTTTTAGTTCTGGTTTAGTTAGTCTTTAATCATGACTTAGTCTTGAGTTTAGTTAGCCTTCTACATAGATTAGTAGTCTCAATTAGTAGGTTAGTTAGTCTTTTCTCCTCCCTCCCCTTACTCCCTCCCAATGTCTTATTCACTCAAACCCTAAAACCTTACTCCTCCATACCCTCCCTTATTCCTCCACTCTCCATATCCTCCCTTACACCTCCACTCCTTCCCATCTCCTCCCTCACCCCTCCCCTAGACCTCCACATCCCAGCAGCGCCGGGGTCGTTTTTAGCAGATCGGGGTCCCCGGGTCGCAGATCAGGGTTGTAGCACATCGAGCATTGGCTAGGACATCCTCTAGGTTGGTCCTCATCTAATGTGTCAAAAAAAGGGTAGAGAGGGCTCCCCAGAGGCTGCAATATCGCGGCCTTCTAGGAGCCGTCTCTGCCCATTTTTTTTTCCCATCAAAGGGCAAAGATGGCTAGTCTCTCACAACTTTGAAGAGCCATCAAAATGAGCAAAGGGGGCTCCTGAGAGGCCGTGATATCATGGCCTCTCGAGAGCCCCCTTTGCTCTTTTTTTTATGGCTCTTCAAAGTTGTGAGACCCCCCCTCCCCAACGTTCCCATGAAATGCTTTTCTTGGCTCTTATTGCTTCTTCGTGTTATGGCTCTTCTTAGCTTCAATGATGGCAATGGGTTGAAGGGTTGCAGTAGCATTCAAGGTTGCAGTCAGCAAGCGTGGTTGGGTCGTATCACATCAAGGGTCAAGGGTCGAGGGTCAGCGGGTCATAGCACGGTCGCAACACATCCAGGGTCGAGGGTCACCAAGCATCCAAGCTGGTCTATGAAGCATCTTTTTCTTCATTACAATGTGCCAAAAAAAGGGCAGAGAGGCCTCCCCAAAGGCCACGATATCGTGGCCTTCTGGGTAACCATAGAGCCATGGCTTGGATGTCAGTGATTGCAGAGTCGTACAGAGAGACTTGAGCATGGCTTGGATGTCAGTGGTGATTGTAGAGTCGTACAGAGAGACTCGAGCATGGCATATTTGGGTCATGTGCACTTTGATAGACCCACGAAAGACAAGTTAAATTGTGCTACTTGTAGGGCTACAGAGGATGAACTCATAAGCTTTTTTTCTCTTTTTCCTTTCTTGTTTGTGTCTACTTTAATTTTGATTCATTTAATTTTAAAAATTTATGTTTGTAGATTGAACGAGTATGCGGTTATCAAACTAATCTTGAGGGATGTACTCACGAATGCTAATAACATTTGTGAGTGCGACGCGCAAGTTTTCATGAGCTCCTTGACTCCCCAAGAGCGTTAGGTCATAAAAATGCAAGAACCAAGGAGGTGAAAGGAACTGTGGGCTGGTACCCTTTAAGTAGAAGGTACTTAGCAAGGCTTGTATTTTAGGTGAGAGCAACATCCCTTTTCCTGCCTCTTGTTTGTTTGGGGTATTGATTCATATTTTTTGGACGTACATTCTCTTTGCTTTATCAATGTGTTTAATGTAGGCATCAAAAGAAAGCACTAGAGAGGATAAAGGCTACAATGTTGAAATATACAAGTGAATAGGGTGTGTGCAGGAACAAGCCCTTGGCTAGAGGCTATAAAAGAGAATCTATAAATGTGAGAGAACCTATGAAAAAGTGAGAAGAATCTAATGGGAGAGAATAAAGGGTATCATGAGGAGATTTAGGAGGTGTGGAGATATTCTGGGAAGAGGTGGAGAGAATCAAGCAAAAGAGGTGGAGTGAATCAAGGAGAAATCAGTGGGATTGGATGCTTGGATGTAAACTCTATAAATTGAGGCATTGGCCTAATGAGAATTTGCTAGTTTTTGATTATCCATGCCTACATTAAGCTATCAGTTAATTGATCACTAATCACATCTTAATTATCATCTAATCTCTTTGTTAATGATATTGATTCTAGCATTTGATCCACCATAGCTCATCACATTGCTGTAATTTTAACATGGTATTAGAGCCTAGCCTAGAATCCATCAATTTGTGAGCCCATTATCTTGCTAATCACCTAGCTAATTAGGATTAGTAAATAATTAGTATTTTTACCTCTTTTCAACTAGCCCACTGTATCCTCCCCAGCCAGTGGAGGGGCTTGATCTCCCTCCAAGAGCAACATTAGCTCAAGCCCTTGTAGCCATACATAGCTATCTCAGTTGTGCCCCAGTCAAGCGAATCAATGCAGCAAATCGCCAAGACAAGCTCACGATTTTTGCTAATCTGCAGGCACCATTTTTCTGAGGAAAAATGATATCTCTTCTTCTCCAGTTGCAATGGGTCTAATTCCTCTTGGCCCTAGGGGTTTTCAAGGGTGCTCTACAAGCTGCTGAAGTCAGAATTTGATTTGATCAAGTCTACAATGAGATCCAAGCTCTTCATCAAATCTGCAAGTGACTTTGGTAAAATAGAGATTAAGCATTCAATGTTTGGTCAAATCTTGTGTTTCTTGGCTTAATCCTCTACTAGACTAATTGCTATTGATGGCCTTGAAAGGATTTGAGCTCATTTGGACTCTAAGGCCTCAGATCTGGGCTCCCCGCATACTCTGTTTTCTACACACAAAACAGAGGATTAATTTGCTGATCAATGAGTGATTAATCAGTGCTAATCACTTTTTTTGGTGCAATTGAGGGTTTAAGTTAACCATTAGGTATCTGATACAGATCCCTATAACTTCAGATTGCAATTCGGAGATGGTTTAATACTCCAACCATTCCATACAAATTGGTTACCCTTGATTTAATGTAATTTCTGGTGATTTTATGCTGATAAAATCATCTCCTAAACACCACATTGAGTTGTAAAAGGGTAGACACTGCCCTTGAATCTTGAAATTGGATTAAGAGGTAAGACCCCCTTCACATTTTCAGGAATACGGCACAAGAAATAGCCAAATTTAATGGGAAGCAGTTTTACACAAGGCAGATAAAAACCATGTATCTGCTCATGAGAGGAAAAATCTATGGGGACTAGTTGAGGGAAGAGATGAATGCCCAGAGGTGAGAGGGGAAAATGAGTGGAAGAGCAGGAATGAAAAAGCATTGGGACTTATCGCACTTAGTTTAAATGATAAAATCATTCATCACATCACAGGGATACAATGGGCAAAAGATGCATGGGATGAACTCAATAAATTATTTGGCACACAAGCTAAAAATTCAAAGATAAATCTATTAATGCAATTCTACAAATTGGATATGAAGGAAAGTGAACCTTTAATCACACACTTGAACAGATATAAAAGCATTAAGCAACAACTAGCAGCTATTGGCAAAAAGGTAGAAGATGATAAGGCACTGGCAGTGCTTCTGAAGAGTGTGGACAAAGGTGAATATGAAAACATTGTAGCAACAATAAAGAATGTACCTAAACTGAAGCTACACAAGATAGAAGGAGCTCTACTAGAGCAAGAGAGCAGAGGCAAAGAGAAAAAATGCCTCGACTCAACAACAGGAGAAGAAAAGGCATTTTTCACCCGAGGAGAATTCTCTCGAGGATGAGGACGAGGAAGAGGCAGAGTAGGAGGAAGGACCTTCACTTGCCAAAACTGTGGAAAGCCAAGACACATGGCAAGAGACTGCTATAGCAGACCACCCAATGTCGCCTGCCCCAACAAAGTAAAACCACCTCTGAGCCACCGATGATGTAGGCCATGTGGTAGACGTATGTGTGAGCACTTTAGTCAAGGTCACGGGCACTTGTAGTAGCCTTGGACACATAGAGAGTGTGAGGTCCCTCTGCCCCCTCTGCGCACCAGACTCGCAATAGTAGCTGATAGCGGAAGCAACCCCCTCACGCGCGGGGCAGGGTTTCTCACTCGGGGCCTCGCCCACATATGTCCGGGCATGAGACTAGGCTGGTGGTCACTCCGAAAACCGAAATCGGGAAAATTTCCCATGCCCAGAAAGCGATCTCGATTCCACCTTTTAGAATTTTCCTAACGAATTTTTCTAACGAGATCAAAACCTAAACTATCCTTCACCTGAATAAACCAGATAGAAGGAAACTATCGTTGATATAATTTGATCATCTGAGCAATTCAACGCTTTTTTCAAGATCAGGCACAGCCGTTGATCCACTCAATTGAGAAATTTATCAAGGAATTAACTAACTACTCGAATCCTAGCGTAATCCTAAGATTTTTTAGTTTGATTATTATTAAAACTCCACTGGTTCCAGCCTACATCCGACCCATGGGTTAGCCACCACCCTACCACCACTGGAATCGGTAGAACCAAACAAGTACTCACCCACCCATAATTGAATGCCTTTCTAAACTTTAGCTTTAGAAAACAGGTACGCACACACTCCTCTTTAAAACTTTAATATAAAAAATAATCCATTAACAAAATAGATATGGTCACAGGTACGCACACACTCCTCTTTAATATAAAAAATAATCCATTGACAAAACAGATATGGTCACAGATTTCATAACTCAAAATTTTCATTCAATCCCTTGTTTCACAAAAAGAGTACCACTCTGGACTCTCTGTTGGGACCAGCTGGTCAGCAAAACGAGATCCAATAATATTACAATAATCATTTCGTCAACATTCATATATATATCTTCCACGACATACGCATGGGTGTCCTAATAAGCACTACGAGCCTGTGCATCGCCTGGTCATAACCCTCTAGGATCCTCCTTAGGTGTCCTGGTACTTCACTCAGGGACCGCTTCGTCGGCCCTCGCCCATTGTACCGAAAGCACACCATTTTTCACCATACCCAGGCTAGTCAAGACCTGGGCAGGTTTGCGTGAGCTGTCCCTTGAACACTCCCCACCAGTTATTGCAACCGAACTTCCCTTAGATAAACACATATGCCAAATGCTCCCTCCAGCATTCTAGCGTAAGACAGTCCTTTAAGAAAATAGGATTTCTATGAAGTTTTGATTATGTTTTTTTTAAATACAATGGTTATATCTGAATTCCGTATCCCAATACTTCTAGATCACAGGTCTGGATTCCCAAGCACAATTCCTCGAATTCTGTAATCTTGATCCTCAGATCAAAATCAAAGGTCTCAACTTAGTTTCAGATTCGGTGGGTGATTTGAGTGCATTTTTCCTGAACTGGGCACATCGTCATTGATCAAAACTGACGAAGGAATTAGGTCTTGGTCAATAGTCTGAATCAGAGTTTGGGTCTGGAAAGGTTCTTTCTAAACTATCTTTCTTGAAAGGTAATATTTCAATTGCTCTTTTTCTAAACTTCGTTCATTGAATATTTGCTTACAGATTTCTAAACTGAACATGAATTCCTATGAGAAATAAAATAATCATTTATCTCGATCTCCGACTTTGATAGTTTATTTGAATTTTCTCATTACCATCTTAGTGAATATATAACGGTAGAATTTTCTCTCACAAATTATCTACTTATTTATTTTTTCAATTTTTGCGGAAATCAAATAGAGGATTAAAGAGATCCCTTATTTAAATATAAAAATTTCTTTTATGCATCCATTTATGCATCCATTTATGCATAAAATCATTTATGATGAAAATCACACTTTTCATATAAAAATATCTTTTATGCATATGTTTATGCATACAAATCATTTATGAACGAAAATCACTCTTTTAATATAAAAGAATTTCTTTTATGCATCCATTTATGCAAAAAAATCATTTATGATGAAAATCAAACTTTTAATATAAAAAAATATCTTTTATGCATCCATTTATGCATAAAAATCATTTATGATGAAAATCACACTTTTAATATACAAAATATGCATATGTTTATGCATACAAATCATTTATGATGAAAATCACTCTTTTAATATAAAAGAATTTCTTTTATGCATCCATTTATGCATAAAAATCATTTATGATGAAAATCACACTTTTAATATTAAAAAATATCTTTTATGCATATGTTTATGCATACAAATCATATATGATGAAAATCACTCTTTTAATATAAAATAATTTCTTTTATGCATCCATTTATGCATAAAAATCATTTATGATGAAAATCACACTTTTAATATAAAAAAATATCTTTTATGCATATGTTTATGCATACAAATCATTGATGATTAAAATCACTCTTTTAATATAAAAGAATTTCTTTTATGCATAAAAATTATTTATGATGAAAACCACACTTTTAATAATAAAAAATATCTTTTATGCATATGTTTATGCATGATGAAAATCACTCTTTTAATATAAAAGAATTTCTTTTATGCATCCATTTATGCATAAAAATCATTTATGATGAAAATCACACTTTTAATATAAAAAATATATCTTTTATGCATATGTTTGCATACAAATCATTTATGATGAAAATCACTCTTTTAATATAAAAGAATTTCTTTTATGCATCCATTTATGCATAAAAATTATTTATGAAGAAAATCACACTTTTAATATAAAAAAATATATCTTTTATGCATATGTTTATGCATACAAATCATTTATGATGAAAATCATTCTATTAATATAAAAGAATTTCTTTTATGCATCCATTTATGCATAAAAATCATTTATGATGAAAATCACACTTTTAATAAAAAATATCTTTTATGCATATAAATCATTTATGATGAAAATCACTCTTTTAATATAAAAGAATTTCTTTTATGCATCCATTTATGCATAAAAATCATTTAAAATGAAAATCACACTTTTAATAAGAAAAATATCTTTTATGCATAAAATTAATTTATGATAAAAATAACACTTTTAATTAAAAAAATATCTTTTATGCATATGTTTATGCATATAAATCATTTATGATGAAAATCACTCTTTTAATATAAAAGAATTTCTTTTATCCATCCATTTATGCATAAAAATCATTTATGATGAAAATCACACTTTTAATATTAAAAAATATCTTTTATGCATATAAATCATATATGATAAAAATCACTCTTTTATGATCAAAATAAAATTTCAATAAGCTTCATTTTATACATAGAATTTAATTCTAAAGAAAGTAACTTTTTAAAAAAATATTTTTAGTAAGCATTTTTCTATACCTAAGATGAAAAATAACACTTTAAGAATACATATACGATGGGAATTACTCTTTTTGAATAAAAAAAAGTAAAACTTATTTTTCACAATTTTAGAAAATTTTGCCATAACCTCCTTTGTATGGCTGACCATTTTTCAATTTTTAACTCTCTAAAATTAATTAGAAGTTCACCAAGAGTATTTAAATCATTCTAATGTAAACATTTTCTACTTATCAAAGAGAAACATTATGAAAAACTTAATTTTATCCATTAATCATTCATCTAGGATAAAGAATGGTTGGATTCACTAAAGAAGAGAGGGGAATGCCTTTTAACAATGAGGCATAACATCATATTCATATTAGAGAAGACAAAAATCATAAAAACCATAAAATGAAATAGAAAAGAGAAGAATCTCCAACTTACAAGGAGAATTTGAGAGATTTCCTTTGGCTTGATGGTTTGAGGGATCTACTCTTGTTTGAAACAAGAGTGGCCACCAATCTTTAGAAGAGGGAAGGCGAAAAACTAATGAATTATGAGTAAATTCACATTTTTTGGCTCTTGAGAGAAGTAGGGTAACAGTGCAAAAACACTATAGAGCTTCAACAAAGGGGAAGGCTTATATTTATAGGAAAAAGTGAGCTTCTAACCAAGCCAACTGATTCTAGAAATTTTCAGATCAGTTTGGTCAAATTTTTGACCATTTTTGGGTCAGTTTAGTCCACTTTTTAGATCTAGTTGAAACAGGAGAGAGGAGAGATCAAAATATCTCATTATTTGGGAGTTTAAAACTCTCCCACACATGTGAAATAGGTGCCTCCTTCATGAGGGGAATTCCCCCATACTGAGGTGTCAAAAATGCATCATTTCTTCTAAATGTCTCTCTTTTTTAATTATTAACCTTGTCCTTAGTCAACTCTTCATCTTATGTGAGTATTTACTCATTTTTGGGGGATTTTCCTTTTATTCTTCCATTTATCTCCTCCCTACATTTGGATGAATCTTATTGGTCCATAGGAATCTTAATTTAAAATTTCGAAAAAAATCTTGACCCCTAGGATAAGGCCTCTTGAACAGATTATACTTGATTTCTAATGCACCTTCTGAAAATCTTTTTGAACTTTTGTTTCGGGGAAACTTATTTTAATAAGAAGATATATTTTTTCATCCGAAAATATTTAAAAACTGAATTACCACTCTCTAAAAGATTTTCTCTCTCTAGGCCAAAACTGGTAGAAATAAGATCTTTTATATTTCTAAAGAGGGATTTGATTACAGGGGAAGATGCTGGACATCTTGAGAGGCTGGGGAGGAATCTTACATTCTTTCCCACTTGAAAAACGCGAGATGCCCTCATCTCGCAAATTGGGGGTAATCCCGCAACAACAGATCAGCTTCATTCTCCCATGTGGCATCTTCAAAAGGATAGAACTTTCATTTTACCAATAATTCTCTGAGAATTCTGTTCTTGAGAATCTTTTCTCGAACATCAAGAATTTCTTCAGGTTGGAGTTCCATCTGCCCTTGGGTTGAAGAGGTTAAGATTTCATCATCAATCACATGATTTGGGCTTGGCACATATTTCTTTAGAAGGCTTACATGAAATACATTATGAACTTTGAGATGAGGAGGCAGAAGAAGTTCATAGGCTAAGTCACCTACTTTCTTTGTAATCAGATATGGCCCACAATATCTGGGGGATAACTTCTTGTACTTCCCAAGAGATAGAGAACTTCTTTTGGGCTGTACTCTAATGAAGACCATATCTGCTTCTTTAAACTTTCTGTCTGTCCTCTTCTTATTTGCATACTGCTTCTGTCGATCCTGGGCAGCTTTAATATCTTTATGAATTGACTGCATGTGCTGCTCCATGTCGTCAAGCATCTGTCTGGACACCTCAACCCTAATCAATAGGTCGGACCAAGCTAATGGAGTTAAGCAGTCTTGTCCATACAGAGCTTTAAAAGGGCTCATCCCAATACTTCTGTGATAAGAAGCATTGTAGGCGAACTCGACTAGGTGCAGATAGCTTAGCCACTTCTTGGGTTCCCTGCCCCACAGCATGACCAAAGTATATCTTCGATTACTTGGTTTACCCTTTGAGTTTGACCATCGGTCTCAAGGTGGCATGCTGTGCTGAGATCCAAGAAAGTTCCCACTGCTTCGAAAAATGCAGTCCAGAATCTTGAAGTAAACTTGGGATCTCGATCACTTATTACTATTCTCGTGGTGGGTAGGCCATGCAATCTGAAGATTTCTTTGAGGAACACTCTGGCCACATCCACTGCAGTGTAGTTTTCTTTTACTGGAATCAGATGGGTAACTTTGGTTAGCCTATCAACTACTACGAAAATGGAGTTGTAACCTGATTGCACTGAAGGTAATCCAGTAATAAAATCCATACTGATACATTCCCACTTCATCTGGGGGATGTCCAATAAATGTAACTTCCCAGGCATTTTTACTCTTTCAACTTTGACTTTCTGGCGTGTCAGACATTGACGTACATGATTTAGTACATCCTTTTTCAGACCAAGCCAAAAGAAGCTTTTCTTGATAGACATGTAGGTTTTGATGAAACCTGGATGTCTTGCTATAAGGCTGTCATGGGCTTCATTTAAAATTTGATCCTTGGTTCCCTCATCATTGTATAGCCTGCAATTATAATACATAATGCCATCATCCAGGCTGTACCCTTGAACTCTGTTCAACTCCTGTGGAGTTTTGCTTTCCTGCATAAGTAGGGTAGCAATAGGGCCAAAGAATCTATCTTGCATGATCTTCTCTCTTGCTTCACTAATCAAAGGATTTGATACTACAGTAATTGCAAAGCAAGGAGGCTTTTTTGCTCAGGGCATCTCTACTATCACATTTTCTTTGCCTGGGCGGTACTTGATTTCAAAATCAAATTCCTGCAGGGTCTGCATCCACCTTCTTTAGGGAATGTTGAGATCCTTCTGAGTGAAGATTCACTTTAAGCTCTGATGATCTGTCATCAAAGTGAATCTTTGTCCCAGTAGGTAATGTCTCCACAACTTCAGGGCATATACTACTGAAAGTAGTTCCAAGTCATGGGCAGCATAATTTCTCTCATGCGTTCTAAGTTTTCGGGATTCATAGGCCACTGCATGAGCTTCCTACATGAGTGCACCTCCCAGGGCAAAACCACTTGCATCAGTTACTACCTCAAAGGGTAGAGAGAAATTTGGTAGTGTGCATAAAAGATTATTATTTTATTATAAAAGTGTTACTTTTATCATATTTGATTTTCATGCATAGAGGTATGCATAAAAGATTATTTTTTTAATTATAAAAGTGTTACTTTTATCATATTTGATTTTCATGCATAGATGTATGCATAAAAGATTATTATTTTATTGTAAAAGTGTTACTTTTATCATATTTGATTTTCATGCATAGAGGTATGCATAAAAGATTATTATTTTATTGTAAAAGTGTTACTTTTATCATATTTGATTTTCATGCATAGAGGTGTGCATAAAAGATTATTATTTTATTGTAAAAGTGTTACTTTTATCATATTTGATTTTCATGCATAGAGGTGTGCATAAAAGATTATTATTTTATTGTAAAAGTGTTACTTTTATCATATTTGATTTTTATGCATAAATGGGTGCATAAAAGATATTTTTATATTAAAAGTGTGATTTTTATCATAAATGATTTTATGCTTAAACTAGATGCATAAGAGAAATTCTTTTATTCTAAAAGTGTAATTCCTACTAAATTGGATTTATAAATGGAAAGATGCATAAAGAATTTATTTTAATCCAAAAGTGTTATTCTCATCAATTTTAATTTCATGCATAGAAAGATGCATAAAGACATCTATTTTTAGTTCAAAAGAGTTATTTTCGTCAATTTTGATTTTATGCATAGGAAGATGCATAAAAGATTGATTTTTAATTCAAAAGTGTCATTCTCATTTAAAATGAATTTATGCATAGGAAGATGCATAAAAGATTGATTTTTATTTTGAAAGTGTTATTCTCCTTAAAATGGAATTTATGCATAAATAGAAGCGTAAAGAAATCTTATATAAAAAATGAGAATTCTCTTGTATTCTATAAATAGATATGAGGATGTGAAACGAATCAAATAGATGAAAATGAACGATGAATAGATGGAGATGTATGTATGTGAAAGAATGGATGTAGTTATATGTATGTGAAAGAAATGATGTAGATATGGAATGTGGATGTAGATGTATGAATGTGGATGTGGAAATGGAAGTATGGATGTGGATGTGGATGTGGATGTGGATGTGGATGTAGATGTGGATGTATGAATGTGAATGTGGATGTGAATGTATGAATGTGAATGGGGATGTGGATGTATGAAGGTGGATGTGGATGTATGAATGTGGATGTAGATGTGGATGTATGAATGTGAATGTGGATGTGAATGCATGAATGTGGATGTGAAAATGAATGTATGGATGTGGATGTGGATGTATGAATGTGAATGTATGAATGTGAATAGGGATGTGAATGTATGAAGGTGGATGTGGATGTAGAAGTGGATGTATGAATGTGAATGTAGATGTGAATGTATGAATGTGGATGTGAAAATGGATGTATAGATGTGGATGTGGATGTATGAATGTGGATGTGGATGTAGATATATGAATGCGAATATATATGTGAATGGATATGAAGTCGATATGAACGAATGGATGAGATGAGATGTCAAGTGAATTAGAATGTGAAATGAATAATATAATATGTGAACGAATGAGATGTAATGAGAAATTGATGTGATGAGACGTAATGTAAAATAAGAAAGATAGGAATGGATGTTATGCGAAGTGAATGAATCTGATGAGATGGGATGGAAAATGATGTATCTGGTCAAGAATGGATACACTTATGAATTGGGTTTGGGTTAAGTAATATGGATTGATGTGGAACAAACTGGAAAGATGTGAATTCATTATAGAAACTGTATTTGTGATCTGTTTGTAAATGACTGTTTTATGTCAAGAATGCTGGGGAAGCATTTTGACTATCTTGAGAATGTGGTCGTGAAGACCTACCTGATAAAGTTGCAACTGCTACACGGAGAGTTAATGGAGGACGTCTCGCGTAGCAAGGTCGGCCGAGGTCTTGACCAGCCTCAGTTCGATTTAAATGGTGAGCTTCCGGTGTACGGTGGATGAGGGACCAAGGAAGCGGCCTATGAATGAAGCGCTAGGTGACCTACGAAGGATCCTAGAGGGTGCTGACCATACGGTGCTCAGGCTCTGGGTCGTCGAAGATACCCACATGTGCGTCGCCGAAGATATTGGAACAAGGAGTAAGAGTTGTTTTCTGAAACCGAGTATGGATCTAGTTGATTGACCTTGCTGGTCCTCAACTGATGAGTCCATAGCTCTCTTATATGGATCTGTTGGTTGATCTTGCTAATCTTCAACGAGGATTCCATCTTGATTTTTATAAGTGATTATATTACTGGGTACTATGGTCTAGGAACTATTGAAAAGGCCCCTGAGTGGATAGGTGGTGAGCATTCTGGTTGCCAATGATGCCATAGATACTCCAATGAAGGAATGATTGGAAATAAGGACTCAACCAGAGATTTTGAGGATTGTGATCAGTGACACAATGGTTTCATTAAAGGATTGTTTTAAAGATAGCTGATGCTGAGAAAAAGGCAATTTTATATTGGGTGTGTAAGTGGTGTGACTAGTTTATGTTTGCATGAACATCCGGCTAGGGGGCATGGGAACTCTTTTCCCTAGTACCCAGGACAAAACCTAACCAAATTCTAAATTGGATCCCATCACTACAGTGGTTGGGCAGTTGGCTAACCCATGGGACTGGATGGGGTTAGGCTGGACTGATGGATCCGTAAATCGAGACTCAATTTCTATTTAGTTCGATAGATGAAGTAAATCCCGGACAAAAATTGTTCTATGGAAAAAGGATCAATGGCTGTGCCTCTCGATGAGGAAAAAAGCGTTGGTCTCTATGATCCAAGTGCAATCTGTCCCTTGATCTGACTATGGAACTTACGAGTTCGGTTAGATCAGTTCAGTTAAGTAAGGCTTTTGACTACGTTAGGGAAAAGTTATCCTGGTGGAATCGCCCATGCTTTTCGGGCAAGAGAAGTTTTTCCGAGTTCGGTTTGGAAGAATCAAGGAATCAGTCACCTGTCCGGATATCCGTGGGCGAGGCCCCGAGTGTGGGACCTTACCCCACGCAAGATGTGCTACTTCCGATCTGCTAGCACCCTGAATCCGGCCGTTGCGCGGTGGGGACAGGGATCTCACAGTTGGTATCAGAGCCAATTTGGCTAATGAGGATCAACCGAGAAGACAAATATGTCAAAAATTTATCAAGAAGCACTAAAGGTTGTAATTGTGATATAAAAAAATTCATATAATTTGATATTCAAACTGAAATTCATAATTTGGTAATTCAGTCTTCAGATGGAAGTACCATAATTGTATGGAATCCCTGACTTGCTTGAGGCCTAGACATGATGGTATTTACCTTATAGTTCCAAGAACCATGACTACCTGTATATACCGAGGGTATAATTGCAGCTCTTTACTGTGCTGGCAGTATATACGAGTAAATCTAAGACTTGAAATTATAAGCATTAATGCTATCTAGATGATGAATTCGAATGTGGTTGATATGATTTTTAAATTCTGGTTGAGAATTGATGAGTTGATTTGGATTCTGAGAATTGATGAGTTGATTTGGATTCTGATTGAAAAATGATGATCCCTGAAATTTGGTTGAAATGTAATAAGCTGAGCGAAACTGCAATGAGGATGAATGGGATGAGTCCCTGTGATAATGTTCGTAACTAGAATGACGTTAATGACTTCAGCCAATCACTATGAGATTAGTGGATTGTGCTGGCAGATTGCTACTGTTAGCTTTTGCTCAGTGGATCAAGTTAAGGGATGATAAATTGCAATTCTGAAAAATTGAAATTTCCATGGAGGATTGTTTAGATAGAGAAATTCAGTCTGATGGACCATTATTGTGTTAAAGATATGAATGAGATAATTCTGAATGAATTGTTAACTAATAATACGTTCTATATGAGTATCTTTATCCCTTGACTCTGTGGGCAGCCGAGAACCCCGGAATCAGTTGAATCAAAAATATGATTGAATCTTAAATAAAGAGACTTAACAAGAATTTTCGTATTGATAGGAACATGGATCGAGGTCGTCGTGGTAGAAATGTTAACCCCCAACTCGATGAAGAAGAGCTCAACCTGGATGTTTGTAAAACTCTTCATAGTTCGCAGCCTGGACCTTTCAAGGGTGAAGGGGAAAACTTGGGCGAGACTGTGGAGAAATGGATCGAATCAATGGAAGAATACTTCGATGTCACAGGTTACAATTAGAAGAGCAAAATGGCTCTTGCAAGGCTGAAGATAGTGGAGACAACTAGAGTGTCATGGAGAAACCACTGCGAGACAAACCGTCTCGACTGAAATACCCAAACTTGGACCGATCTCAAGGCTTACCTCAGAAAGAGATTTTGTCCCCCAGGCTTTCTTGAAATTAAGATGAATGAGTTCTTGGAACTAAAGCATGAAACCCGAATAATTGAAGAGTACCATCAGGCTTTTGCCCTTCTCCTTAAATATTCTCCTCAATTGGATGAAGAGCAGCTGGGGCCAGGTTCATTCAGGGAATGAACAAGCCATTGGATACTTTAGTCAAGAATGCAAAACCTATCTCAATGGCTTTCTTTTATGCATCCATTTATGCATAAAAATAATTTATGATGAATATCACACTTTTAATAAAAAATATCTTTTATGCATATAAATCATTTATTATGATGAAAATCACTCTTTTAATATAAAAGAATTTCTTTTATGCATTCATTTATGCATAAAAATCATTTATGATGAAAATTTCACATTTAATATAAAAAAATATCTTTTATGCATATGTTTATGCATGATGAAAATCACTCTTTTAATATAAAAGAATTTCTTTTATGCATCCATTTATGCATAAAAATCATTTATGATGAAAATCACACTTTTAATATAAAAAAATATATCTTTTATGCATATGTTTATGCATACAAATCATTTATGATGAAAATCACTCTTTTAATATAAAAAATTTTCTTTTATGCATTCATTTATGCATAAAAATCATTTATGATGAAAATCACACTTTTTTAAAAAAAAAATATTTTATGCATATAAATCAAAATCACTCTTTTAATATAAAATAATTTCTTTTATGCATCCATTTATGCATAAAAATCATTTATGATGAAAATCACACTTTTAATATAAAAAATTATCTTTCATGCATAAAAATCATTTATGATAAAAATCACACTTTTGATAAAAAATATCTTTTATGCATATAAATCATTTATGATAAAAATCACTCTTTTAATATAAAATAATTTCTTTTATGCATCCATTTATGCATAAAAATCATTTATGATGAAAATCACACTTTTAATATATAAAAAATATCTTTTATGCATATAAATCATTTATGACGAAAATCACTCTTTTATGATCAAAATAAAATTTCAATAAGCTTCCTTCTATACATAGAATTTATTTCTAAAGAAAGTAACACTTTTTTAAAAAAAATATTTTTTAGTAAGCATTTTTCTATACCTAGGATGAAAAATAACACTTTAAGAATACATATACGATGGGAATTACTCTTTTTGAATTAAAAAAAGTAAAACTTATTTTTCACAATTTTAGAAAATTTCACCATAACCTCCTTTGTATGGCTGACCATTTTTTAATTTTTAACTCTCTAAAATTAATTAGAAGTTCACCAAGAGTATTTAAATCATTCTAATGTAAACATTTTCTACTTATTATCAAAGAGAAACATTATAAAAACTTGATTTTATCCATTAATCATTCATCTGGGATAAATAATGGTTGGATTTACTAAAGAAGAGAAGGGAATGCCTTTTTTCAATGAGGCATAACATCATATTCATATTAGAGAAGACAAAAATCATAAAAACCATAAAATGAAATAGAAAAGAGAAGAATCTCCAACTTACAAGGAGAATTTGAGAGCTTTCCTTTGGCTTGATGGTTTGAGGGATCTACACTTGTTTGAAACAAGAGTGGCCACCAATCTTTAGAAGAGGAAAGGTCAAAAACTAATGAATTATGAGTAAATTCACAGTTTTTGGCTCTTGGGAGAAGTAGGGTAACAATGCAAAAACACTATTGAGCTTCAACAAAGGGGAAGGCTTCTATTTATAGGAAAAAGTGAGCTTCTAACCAAGCCAATTGATTCTAGAATTTTCCAGATCAGTTTGGTCAATTTTTGACCATTTTAAGATCAGTTTAGTCCACTTTTTGGATCTAGTTGAAGCAGGAGAGATAAAAATATCTCATTATTTGGGAGTTTAAAACTCTCCCACACATGTGAAATAGGCGCCTCCTTCATGAGGGGAATTCCCCCATATTGAGGAGTCAAAAATGCATCATTTCTTCTAAATATCTCTCTTTTTTAACTATTAACCTTGTCCTTAGTCAACTCTTCATCTTATGTGAGTATTTACTCATTTTTGGGGGATTTTCCTTTTATTCTTCCATTTATCTCCTCCCTACATTTGGATGAATCTTATTGGTCCATAGGAACCTTAATTTAAAATTTTGAAAAAATCTTGACCTCTAGGATAAGGCCTCTTGAACATATTATACTTGATTTCTAATGCACCTTCTGAAAATCTTTTTGAACTTATGTTTTGGGGGAACTTATTTTAATAAGAAGATATATTTTTCCATCCAAAAATATTTAAAAACTGAATTACCACTCTCTAAAAGATTTTCTCTCTTTAGGCCAAAACTGGTAGAAACAAGATGATCTTTTATATTGTTGAAGAGGGATTTGATTACAGGGGAAGATGCTGGACATCTTGAGAGGCTGGGGAGGAATCTTACAGAGAGAGAGAGTGTCAAGGACTATGAGTTTAGGGACTTGAGGCATTGGGGTCGCGGACTATCAAGTAAGAGGGAAACTTGGTATAGGGTCCAGGAGTGCTAGGAGTATTCACTTGAGGGGAGGTGTTGAAATATTCCAGTGAATAGGGTGTGTGCAGGAACAAGCCCTTGGCTAGAGGCTATAAAAGAGAATCTAAAAATGTGAGAGAACCTGTGAAAAGGTGAGAAGAATCTACTAGGAGAGAATAAAGGGTAGCATGAGGAGATTTAGGAGGTGTGGAGATATTCTGGGAAGAGGTGGAGAGAATCAAGCAAAAGAGGTGGAGTGAATCAAGGAGAAATCAGTGGGATTGGATGCTTGGATGTAAACTCTATAAATTGAGACATTGACCTAATGAGAATTTGCTGGTTCTTAATTATCCATGCCTACATTAAGCTATCAATTAATTGCTCACTAATCACGTCTTAATTATCATCTAATCTCTTTGTTAATGATATTGATTCTAGCATTTGATCCACCATAGCTCATCACATTGCTATAATTTTAACATACAGTTCCCGTGTGGAGGAGAGAGCAACTGCAGGGAAGAAGGAGATTGATGCAGTGCAACGAAAAATATCTGATTGGATGGGCAGGGTATAGTATCTACACTCTATGTTTGACATTCGTAAGTGGTGTTGAGTGTGAGAAGTTTGAGTCTTCTTACTATTGAGTTAATGTTTTGTAGGTCTTAAATTTCCTTGACCCACAGCTTGGAGATGTCTGGAAATCAAAATTATTTTCCTTGAATTTTGAGACTGCAGATAAGGTTATCACTCTAGAGAAAATTAAGTGAATTGCACTTGCTCCCCTTAAGGTGGAGAAAAACATTCAGTATAGGCTAGGGCTATCATGAGGAATATGTATTAAAAACCTTCAGAGTAGATATTCCTTATAGAGGATGAGCTTTGTATTTAGTGTCTTTGCTTAGCATTGATAATATTGTTTGTGTTGAATTCAATCTTCTGATGCATTTCTTTATTGCAACTAAAGGTGGTTGGCTAGAGAGATTTTTTTGGAAAAGATAGAAAATCACGCCCTTGCAGAGCTTGAGGAGATCAAGACTGTAGCAAATATAGGGTGGTTGTAAGATTCCTCCTCAGCTTAATTAATGAATAAGTCTTTACTTCAATCCCCTATAATCATTCCCTGTTTCTAAATTGTGCGCTTTTGCCCCACAGGTCGTAGCTGGGGACTTGCCGGACACCGTATGCGAGCCACGAATGGCTGCAAGCATACAACCAGGGAAGGAAGCTCAAACAGAATGCCAAAGGGTGTGTCACTCACCGCTCAACCGCTGCCTTGAAGGATTCCCGAGTCGCAGCCGTGAAAGGAGGAGCCGCCGTCGCCGCTCTACCGCCTCTCTGCCGCCGTGCCGCTACACAGTGCTCGATCGCTCTCTCACTCTCTCTCTCTCTCTCTCTCACACACGCAGGAGAAGAAAACCAAAGAGATAAGGCAAGAGCACTCTTGTATTCACAACACATGAGAATGAGGATTTTAGGGTTACATTTGACTCTTATAGGTGACTTGGCCGTTCACACTTGGGCGCCCATACATGGCCGGCCGACCCTAACCCTTATCCTACTGATATTCAAGGTGCGCCTCTCATCGGCGATCACCCAATCCCTTTATCCTTAACATATGGTACCGACAAGCCCGGCCCATGACTCAGAATATTTAAATTAATGACGTAAAACATAGTATGTCTCAATGTCCGTCATGGGTTAACATGCCCCCCTTCCTGATGTAGATTCCGTCCTCGGAAGCTATGGTATGGTAAGCTCGAGAGGGTTGTTGTTGACCGTCTGCAAAACAGGGAAGTAGAGTGAAAGTATGCTGGAATTCAAAAGATATAAAGTGTATAAATTCAAGCATGTTAGACCACAATGGATGTTGTTATGAGAACTTAGTTTAAGGGTCACATGAATGAGCTAGTGTAGCAAATTAACAGGAGTTTAAAATTATTGAAAGTAAATCAAGAGTAAGCAAGGTGTCAAAGGTTAATCAAGGTTTATAACTGGCCTAAGTCAAGGTAAATAACCAAGCTTAATAAATAAACAGATGACCACACTGTGTCTACTCTAAGAACAAGTTAATACCACGAGTCTAGGGACACAAGAAACATTAGAGTTACAGGAGCCTTTTGCCTTTGTTTTTTTTTTAAAAAATGCACGTGACAATTTTTACACAATGGCGACCTTTCTAAGGCAAAACTAACATCGATCCTGGTACCATGTTTTACACAAGGCATTATCCAGGAATCTATTAGCTCACTTTAGGCAAGGCTACCCCCTACCAACCAAGGCATCAGTTTGGAGTAGAATACTCCTCGCCTACCAAGTATCAATAAGGCGATAGGCCAACATTAAAGCACATCATAGACTTGTATTGCCATTTATTGTAGGCTTTTTTTTTTAAAATCTATTTCTTTTGATCCTTGCTCCTGAACTATAATTTGTCTTGCATCCTTTCGACAAAGGGGTAATAGCTATGTCCTAGAGGTCAACACACACATGGCCAGGTGTCAAACATTAAGATGGTTTTACCCTAGACCTAAGACAATTGTATTCCAAGGTTAACTAAAGACGTCATGCTCCCTAGGAATATTTCCAATAAAGTTAAGCTCATTAATGATTTACACTAGCATGCAAGCAACTTCAAAAACTAAGTAGTACATTGACAATTTCCATGTGGTCATGCATTATAGTTTATGCAATTGATTGAACAGTAAAAATGAAAGAGTTTGGGTATGGAAGAATTACACCTGTTGGAGATCTCCTTGATTTGACGAGACAGCTTGCAATTTGATGTAGATATATTTTGATGAACGTTGCGGCAGTCTCTGGACTTGGAAGCGAACCCACCTCAAACTTTTTAACCTGTACAATCAACTAACAAGCACTATACCTCGAGAGGCACATCAGTGTGAAAATTTCAAGACTTGTTTAAGGAATCTGAACTAGAAAAAACTTGAAAACGCTAACCTACCTATCAGTCACCACACTACTACTGAGGATACGGTAAGAGGATGTTGTAGAGTCCTGGCTCTAGCCCTAAGGCTAAGCCTCTATCCGCATTATCCAAACAAATAAAGTCAACCTCAGTAGTGCCATGAGTTTCATCCGTCCATTCATCATTGTCAGATATTTCCTTTTCATTTTCCCATCCACATAAACTCATCAAAAATGTAACCATGCGAGGATAGTCATCTTGTGGAAAAGGAAAGCATTGGGCTATCGGGGATATGTCCTCTACGGAGTAGGGGTCAGTCATGGTCAATAGGCGAATTAGCCATTCTAATTCCTCAACATTTTCTTCTCTAGCTAGTACATCTATATGATCCCATTCAGTTTCAATTACAGGATAGCACATGTGGAATATCTGAGAAAGGTATAGATGATACCTCTCACCAAAGGTAGGAGTGGGTGAAGTGTAGATGATCGGGCATCTGCCATATCTGCAACACAGATATAGCATCAGTAGGTTTATGACAGGTCAATCTAGTTCTTGATTGTATACGGATATTTCGCTTGTTTTTGTGCTCTTGCTCTTTTTACTATTTTTTGTTTTTCTTTTCTTTGTTTTTTTTAAAAATAAAATAAAATGTATGAAGCTATATATATACATCCCCTTGAATTTGGCAATTACATGGTCAGGGGAGAAGGTTAAGGAGGAAGCATTAGAATGTCGAGCGTGAGTACATGCTCCCCCTTTCCTTGGGTAGATCATATTATTTGCAATGATGTTGCAGCCTCTTGGAACCAATTTGTCCAGCGGGTCATAGGTTGTGATGTGGGCAGATAGCTTTTTATGACCCTCGTGGCCACATCCAATTGCAGAGATGGTAGTGTACGCTCCCATTGACGAATGGAGGAAATGGTTTCCGATGATACTATTACAAGGGGAGACGTAGACTCATCGTTTTTTTGTTGGGTGTTGGCAAGAGTAGGTGTAGAGCATGTAGAAACTTCTATATCAGCGTGTGCCTGGCATGAGGAGCTAGAAGCTTCATGTGGCTCCCCCCTTCCTGAGCTAGGTGGTAATGATCGATATCGTTTGGGAATCCAAACTAACTCTGGAAGAAGTGGTGTGGAGCACTCTGTTACCTTTCCCTTACCACGATCTTGAATTATCGTTGGGGTGGCAACAATTGGTTTGCAAGGTTTTACAGGTGATGTAGAGGGATTCAGCTTATGTTTAGGGACCCAAATGGTTTCCATTGAATCAGAATCGTCTTCAGGATCATTCATATACACGGGGTCGTCTCCTGTCCCTATGTTAGTCTTTGAACTGGGCTTGGAGCTCGTGGCATTAAGCGATCTCTTTCGCCGTGTTTTCTTTTTCTTTGCCTGAGCGATTGATGCAGTATCCCTCTCTTCAAGAATGTAGTTTTGATTTTGAAGCATTGACCGTGTAACTACATTCGCAGGTACAACTGGTGTGGTTCCTCGTGCTTGGTTGGTGACCTCAACCAAATTCAATGGCGTAATCTTGGGTGCATTAGGATTATGTGGACATTGAGCGATCAAATGATCTATGCCACAACGATTACATGTAAGTACCGGCATTCCTGATGTGCTCCCTTGATTTGGCTGCATTTGAGTAGTGATCTTCTGTAGCCTATTAGGGCACTCCGCTACACGATGCGGTCCACCACAATCATAGCATTGAAGAGGTGGTCTCCTCGCCAAGGTATTAAGGTTTTGCCCTCTTGTGGCGAGAGAAGCCGCTTGATATACAGGCTTGACTTGCCCGAAATGATCCTCCATGTAGTACTGGGGAATCATTTCAAACGTATCAATCCCATATGGAGCAGTGGGGTCTATCTCCTCTTCATAATCCCCACACGCACTATGTGACTCACAACCCATCTGGTTTATTGGGGTAATCCTTGGGATGTGGAGGTTGTGATCCTAGCACTGGCGGTGGTAATGGCACAGACTGGACTACATTCGGATTCCTTGGAACTATATGCTGTGACGGTTGCTCGACAGGTTGTGCAGGCATTAGCGCAGGTACTTGAGGTGTGTTTGACCAGGCTAGTGGTGCCTGATTTGCCAACATTCGCTTAAGTACTAGGCAATCTTTAGATTGATGGCCATACTTACCACATGCATTGCAATTCCCATTGAATTTGACTCTGAATGTGGGACATTCACTCGTGCTATGTGGTCCTAAGCACACCGAACACCATTGTTGCTCTCTTCTTGGGTACATATGGCTATTCTGAGGAGCTCGATTACCCCTAAAGTATTCTTGGAGAGCCTTAGTAAGGTCGGTCACAGACATTTCAGATATCTTGGGCTCCTTGGCAATAGGTTTTACCGTCATTAGCTCGTGCCCAGATACTTGCGAACTAACGGATTTTGTTTCTGAAGACACCTTTTTACCTGCAATCATCAAGTTGTCTTCTAATTGGATTGCATTGGCAGTGACTTCTTCCCACGTTGTAAGACCCCTAATGACTAGGCCATTGTAAATATCCTCATGGCGCAATCCTCGGATGAATCTATCGAGGAGTTGGTTGTTATTGAAGCGTTCATTGGGAGTGCAGCGAGAATTTAGATGCTTCAATCGACTTATAAAGTCTCTCACTGACTCCCCTTCCTCGCGTTCAGCTTTTTGGAGTTGAGATGCTACTCCCCAAAGCACACCCTCACGTATGTATTCTTTCAAGAACAATCTCTTGAGAGTGGGGTAGTGAGTGCGCTCTTCAACCCTTAAGGTTCGATACCAATCTCCGGCCTTCCCACTCCAGGTTAAGCCTAGGGCTTTACACTTATGCAGCTCATTGTGCTCTTCCAAGGAATCACACACGTGTTCAAAGACTTCAATGTGCTTCCTAACGTCCTCGTTACCACTGAAGTTTTGAGTGAGCTTAGCCACTTGTACTGCCTTGCTTCTAGGTTCTCTCTCAGGCATACCCCGCATGTTTTCCGCAATAGATCGTCCAATCGTCTGAGCAAACGCTGCGAGATCACCTAGGTGAGCAGGCATAGCTGGTGGAGGCACTTCTGGGATAGCCTGGCTGATAGGAGTTGGCGTTGGTCTGAGTAGGTTGGCAAATGACGTAGGATATGATATGTGGCTAGGCCTAGCTCCTCTTGGATAAGGGTGGTGATAAGGCGGTCGTGGAGCATACGCCATTGGCATACTAAGAGGCGTAGGAGCTACCTGAGCATGAGTAGCGATAGGTACATAGGGTCGATAGGCACTGGCACGCACTGTTGTAGGTACTGTTCCACTAGGTAGCGGTGTCGTACTAACTACAGTGGTAACAGGTGCGCTTTCTGTCATGCTCATCATTGGGGTAGGCATTGTGGATTCCTTAATGGAAAGTTGAGCCAAGGTTGGAAAACTAAAGTTACTGCTCGTGGGCTTAACCTGCATTGAGACTCCAGGTGAAACAACATACAAAGGGTCCATGGGACTCACCGAGGGAGTCTCCAATTGTGATAGGGTTGGTTGTTTGGCCTTGCCCGTGTCCAAAAATCTCATAGGGCCAGTGGAACCTAAGTTCACTCCCCTATTTTGCCTCTCAATTTGGATAATTCTATGAATCACCTCACATATCATGTGTTGTTGCTCCTCTAGATTAGTGGCGCTAGATGTAGATCGTAGGACTTCTAACCAACCTACATGGTATGTGTAACCCGTGTATAGGTCAGTTAGAGTCTCTGTGTGTAGATCATATTCCCAATTTTCATTGAGAAATATCCCATCTAGATTTGGTGTGCCAAACGGTTCTCTTGAAGTGGATGCAATGTCACTTCTTATGGATTGGCTTCTAGGGACCTCTACTTTAGGAAGAGCATCGGAATGTGGTAACTCAGTAGGACCCTCATTAAACGAAGTGGGTAGAATATCCACATGGACACTCTGTGGGAGGGTAGGGTCCACATGAGATGTGAATGGCGAATCCACTACCCCTCCTTCTTCATTTACTTCGCTTGTCGCATGCTCAGAGCGTGTAGCTCTACTAAAGGTCTCTATTAGACGACTAAACATGCTAGATCCGGGTTGTGGGGCCCACACTGGCATGTTTTGGCTTGTCTCCTCAGGGTTCTTGGTAAGGTGTCCTTCCATGGCTTCTGAGTCAGAAGATGAGTCACTATCCACTATTCGTGGATCTTGGGTCGCACTCCCTTGGGTTCCAGCCGAAGGCCAAGATGCCAACGTGGAGGGATGGTGTGAGCCTGCGTAGACTGAAACGCTTTCTAGTGGTTCAGGCTCTAGCACCCGACCAGAACGTAGATGCATGTGACGTGGGTACCCTACGTGCGTTGGTAACTACCCTTGAAACTCACACAAGTGGTTTCTCAGGTGTTTCGCACTTGCCGGCCTTGGCTGTATAAAGCAGGTGCATGTGTGCTCTAGATCCAGGCTCTTAACCATAGAGCTCTCACAAAGACACGCGAGACTCTACACAGTGCTCGATCGCTCTCTCACTCTCTCTCTCTCTCTCTCTCTCACACACGCAGGAGAAGAAAACCAAAGAGATAAGGCAAGAGCACTCTTGTATTCACAACACATGAGAATGAGGATTTTAGGGTTACATTTAACTCTTATAGGTGACTTGGCCGTTCACACTTGGGCGCCCATACATGGCCGGCCGACCCTAACCCTTATCCTACTGATATTCAGGGTGTGCCTCTCATCGGCGATCACCCAATCCCTTTATCCTTAACATATGGTACCGACAAGCCCGGCCCATGACTCGGAATATTTAAATTAATGACGTAAAACATAGTATGTCTCAATGTCCGTCATGGGTTAACATGAATACAAGAAAATATTATTTTTCCTAAATTTTGCCTAGTGAGATAAAAATTTCTAGAGAGTGGTAATTGAATATTGAGATATTTTTGGACATATAAATTTAGAATGAGGGACCAAGGAAGCAGCCTATGAGTGAAGCGCTAGGTGACTTGCAAAGGATCTTAAAGGGTGCTGACCATACGATGCTCAGGCTCTAGGTCGTTGAAGATACCCACGCGTGCGTCGAGGAAGATATTGGAACAAGGAGTAAGAGTTGTTTTCTGAATTCGGACCTGGATCTGGTTGATTGACCTTGCTGGTCCTCAACGGATGAGTCCATGGCTCTTTTATATGGATCTGTTAGTTGATCTTGCTGATCTTCAACAGAGAGTCCATTTGGATTTTTATAAGTGAATATATTTTCGGGTACTATGAGCTAAGAACTATTGAAAAGGCCCCTGAGTAGACAGGTGGTGAGCGTTCTGGTTGCCAATGATGCCATAGGTACACCGATAAAGGAATGATCGAAAACTAGAAATCAATCGGATATTTTGGAGGACTATGATTAGTGATACTATGATTTCATTAAAAGATTGTTTTAAAGTTAGCTGAATGTGTGAAACAGGCAATTTCATATTGGGTGTGTAAGTGGTGTGACTATCTTGAAGTTTGCATGAAATGCTAGGGGGCGTGGGAACTCTTTTCCCTGGTACCTAGGACAAAACATAACCAAAATCCTAAACGGATTATATCATTACAGTGGCTGGGCAGTTGACTAACCCATGGGACTGGATGGGATTAGGTTGGACTGATGGATCCCTAAAATGAGACTCAATTCTGTTATGGTACGATAGATGAAGTAAATCTCGGATAGTCCTTGTTCTATGGAAAAGAATCAACGTCTGTGCCTCTCGATGCGGAAAAAAGCATTAGTCTCAATGATCCAAGTGCAAGTCTTTTCCTTGATCTGACCATGTGACTTATGGGTTCAGTCGGACCAATTTGGTTAGTGATGACCTTGACTACGTTAGAAATAAAATATCCCCTGGAGGAATTGCCCATGTTTTCTGGGGACAAGGGAAGTTTTTTTCGGGTTCGATTTTGGAAGAACCGAGGGATTAGTCTCTTGTCCGGATATCCATGGGCAAGGCCTTGAGTGAGAGGCCCTGCCCCGCGCAAGAAGTGCTACTTACGCTGCTAGCACCCCCGAATCCGTTGCACGGAGGGGACAAGGATCTCTCAGCTGGTATCAGAGCAAATTGGCTAAAGTGGATCAACCAAGAAGCCAGAAATGTCAAAAATTTATGAAGTACCAGTAAAAGATTGTAATTGTGTGATGAAATTCATACAAATTGATATTCAGAATGAAGATTCATAAATAGGTAATTGGATCTTCAGATGGAAGTACCGCAATTATATGGAATCCTTGACTTGCTTGAGGCCTAGACATGATGTTATTTACCTTATAATTCCAAGGACCGTGATTACCCGCATATACCGAGGGTATAACTGCAGCTCTTTACTAGCAGTATATACGAGTAAAACTAAGACCTTAAAATTATAAGCAAAAATGCTATTCAGATGATGAGTTCAAATGCTGATTGATATGATTTTAGAATTCTGGTTGAGAATAAATGAGTTGATTTAGATTCTGATTGAAAGATAATGATTCTTGAATTCTAGTTGAAAGAAGATAAGCCACAACGAGGATGAATGGGACAAATCCCAGTGATGATGATAATAACTGGGATGATTATGATAGATTGCACACTCAACATAAGATCTCTATTTCATTCACAATGAACCATACAATGATATAGGCTTCCTAGCCTTATCCCACTTTACAATGATATATGCTATGTTGCCAACTAGTCTTTTAAAGCATTCACTTCACATAAAATCTCTCTAATCCCTAGGTGTTCTTAGAGTGTTGTATAAGGATTCAACAAGTCAACTTTTAGCTCATTCCATCCATGGGTATGAGAATAAGAAGTGAAAAACCAGTCACTTAATTTGGCATAGATTTGCACGTTTTTTGGGTTACTATTGAGTTAGTTCTTTTTACACAGGACACTTGTCCTCATCAAGAGCAACAATATTATGTTAAAATATTCTTCAATTATTACACACACATGCCCAATTTGATCCTCCAAAATTTGGTTATGCTAGTCACTATAGTTAAGACATATTCAATTAATTAATAGCAAATTAATGGTAATTAGCAAAAATTGAGCTTATAACTCACTCATTTGGTGTGATTTACAATTGGGAAACCATCATTTACACTTCAAACCACTCCCAACTCCTTGCATTGCACATATCTCATTTCTCTTACTAGATTTTCACTCTTCGAATCACTCCCAAACCCTTGCATTGCACATATCTCATTTGTATTGCCAGATTTGTAAGAGGTAAATACATAGCCTAACCTAAAGCTAGCTAAGGCCACCTCAAAATAGCAACAAACCAAGTCATGTTTAGAGGTTCACTCGGGAAGGGTTTCAATAGTTGGACCACACAAATGAAACACCTCTTTATGCCCAAAACGCTATGGAAGATGGTTAAGAAAGATGCACCTAATAATAAAACTGATTAGTGGGTAGATAAAGATGAGCAAGCATTATCATTCATTGGGTTACACTTGGGGCCTAATCTCATTCACGATAATGATTTACAAGGATGATGCCAAAGATGTATGGAAAGAGTTAAACTCGATGATTGGAGCTATAGCAAAAAATGAAGAAAGTCATCTTAAAATTAAACTCTATGGGCTAGAAATGAATTTCAGTGAATCACTAGCACAATTTTTTAGCAAGATGAAAAGCATACTGACACAACTAGATGGCATATATGACAAGATAGGAGATAAAGGTACATTAGCCAATCTCTTAAAAAGCACGCCAAAAGAGTACAACACATTGGTGAGTACACTAAAACATTTACGAGAACTAACCTTTGAAAGATGTGTCTCCTCTCTTCTTGAAGAAGAAAAAGCATCTTCAACAAAACAACCAACAAATTCTTTCACTGTGGAAGAATGAGACATTACTAAAGTGAATGTAAACTTAAGCACAAGTGAAGTGTCACCATTGCAAGAAGTTGGGACACAAAGAAGAGGAATGTAGATTCAAGAACCAAGAAGCCAACTATATGGAGCCTTTATTGAGCAAAGATGAGATTTCCAAATGACGAACTCTTCTAAGAGCTACATTAATAAAACCTCACTACACAAGCTTACATTGCAGCCTACACTTTGTAAAAATGGATCAACATATGAGTAGACACCCATCTTATCTCATTTCTATTGTTTCCACCACACCTTACCACCTTAAGTAGCTATGTTGGTACTAAGGCGAGTTGATGACATGTTGTAACCAAACCTTACCACTTGAGAGTAGAAAATCAAGCACCTAAGGGAGGTATTAGAGTTGTAAACCTCACATCTAACCACTTTGTAGTAGCCTAAGAATATGGCACCAAGGGGAAGTATTGAGAAATACAGTGCCATGGAGCATAAGGAAGGTAGGGAGTGAGTGTAAGTATAGCAAGCTACCACAGGAGCAACCATGAATTGTCCCACATGAGCTAACAAATCCATGATATATCCACCTTATATAAAAGGGGTCACTTTCAAGCAATGAAATCAAGCAAGCTCTTAATTCTTTCTATGATTACAAGTCTTAATCTTGTAACCTAGCTGAACTTGAGTCTTTAAAGCTTAATTAGTTTACTTTCTCATCATTATGAGTGCACGTAGGCATGATCCACCTTAGCTAATGGTTTTGTATATCAAGTCTTTAGGTCATAGCTTCTATAGAAATATCTTAAGGTATTGTATTTTTCAACAACTTTGTCTCTTTGAACCACCCCCACTCATTACCTCGTTTTTAAGGAAAGTCCTAAATGGACTCACAGAGGCCTCCACCTCGCAAGTTGAATCGCCCCCCGTTTTCCCCATAATCAACAACCTCACCTTTGGAAATATTGGAAGAAGGAGAGATCCCAGCTTGGGAGCATGAATAGATGTTCCCTCCAATCATCCTTTCACCTGGTGGGAAACCCATTGGATGCTCTTGACATTGATCCAGAAGAAATTCGAATCCTACAACACATGCAAAACCCAAGCCCAAATCTCAACAGGATCATGGATTGCTTAGACCTCTACCTTATCAAAGTCTATCTATAGACCTTTCCAACTTGGAAGCATGAATAGATGTCCCCCCAATCATCCTTTGAGCTGGTGGGACCCATTGGATGCTCTTGACATCAACCCACAAGAAATTCAAATCCTGCAGCACATGTCGAACACTCAAACCCAAATCTTAATAGGATCACGGATTGCCTAGACTTCTACCTCATCAAAGTCTATCTATAGAAAAAATTTAACCAATGGTGGTCAAGGGCACATTGCAAAAGGGACCATGGTGGATACAGAAGGCCACCATCTAAAGTTAACCCAATCACACGTAACCTCATGGGGAAGTAACATGTTTTGGCAGTGGGGCATCTATTCCTTCTCAAGCCCAAATCTGGAAAGAATATTGTGATAATCTAAGAGGGAAGGGAATGGCATGCACCAAACTACCACGATGAGAACTTGCTAGAATCCTTTTCTTGCAAAGATAAATTCTTGGAGGAGCAGCAACCTAAGTTAAAAGATAGGTGAGAACCACCTCTTTAATAAGTCATTGTAAGTAGGTATTTTTCCCATGAAGTAGACAAAATGCACTCATCGCGCTGGCTCTTTTAAACTGAATGCAAGTCTGGTCCTCCATAGGGAGATCAATCTTGGAGAGTAAAAGACCTTAGGTGTAGACTTAAATGTAGAGGAGCTCACATCGGCATGGCGAAGGCCTTGGGTTTGTAATTGTGGAGCTCGTTAGCCATAGCTTAGTGAAGTTTACACATTTTCTACTCATTGATAACACCTAGGACAAGCTTATTATCATAGGACAAGGGAAAGGCTAGCTCCATATATATCAAATGTATCTAAGACGCACAAGCCAAGATGCCTAGAGGAGAGTTTGGAGAACAAATGAAAATTGTGACACGTGCTTCAAAAACCCCGCCATAATAATAGTTAACTTCTTTTTACAATTTTCCATTTTCATATATCTATGGAAGGCATTCAAAAACCTTGAAGAATCTCCATTTTTACCTTAGCACTTCATAGAGACATGTGAGGAGGAGAAAAAATAAGTAATGAATAACCCATAATTACAATATCTTTAAGGCGCTCGTTTATGAGGCCCTATAAAGACACATTTTATTTGGATCATTCTTTTTACTAATATGCATTCTCCAAGTAATTAGATAGATTCAATTTTCTTAAATCATATAATAGAGCATGAAAACTAAACTAATAGAATTGTGGTACTCTTAAGAGCAACATTTAATTAGGGAATGTTCTTACAAGAAAAAGTATCTTATGATCAACAACCAATCAAGAGAACATTTTAGTGATATATAGGATCAAAGAATGAACAACTAACAACAAGAACACATCCATTTTATTCGTTATTGACCGTCCCATGGATTTACTTCATTAAACAATGAATTTTCATTGGAATTGTTATTTAATTACAAATGAACCAATGAAATACATGATTATATATTACTAATTAGATTCTAGATTGAATCACCTTTTTGTGAATTTGGCTTTGAGGAGCGAATCTTCGCTTTATTCCCTTCATTTCTTCATGCTTTTACCTTGAAAATGATGTTGGACTTTAGTAGTATTCATGGCTTTTGGGCTCTTGGAAGGGGAATCATTCGATCGAATGGCTTGAATGCATATCTCTTTTAAACTCACGTATAGGAATGCGCAAAAAGCAAGGATTTAGGTGACCTATACCGTATTTTCATATGAAGGGGTGTCCATTGACACCTAATGACCCTTTATTTCTTATCCCTAGTGTCATGACATTAGACTTTCGGCTAGGGAAAAATAATTGGTGAACCTTGTATCATTGTTCAAGAATAATTGATGAACCTTGTATCATTGCTCAAGAATAATTGATGAACCTTGTATCATTGGTCAAGAACAATCATCCATCCAATTGTGAGTAAGTGTTGTAGGATTAAGAAGATAATTTTTCTCTTTGAATGGGCTCAAAATAGTATCAACAACATTTTACAATAGTAAAAATGGTAAAAACGATGTCAAGATGATTTAACAAACGATAAAAATGGTAAAAATATTAAAAAATGTTGAACCTTAAGAAAATAATTGAAAATAGATTATAATGAATTAAAAAATCATTAGGATGATGTTTTGAAAAAATTTTATGACATTATTTGAAATAATTAAGGAAAAGTGGTCAGTGATTGAAGGGTACATAATATTGTATGTAAACTATATAAAATGGAAGGAATAATGATGGACAATGAAAGGGCACATTTTAGGGTACATAGAATATGTAAGATAATTATGGACAATGAAGGGTAAATATTAGGGGACGTATTAGGGTATGTAAAATATGTAAAATAGAACGAATTTGGATATATTTGGGATGATATTTAGATTAAAAAGAAAATTTAACGGTTAAAAATAATGGTTATTTAAGATATCAACATTATCTCGACACTTGGACATGAAGAATGCTCAAGAAAAACTTCATGGTAGCTCTACTATTATCCTCACATCATTTATAAGACCACCTTGTTTGTGGAATACACATCTCCCAACACCATTTGCAAATTGGCATATGACCAACACCAACATACCAACACATGCAACAATAGAGTGCAAAAGGGAAAATATCATTGGAACACATGAGTGCTTGGAAATGGAAGGGATAAGATGTTTGTATTCATGGAAATGTATATAGAGAATCATCAAATTATGATTACAATCATTCGATTGCATGGTTTTTATGGAAGATATTCGTAAGCAAAAAAATAGAATGTAACACACATTGAATATAGCACACAAAGTGAATATTAAAACACATTGAATATAGCACATAACTTGGTAGTTACATGATAAGAGTAATCGATATTAATGTAGTATGAATTATGAAACACATTTTTTATAGTGTATAGATGTGAATCCATGAAATTATCTCGAACAAAATGTAAATGACATTCTTGTTAGAATTTCGTGGTGCTCATGCTAGATCATTATGTGGAGGAGAGAGACTCACAAAATACAAGAAAATATCTTGCTTATTAAGTTGCTCAAGATACAACTAGGCTTCTTGCTCAATACAAAATGCCTCCTAGCTTCACCTTTAAATAGGTGAGCTAGTGGACCATAAGTCCATTCACACACACACCCTTCTCCTCCCCTTTTACAAAACCTTAGTCTCTTAATACCCCCCCTCAATACCAACTATGAAAAAAAATTAGAATAGGTGGTATTGGACATAGGATGCCTTTATAACATTAGGCGTACAAGGTTAGGAATATAGGTGTGGTTTTTATATTGAGATTTAAAACAGTGAAAGAATGTGATGTAAGAGGATATGTGAAAGGGTGACATGAGAAGTACATGGATGTGGATGTGGATGTGTATGTGAAAGAATGTGATGTAAGAGGATGTGGATGTGTATGTGAAAGAATGTGATGAAATGGATGTGGATGTGGATGTGTATGTGATGGATGTGGATGTGTATGTGAAAGAATGGATGTGGATGTGGATGTGTATATGAAATAATGGATGTGGATGTGGATGTGTATGAATGGATGTGGATGTGTATGTAAAAGAATATGATGTGATGTAAAGAGATGTGATGTGACATGAATATATGTGGATGTGAAGTGATAGATATGATGTATGGATAGATGTGGGTAATCGTACATGTGAATGATTGGATGGATGATTGGATGGATGTGGATGAATGAGATGAGATATGTATGAATGAGATATGATGTGGATAGAATGTATGTGATGGGATGGTGATGAGAATGAATGTGATGGATATGAATGAATGTGATGTAATGGATGTGAATGGATGGATGTGATGTGATGGATGTAAATGAATGTGATGGACGTGATTGGATGTGATGTGATGTGATGTGAATCGGATAGATGTGAATGAATGAGATGTGATGTGAAATGGATGTGAGGAGATGTGATGTAAATTGGGATAGATGTGAAAGGATGATATGTGATGTGAATGAATGTGATGTGATGTGATGAGAATCGGGATAAATGTGGATGAATGAGATGTGATGTGAATGGATGAGATGTGATGGGATGTGAATGAATGAGATATGTGGTGAAATGGATGTGATGTGATGTGGATATGGGTAGATGCAAGTGGATGAGATAAGATGAGGATAAATGAGGAAAGATGTGATGAGATGAAAAATGATTTGATTGGATGAGAATGGGAATACATATGAACTGGATGTGGATTAAGTAATGTGGATTGATGTGGAACAATGTGGAAAGACGAGAGTTCGTTATAGAAACTATATTTATGACCTATTTTTAAATACTGTTTTATGTCAAGAATGTCGGGGAAGCATTTTAACCGTCTTGTAAATGAGGTCATCGAGACCTAACTGATAAAGTTGCAACAGTTGACGGAGAGTCAACGAAGGACGTCTCGCGTAGCAAGGTCGGCCGAGGTCTATACCAGCCTCGGTTCGATTTAAATGGTGAGCTTCCGGTACAGTGGATGAGGGACCAAGGAAGCGGCCTATGAGTGAAGCGCTAGGTGACCTGTGAAGGATCCTAGAGGGTGCTGACCATATGTTGCTCAGGCTCTGGGTTGCCGAAGATACCCACGCGTGCGTCGAGGAAGATACTGGAATAAGGAGTAAGAGTTGTTTTCTGAATTCGGGCATGGATCGGGTTGATTGACCTTGCTGGTCCTCAACGGATGAGTCCATGGCTCTTTTTTATGGATTTTTTGGTTGATCTTGTTGATCTTCAACAACAGAGATTCCATCTGGATTTTTATAAGTGAATATAATTCTGGGTACTATGAGCTAGGAACTATCGAAAAGGCCCCTGAGTGGACAGGTGGTGAGCGTTCTGGTTACATATGATGCCATAGGTACACCGGAATGATGGGAAATTAGAATTCAATTGGATATTTTGGAGGATTATGATTAGTGATATTATGGTTTCATTAGAAGATTGATTTAAAGATAACTGAATCTGTGCAAAAGGCAATTTCATATTGGGTGTGTAAGTGGTGTGACTAGCTTGAAATTTGCATGAAGATCCAGTTAGGGGCCTGGGAACTCTTTTCCCTGGTACCCAGGACAGAACCTAACCAAATTCTTAAATGGATCCCATCACTACAGTGGTTGGGCGGTTGGCTAACCCACGGGATTGGATGGGATTAGGCTGGACTGATGGATCCCTAAAATGAGACTCAATTCTGTTATGGTATGTTAGATGAAGTAAATCCCGGATAGTAATTGTTCTATGGAAAAGAATCAATGGCTATGCCTCTCAATGAGGAAAAAAGCGTTGGTCTCTATGATCCAAGTGCAAGTTCCTTCCTTGATCTGACCAAGTGACTTACAAGTTCGATCGGATCAGTTTGGTCAGTGATGACCTTGACTACGTTAGAGTAAAAATATCCTGGAGGAATGGCCCCGTACTTTCCGGGCGGGGAAAGTTTTTCCGGGTTCGGTTTTGGAAGAACCGAGGGACTAGTCTCTTGTCCGGATATCCGTGGGCAAGGCCCCGAGTGAGAGACCCTGCCCCGCGCAAGAAGTGCTACTTCCGCTGCTAGCATCCGCGAATTCATTGTGAAGAGGGGGCAAGGATCTTTCAGCTAGTATCAGAGCGAGCTTAAGTGGATCAACCGAGAAGCCAGAAATGTCATTGTAATTGTATGATGAAATTCATACAAATTGATATTCAGAATGAAGATTCATAAATTTGTATTTGGGTCTTCATATAGAAGTATCGTAATTGTATGGAATCCCTAACTTGCTTGAGACCTAGACATGATGGTATTTACCTTATAATTCTAAGCACCGTGACTACTTGTATATACCGAGGGTATAACTGCAACTCTTTACTGGCAGTATATACGAGTAAATCTAAGACCTTGAAATTATAAGCAAAAATGCTATCTAGATGATGAATTCAAATGTGGTTGATATGATTTTAAAATTCTAGTTGAGAATTGATGAGTTGATTTGGATTCTGATTGAAAAATGATGATTCTTGAATTTTGGTTGAAAAGCGATAAGTTGAACAAAGACACAATGAGGATGAATGGGACGAGTCTCTATGATGATGTTCGTAACTGGAATGACGATAATGACTTCAGTAAATCACTAAGAGATTAGTGGATTGTGCTAACAGATTGCTACTGTTAACACTTGACCTAGTGGATCAAGTTAAGGGATGACAAATTAAAAACCTCCATAACTGCAATTCCCGTGGAGGAATGTTTAGATGGATTTTTCAATGGACCATTATTGTATTAACGATATGATCTGAATGAATTGTTATCTAACAATGAGTTCTATAAAGGGATCTTTATCATAGGATTCTGTTGGGTTGACCAGACTATAAAGAACCTGAGAATCAGTTGGATCTTAAGAGAAAGAGTTGTCCCCCAGGTGCGAGATAAGGACATCTCGCGTTTTTTAAGTGGGGTAGGATGAAAGATTCCTCCCTCCAGCTTTTGAAGTGTACTGGTGTAAGAACCTCCCCTTCTGATCTTATAATTATTCCCCTCTCTGAAATAAAAGAAAGATTCTATTTTACCTTGTTTTGGCCTAGAGAGAGAAAATCTCTAGAGGGAGGTGATCCAAAATTGAAATATTTTTGGATATAAAAATCCTCCTAGTGTCTAAAATAGTTTCCCCTGAAACAGAAATTCAAAAAGAACTTTCCAACCAATGTGCAATTGGAATTAATTGAAAATAGGTATAAAGGACCTTAGCCTAAGGGTCTAGATTTTTAGAAATTTTTAGATTATGATCCAATTAAGGTTCCTATGGGCCAATAGGATCAATCCAAGTGTGGGGAGGAGATAAATCCAATTTATAAAAGAAAAATACCCAAAAATGAGTAAATTCCCACATAAGATGAAGACTTGACTGAGTATAAGATTTATTAGTAAAAAACTATGAATATTACTAAAAAAAAGAGATATTTTGGGTATAATAATACATTTTGACACCTTGGTAAGGAAAAGGGAAATCTTCCAGGAGGCACCTATTTCACATGTGTGGAGGAGTTTAAAACTCATAATAATAAGATATTTTTATCTCTCCTCTCGTGGATCAAACCAAATAAAAAAGGGAGCCAAACTGGTCCAAATCTTGTCCAAATTCAGCCAAGCTGAACCTGGAAAATTCTAGAAACTAGTTGGAATTGGTTAGAGGCCTCCCTCACCTACTATAAATAGATCCTTAGCCCTTTGTAAAAATATATGTGAACTATACCATGCCGGTATTATACTGAAATAATGATATTTTTTATTATCCCTTAAAAATCCTCTACAATTTGGAGAGATTGGAGCTTCTCTCTTTCTTCAACCTTCTTGAGAGTCTTCATCAACATACTAAACCAATTGATTGGTTGGGGGTCTCTCCTTAGACTAAAGAATCAAGCAAAATAAGAGGTAAAGAGTGACTTTATGGTATTTTTCTTAATCTCTAAATGTTTCTCACTTCTTAACCCCTCTCAAGCTTGAGAAGTAATCAATTGAATGGCTCTTTAATGAAATTGAAGCTCTCTAATGAATTTTAGTGATTAAACACAAAGTTTTCATTTATGCTTAAATTAAAATGTTTTTTTAAGCATATCTCTCTCTCCCCCAAAGAATGGTCATTCCTATGACCTATTCTATATTCAATTAATGCTTCTCATGGATAAATTCTCTATTCACAAATCAAACTCTAGGCTTGTGAAGCTAGAGGTTTAAGAAAATGGTCTTTATACTTATATGCTTGAAAAATATTGTAATATTATGAGATAAATCCATAAATTAGATTTAATGCTAAAAGATAGTTATACTATCATAATTATTTTACTATTTCTTATCATTTTCATAAAAATAAAAAATTTCCAGTAATAACAGCGGAGCTATGATAATTTTTTTTAAGAAATTGATGCATAATTCATTCTTATGCATAATGTGAAAAGAGGACTTCCTATCATATTCTAGGATTGAATATCCTAAGTTAAAAGAATATCCTAAGCTAAAAGAATGGTTTTTGTCACATTCAATGGAAAACTAATTTTTAAGTTTATGTGTAATTAAATAATTAAGAAATGAGAAAATTATGATAATTATATTTAATGATAAAAGGAAAATTCCTATGACAATTGAAATTCAATCATTTAGATGAAAAAAGAGGAATTCCTAGCATATTGAAATCATTGGATATTTTATTCAAATTCAAAGATGAATTTTAGATAAATTTATTTTATCTATGAGAAATATTTAAATGGTAAAAGAGGAATTCCTATGACATTTGGAATTCAATCATTTAGATGGGAAAAGAAAAAAAAATCCTAGCATATTGGAATCACTGGATATTTTATTTAAATTCAAAGATGAATTTTAGATAAATTTATTTTATCTATGAGAAATATTTAAATGGTAAAAGAGGAATTCTTATGACATTTGGAATTCAACCATTTAGATGGAAAAAGAGAAATTCCTCATATTGGAATCATTGGATATTTTATTTAAATTCAAAGATGAATTTTAGATAAATTTATTTTATCTATGAGAAATATTTAAATGGTAAAAGAGGAATTCCTATGACATTTGAAATTCAATCATTTAGATGGGAAAAGAGAAATTCCTACTATATTGAAATCATTAGATATTTTATTTAAATTCAACGATGAATTTTAGATAAATTTATTTTATCTATGAGAAATATTTAAATGATAAAAGAGGAATTCCTATGACATTTGCAATTCAATCATTTAGATGGGAGAAGAGAAACTCCTAGCATATTGGAATTAATGGATATTTTATTTAAATTCAAAGATAAATTTATTTTATCTATGAGAATTATTTAAATGATAAAAGAGAAATTCCTATGCATTTGGAATTCAATCATTTAAATGAGAAAAGAGAAATTCCTAGCATATTGAATTAATGGGTATTTTATTTTAGATAAATTTATTTTATGAGAAATATTTGATGATAAAAGAGGAATTCCAATGACATTGGAATGCAAATAATTAAATGCAAAAAGAGGAATTCCCATGGTAATTAAGATCCAAGAAGTTAAATAGGAAGAAGAGGAGTTTTTAGTATAATTCAATTTATGATTATTTATCAAAAGTGAAAATATGGATAGAATTGATTTTTGTAAATCCCATGAATTCTTCTATTCCAAAAGAGGAATATTGAATATAATTCATTTGAGAAATTGAGAAAGAATATGGAAATAGTCGTCGAGAAAAAGAACCTTTATCTAGGCCAAGTAATTGGCAGAAATTTAGAAAAAGTCCCATTATCGGTATCAAAGTAGGAAAAACTACTAAAAGGGAATAGGATGTGGAACGGATGTGATAAGATATAAATGGGATGTGATAAGATGTAAATGGGATGTGATAAGATGTAAATGGGATGTGATAGGATGTGAATGGATATGATAAGATGTAAATGGGATGCGATAGGATGTGAATGGATATGATAAGATGTAAATAGGATGTGCTAAGATTGAGATGAGAGGATATGTGAAAGGGTAAGATGAGAAGTACATGGATGTGGATGTGGATGTGGATGTGTATGTATATGTGAAAGAATGTGATGTAAGAGAATGTGGATGTGTATGTGAAAGAATGTGATGTAAATGGATGTGGATGTGTATGTGTATGTGATGGATGTGGATATGTATGTGAAAGAATGGATGTGGATGCTGCGGATGTGTATGTGAAAGAATGGATGTGGATGTGTATGTGAAAGAATGGATGTGGATGTGTATGTGAAAGAATGTGATGAAAATGGATGTGGATGTATATGTGAGAATGGATGAGAATGTGTATGTAAAGAATGGATGTGGATGTGTATGTGAAGATGTATGTGAAAGAATGGATGTGTATGAATGGATGTGGATGTGTATGTAAAAGAATATGATGTGATGTAAAGAGATGTGATGTGACATGAATATATGTGGATGTGAAGTGATAGATATGATGTATGAATAGATGTGGGTAATCGTACATGTGAATGATTGGATGGATGTGGATGAATGAGATGAGATATGTATGAATGAGATATGATGTAGATCATGTGATGTAACGTGGATAGAATGTATGTAATGGGATGGTGATGAGAATGAATGTATGTGATGGGATGGTGATGAGAATGAATGTGATGGATATGAATGAATGTAATGGATGTGAATGGATGGATGTGATGTGATGGATGTAAATGGATGTGATGTAAATGAATGTGATGGACATGAATGGATGTGATGTGATGTGAATCGGATAGATGTGAATGAATGAGATGTGATGTGAAATGGATGTGATGTAAATTGGGATAGATGTGAAAGGATGATATGTGATGTGAACGAATGTGATGTGATGTGATGAGAATCGGGATAAATGTGGATGAATGAGATGTGATGGGATGTGAATCAGGATAGATGTGAATGAATGAGATATGTGGTGAAATGGATGTGATGTGGATATGGGTAGATGCGAGTGGATGAGATATGTGGTGAAATGGATGTGATGTGATGTGATGTGATGTGATGTGGATATGGGTAGATGCGAGTAGATGAGATGTGATGAGGATAAATGAGGAAAGATGTGATGAGATGGAAAATGATGTGATTGGATGAGATGTGATGAGGATAAATGAGGAAAGATGTGATGAGATGGAAAATGATGTGATTGGATGAGAATGGGAATACATATGAATTGGATGAGATGAAAAATGATGTGATTGGATGAGAATGGGAATACATATGAATTGGATGTGGATTAAGTAATGTGGATTGATGTGGAACAATGTGGAAAGATGAGAGTTCGTTATAGAAACTGTATTTATGACCTGTTTTTTTAGTCAGGGGAAAGGACCCTCGACATCTTCCAAAGTTTGGACATAGCCCTGGGAGCCTTTGCTTCTCGAGATCAGATAGGAGGAGACCTAACTGATAAAGTTGCAACAGCTGTCGGAGAGTAGGTCAGCCGAGGTCTTGACCAGCCTCGGTTTGATTTAAATGGTGAGCTTCCGGTACGGTGAATAAGGGATCAAGGAAGCAGCCTATGAGTGAAGGATCCTGCGTTAGGTGACCTGTGAAGGATCCTAGAGAGTGCTGACCATACGATGCTCGGGCTCTGGGTCGCCGAAGATACCCACGCGTGCGTCGAGGAAGATACTGGAATAAGGAGTAAGAGTTGTTTTCTGAATTCGGGCATGGATCCTTGCTTGTCCTCAACGGATGAGTCCATGGCTCTTTTATATGGATCTGTTGGTTGATCTTGCTGATCTTCAAAAGAGATTCCATCTGGATTTTTATAAGTGAATATATTGCCGGGTACTATGAGCTAGGAACTATAGAAAAGGCCCTTGAGTGGACAGGTGGTGAGCGTTCTGGTTACATATATGATGCCATAGATACACCGATGAAGGAATGATTGGAAATTAGAATTCAACCGGATATTTTGGAGGATTATGATCAGTGATACTATAGTTTCATTAGATGATTATTTTAAAGATAGCTGAATCTCTGAAAAAGGCAAATTCACAGCTGAATATGTGAAAAAGGTAATTTCATATTGGGTGTGTAAGTGGTGTGACTAGCTTGAAATTCGCATGAAGATATGGTTAGGGGACCTGGGAACTCTTGTCCCTGGTACCCGAGACAAAACCTAACCAAATTCCTAAATGGATCCCATCACTACAGTGGTTGGACGATTGGCTAACCCACGGGACTCATGGATCCCTAAATTAAGACTCAATTCTGTTATGGTACGTTAGATGAAGTAAATCCCGGATAGTAATTGTTCTATGGAAAAGAATCAACGGCTGTGCCTCTCAATGAGGAAAAAATCATTGGTCTCTATGATCCAAGTGTAAGTTTCTTCCTTGATCTGACCAAGTGACTTATTACAGGTTCGGTCGGATCAGTTTGGTCAGTGATGACCTTGACTACGTTAGAGTAAAAATATCCTGGAGGAATCGCCTGTGCTTTCCGGGCGGGGGAAGTTTTTCTGGGTTTGGTTTTGGAAGAACCGAGGGACTAGTCTCTTGTCCGGATATCCGTGGGCGAGGCCCCGAGTGAGAGGCCCTGCCCGCGCAAGAAGTGCTACTTCCGCTACTAGCATCCCCGAATTCGTTGCGCGGAGGGGACAGGGATCTTTCATACATATTTATGGTTTTTAGTGTACAAAAATGTGTACATGTGTGGTTTTGGTCTTTGTTTTTTTTTTTGTTGTTTTAAATTATTAATGCATGTGCGTAATTGCAAGAAAGGCAATTGTTTTTTCTTTTTTGGATTTTCAAGATGAAATGTAATTTAAAAAACCTTTGTTTCACTTGTTTAAATTGTGGTTTTTTTTTTGTTTTTTCACTAATTCAGTGTGTGCATTAATTAAATGCAAATTTACAAAACAAAGGTAATGAACCTTTGCCTAAATCATAGGCAAGGACCCTCTCTCTTGCCTCTAGGAGAGCCAATGGTAAGAATCACTACCTGTGCTGAGTATTCATCTACACTACTTCACAGGGCTGCCTCGCACCTCTTATCGTCACCATGGAGTAATCATGATTGAGAGACAGAGAGAGAGAGAGAGAGAGAGAGAGAGAGAGAGAGAGAGGGGGGAGTGATGTCGTCAGTTTTAAAGACAGACGTAGAAGATATACGTAGATAGAACATAGAAGATGTACGTAGATAGAGGTGGAAGGTTTGCAACACATCACCCATTACTTGTGCAAAACATCAAACAAAGAGAGGAGAGAGGGTTATAATTGAAGACACCATGTAGAGTGAAAGTGCAACTTTGAGGGTATGGAGGACACGGAGGACACGTGAAAGAGAGAAACTATATCTAACGATTTTTGAGAAAAACTACTAAAAAAAGGAATAAAAGGCAAACCCTTTGAGAAAAATCAATTCGGTAATAGAAAAAGAACACGGAAGGGAGATATATATTTGAGTTTACTTTGTTTGGAAATGTTTTGTTGCACAGGTGGCGAATGCTTCTTCAACAAGAGAGCCTGTGGCTTCTGGGCGGCAAGGAGGGCGGCAGCAGGGCAGTGGCTCCTTAGTGCAAGGTAGTAGGCCGGTGCGGCGGCGACAGTCGGCGCGCGACGGCAGTGTGCACGGCAGCAGGCGGCGGCAATGGGGCTTGTTAGGTCTCTCGCCGCCACCGGTGAGTGATCATCACCAGAGTCGGTCGCTTGCAAGTGACGGTTATGGAGTTTCTAATGTTTTTAAAAAAAATATAATATCCATGTCAAAAAGTTATGAATGGGGGATTGTGTCGGTGAATAGCAAATGGAAGAGAAGACTGACCATGGTCACAAATACTTGCGCAAGTTCCCGAGTGTCTCATGGGTGCCCAAACAAGTACCAAAATAGGACACATTTGGGTCCATGCTAGTGTTATTCGTATTGCAGGACCCAATGATTCCGTATTATATACTAAGCTAGTGTTATTGGTGTCTAAGCTAGTGTTATTGGTGTTTATGCGTGTGCCTATAATATGTTGGGATTGATTGTGAAGAGTCCAATTGATTCTATGTAACTAACATGGTTGGTATTGTTGAGTCCAATTGATTCTATGTAACTAACATGATTGGTATTGTTGAGTAAAATGTGATGAGCACTATGACTAAGCCAACTAGAACATCGTATAGGTGGAGGTTTGTGCATAGCACATTATCATGCTGAGTTACTTCATTTATTTGGCCATGTACTAACATTTTGTTGTTACATCTAGTGTCCATTTTGTATAGTTGGGACATGTTATATTTTGTGTACGTGTGAGTGCAATTTTATGAACCCTAGTAATTCTTCTTTGAAATAATAGATATTAGGAAATGGTGTAATATCTTAAGCATTTGTTCTCCTATGAAAGGCTTCCCTTGTCTAGCATTGAGAGTTCTATTGCAAACTTTGCACATCTCTTGAAAAGGAGACTTCATGATGCAATTTTGCAACTCACACTTGTAGCAAGGTCTCTCAACGGCACATATGAACAAGCTTCATGAGTTAGATGTCACCCATACTTCAATATTAAATATCCTTCCGTATGGAAGTTCTTATAACAATCATTTAAAAACTTTTTCAAATTTTCATGAGTGCACAACCTCACATTATTGCATTGCATGTCTTGCATTTAAGCATCGTTTTGAAACTTGGTGTTTTACTCCATCACATATCAAGGTGAATCAACCTCCAAGAAATTCATCTTTTCTAGCTAAAAAAACCACATTTATGAAGACATTAGGTCCATACATGTGGTACACATTTATAAGGCACCTCAAGATGAAGACATTATGTCCATACATGTGTGGTACACATTTTTAGAACGCCTCTAGGATAACTTTGTGGTGTCACATTTGTGAATAATTGTACATTTCAATCGCTTTAACCTAAATACAATTACTAGAATGAAAGATGACTTTTAAGGGAGGCCTATTCCACCTACTCTATTTTATGCTGGTGTGAAGAGCTTAGTTATCCATGACCATACCCAAAATTTGGCATTACCAATGGCCATACCCGAGGTCTGTTCACGAAGGCAACTTCCAATTTACCAAATGAAAAGGGCAACTTCCAATTTACCAAATGAAAAGCAAGTGTAAGGAGTCAGTCCATTGGACACACGAGAGCGGCCAATGTTTCTCTTCCTTTTGAAATAACAAAGTAAAGGCCTTTATTGAACTAGGGCATAGGACATAAGAGACCACATTAATCTTGGGATGGGAGGCATTGGTACTTTCTTTGTTCATCTTCTAACGCAAGAAAATTAGAAGGGTGAACTTGAGACCAACTACCCATTGAGTTACCATTGGAGTCCAAGAGGGGTGATTGTCCCAAAAATGGGTGAAGATACACTTTGTGCCTTGTGTGTGGCACACGCACCTAAGGGCTTGAGAATCATCATGTAGACATAATCACATGATGATGCACAAGGGAAAACAAGAACTCATTTTTTTTAAGAACTCATTTTTTTTTCTTTGAAGCTACAAAAGTCAAAACGTCTCTAAAGCCCCTAACAAGATTGCATTGCTTTTCAAAGTTTAATTTCTTTTCTTGAAAATGTGTATAAATGTGTATGAAGAGCCTTAACGACTCCACAAAATTTTTTTTTAACATACCTCATAATCTGCAAATGCTTTTGAAAATCAGCCTCCATGCTAATTTTTATCTCATCGGGGCACCCTATGAGAGTAGGTTTGGACAATTACTCGATAAATGTGCCCATAAATGAGCTAGGTAGTGTAGCTTTTGCTTGATAAATTGTAGCTTTCTACAATTACTTTTTTTTGACCAATAGTTAATATTTATATATATGTGCTTAAAAAAAGTCAAGTACACTCTTAAGGCATTTACAACTGATATTACCTCACTAGAGTCCTTTATTTTTCACACTTCACTTCATTTAAGCTTTCGACAATTACCTCATTTAAGCTTTCGACAATTACTTCATAAATGTGCGGATAAAAAAAAGTTCAAAAAAGACCAAAAATAAAATAAAAACATGCAGAGCGCCGCCAAAAATTGAAAACGTTCTAGATCAACACAAAGCAAAAGGCATTTCAGACTTGGCAACGCGCGGCCAAATCTGAAACCGCCCAAGATTTGAAAATTCTGTGCCTATTACGCCTTCAACGAACTTGTGCAGAAATCTTTGCTGCGAGATGGTCCCTCGCCAAAGATTTGGAAATGCCATAGCTTGCCAACAGACTCAATAAGGTTCTTGGCACAGAAGAACTCAGTGCTGAATGCCTTCTCCACAGGCCGATCCACATCGTGGAGGAGAATGTCTGTGCTCTGCTTCCTCTTCCCCGCCTTAGCCATCACAGCGGAGCTGTAGATTGCACTCATCCTACCCGGCGCCTCTGGAAAGTAGCCCCTGGGAGCATCTATCATGATCACATCCCATTTGACGCCATAGATCTGTGCAGGTAGGGTTTTGATCGCAAGCTTGCAATCAGATTGCAGCAAATCCTTCTCCGGCGAGCATATTTCTCTGTGCTTCCTTGCATAGGCAAGAAGATCCTCCGCATCTGAGACCATTGTTGTGTAGTTGACGGCGTAGGATTCAAGATTTGGATGAGCTTGGGCCATCTGTGCGATCCAGGTAGGGTCTTCTTCCAGAAAGACTGTCCGGCCGCCATGGTTGAGAGCTTGCCAGAGGGGGCTGTCAAAGCCGAGGCCGTAAATCAGAAAATTGCAGGGGCCTCTCCTGCTGAGGATGTTGGCCGTGACCATGATTTCCTCCCTGGTCTGCTGCGGCGTGATATTGGTGGTGGCGTAGTGCACCAGGGCTATGGCGAGAGGGTACGGAAGAGCTTTACCTTCTCGATTGCTAGGGCTTTGTGCGACCTTCCTTACAGACGCCATTTCCGACATGGAAATGTCCATGCGAGTGAAGTAGAGCATGGCGATGAAGAGGAGGATGAGCAGAGGCCAGAACCGGCCGATGTGCTCCATGGTGGGGCGAACGGCAATGTGCGAAAATGCCATCGGGTGTGATGAGCTTTGCTGCGGCGATGGCTATGGCGTCTGAGTAATTGCAGCGCAGAAAATTTAAGCTTCCATTGTGGCGCGAAGAAAACTTGGCTTAAGGGTCAGGCAGGCGTGCGGGGCCAGCTTGGATTGTGGTAATGGCTACGGCATTTGACAAGAAAGAAGCAAAATGCAGAACTGGGAGAGTGTGGGTTTGGCTATAGCGTCTAAAAGGCAAGAGAAACTTTCTGCTATGGCTATGTCTGATGGCTAAGATTGGACTGTGGCAATGAAGAGGGGAAAGGGTTTCTCTGTAGTCATGGCTATGGCGATGGTTTGTAAGCAGGACAGAATATGAGGAGGAAGGCGGTTGGAGATGCATGGGCATCGTTGAAGGTATGCTGTCGCCATGGGTTGCAGCGCCCAAACCCCACTAACAAACTCACATGACATAGCAACCTCTTCTTCTACTACGGCAGCTTTCCCCCTCACCTAACCAACCACAGCATTTAACACAGCCACCCATACCTTGTAATGACTGCCCAAAGGCAGCAGACTCAAGCTTGCTTTTTTTTTATACCAACACTACAAGTAGATTCATCACAAAAGAGACCAGTTTAGACTCTAAATTTTCTCTGTCATAACAGTAGGGAGAGGGGGGGACCAGAGGGAAACCTTACTGTTACTCTGTTGCAATAGCGCTTTTCTCAAAAGTTGGTAATTTGTACATGCTCAATTGATGATAACTTTTGTTGAATGATATGTGCTTAAAGATCGATAACTTTTGTTTTATTTCTTGTCTTTAACTATGACAAAATCAACCCTCAATTTCTATGTGGTTGGATTTAATTCCTTTAAATCTTTACAAGATAGAAAATTATGTGTTTTTCCCCTTATTATAATCTTTGGCATGGTGTTGTCCTTGATTAATCTAAGTCTCCCATCTCATATGGGAGCATGTTTAGTATATGGCTCAAGCTAGAGGTCTTTAGCATCTAGCTCTTCAGAGAAAATGCCCAAACCCCACCCCTAGGACTTTAGGTGTTTGGATGTATGTTGACACTCCATTTAAATTAGTTTACTTTAATATTTTTAATACCACACAAGCAAGCAAAACATAGGATGGATTACTCAAAGCCCATAGTTTGATTATTACGACTTTTATTACCGCACACAAGCAAGTAAAACATGTGTGGATTATTTGTCAAAGTTCTTTTCTCAATATTTCTATCTCCAACCTATCACTAAACATGAGCAAGCAAAACATAAAATCAACATTCAAAGTTCTTACTTTGATGCACACAAATCCTTTACATTGAGAAAACAAGATTTTGTGTACATGAAACTCTCTTATCCAACATCTCTCTCTCTCTCTCTCTCTCTCTCTCTCTCTCTCTCTCTTTGTGAAACACACACACACACACATGTGCATGCACGTGTGTGTGTGTGTGTTTATAGGGGCATTTGTACCTCAATGCAAACACTATGTATACATATGGACATATATACCTCTATATGAGAGCTATATATGTATGTGTACATATCTGTATACATATGGACATTTATACCTCTACATGAGAGTTATATATGTATGTGTACATCTACAAATGTGTGTATGCATATGGACATCTATACCTCTATGGGAGAGTTGTATAGGTATGTGTATGCATTTATACCTCAATGCATATGGACCTCTATACCACTACATGAGAGCTATATATGTATGTGTACATCTACATATGTGTGTATGCATATGGGCATCTATACCTGTACGTGAGAGCTATATATGTATGTGGACACCTACATATGTGTGTATGCATATGGACATCTATACCTCTATGGGAGAGCAATATACATATGTGGACATCTATACCTCTACGAGAGAGCTATATATGTGTGTGGACATCTATATCTCTACGCGAGAGTTATATATATGTGTGTGTGTGTGTGTGTGTGTGTGTGTGAACATCTACATATGGGTGTATGCATGTTTGCATATGTACATGTGCATCTAGAAATAATTCATGACTCACTCTATTTTAGAATCTCATGTATTTTTATTAATTACAAATTGTGTTATCATGACATCTCATAGATAGGGAATTTATATGTACTTGCATTATGGACATCATTATAAAAATGTTTTCTTAATTTAACACTGAGGTTTCTTATTGCAGCTTTTCTAAATTCCATCTTGAATTTATTGCCACTTTTTCAAGGGAGCTAGACTACTTTTGATGAAAAAGATTTAGCTTCACATATACATGCACAATGTTTGGAATCTACATTTTCTTCAACATGTACAATCATTAAACATGGATTTTTTTAACACATATCAACATCCATAACCTCTTCGGTGAGCTCAAGCTTTAATACTCTACAAAAAGCTTGCTTTAATACTCTCCAAAAAAGTCACTTCTTCCTTCCACTTGTTCCCACTTTACCACATGCAAAAAAGTTTGAAAACTGACTGAAATGTAAGGATATGTAAAAGCTTGAAGTGACATTTTCTTGAAAGAACGAAGGATGTCACCCCACTGAGTTCTTATTTTTATTAAAGGATAGACTCTTCATGTAGACTCAATAACAAGTATGAAATCTAGTATTATTTGTATACTTTAAAGAAAGAGAGTCATAATTTTTTTTAAAGAAAAAGCTTTCTCTAAGATAAAAAAGGTGAGCATGGCAATGGTGGGTATCAAGCTTTTTAGTAGCTTACGCTAGAATTGTGTTTATATAAAAAAAGAAGGGGAATTTTGTTTTGATGAGAAAATCTCAATGAGCTTCTAAAAAGTATGATACTAAACTTTTTCTCTCCAACACTTTAAAGCTTGGTTTGTACCTTCTTTCTCTTTGTATTATTATGTGTTTATCCCACTTTGGTTTCCCAACCTTGAAACTCATCTCAAAAAGTGTACAATATTGATGTGCCACCACCTTCAAAAAACACATCAAACATGTTTAAATAGTAAAGATATAGAATTTAATATTTGTTATTGCTATTCATTTGATAAATATAGGGACTATTAGGGATGCTATACAACCTAGCATTTCTACCATAAGAAACTACTACATTTTTGTTATTAAAACAAATGAATGGGAGGCTCAAGAATCTCATAATTTATTAGGGTGCACAAGCAAGGCATACGCATGAATACTACTTGTATTTGCATATATGTGCTATGGAATGGGAGAGGATGGATAAATTAATTGTATCTCTAATATCATATCTATAAAATATAGGTGCTATGGAATGGGGAGAGGTTGTAGATTCCATGGATAAATTACTTATATAGCTAACTTATATCATATCTATGTAGTTGAGAGACAATAATTGTATAGCTAATATCTAAAATAATTGTGTAGCTAAGATCGTATCTACAAATAATGAATCTCAGCATTTGAATGTTGTTTCAACAAAAATAAACATGCACATATGCTTCTATAAGAATTTATGTCGAAACATCATTTGAAGGCATCCCAAGGGATAATAATAGAGTTGTAATAACGTCTTTTTGTGTACTAACACAATTACCTCTCAAGGAAAGATAATTTAAGGAAATAATTTTGATCCAAAAAATTTCAACTCAAAAGTTAAGATCACCCCTTTGATCGTGATATGTGAATTAATAAACTCTCTCAAGCCAAGGCATACGATTAAAGTTCTAGTGTAAGTGGGGATGAATGTGAGGTTACAATGGTTGGTTGTAGGCAAATGCAACCACATGCTAGTGAATGGTGTTACAATGGTTGGTTGTAGGCAAATGCAACCACATGCTAGTGAATGGTGTTACTTAGTCTTTAGATGCCCAAGTCATGGTTTTTAATTCAAAAGGGTCCCTTGTTTATATTACATTTTCACAAGCACAAAAAAATGGTGACAGCTCAAGGAGGGCCATTGGAAAAGAATGTAAAGTATCACCTAAATGTAGAGAAAATACCTTTTTTTAAATCAATTTTATGTATACAATCTTCACATTTATAGGAGGTGCCTCATTTTTTCTCTACCAAGATATATGACCTACAATAGTGATGTTAATTTTTCATTTAAAAAATGCATATGTATAAAAAATATAACATATATAATCACAAAACATTATGAGTATAAATCTTTTTCTAAATGTAATATTGTCAAGAGAAAGAAGACTATTTTGATTATGAGAGTTATGGAATGTAGCTCACGATAGTGTTTCCGATTCCTCTCTCAAATATGAGAAAACAATTTATGTCATTAATCTTAATCTAGCCACACTTTCTTTTAGCTCATAGATATTGTGTCCTGAATGAATCAACCCACTAACGTTTCATTTTTCTCTCTTTGCCTTTTCCAACCATCCTTTAGCATCCATAGTGCTATTAGTAGTCAAGTACTCAATATCTAATAAGTCATGAAACCACATGAGTACAAGAGTAACCTTGGCACTTACACAACCTTATAGCAAATGCACTAGAGACTCAATATCATCAAGATGTGGAGGTCACACTATTCACCTAAAAGCCAACTAGAGGGAGACATCAAGCCTATTGAGTTACACCATGTATGGTGTATTGGGCCACAATATAGCTTTAACCCATATCCATGAGAGCCACACTCCCGCCAAAACCACTCGTACAAAAATTTATGTGGACCATCTTGAGCCTAGAAAGAACATAAAGTGAAGGTTTTTTCAATCAACCCAATGCGAAATATTCTCATAAAACCACACCATGGGTGTTATATATTAGTTTTTCCCCATGGCTATCCAGGTGTGAACATACACCTTAGGGTTAGCTAGTATATAAGCAGACTCCTCCATTATTTGTACTTTCTCTTTTGAACATACACCTTAGGGTTGGCTAGTATATAAGCAACCTTACGGTTGCTGCTCATTTGTACTTTCTCCTTTGCACTTATAGAGTACTTGCAAGGAGCTTTATCTCTCTTCCCTTCTTTGAGCTATCCATTCTCTCTCACTCTACACCCTTTTGTTCTTCTCACTGAGCATTGTGTGTGAGAGAAATCTGTTGTGATCTAATAGTGGTATAAGAGCACAATCTTTGATCTCTCAGCTTCTTTACCATTAAAGCTTCTCTTTTAGAACTGGAGCCAGTAAGTGGTTGGGATTCTATAGTGGCTATGGTGTTTTCTTCTTGGTTTTGTTGAAGAAATAGAATCGCTCAATCCTCATAAAAATTTTGTGATTCTATACAATTCAATCGTGTTATTTAGGACCAATTCAATTGTTGATCCGACTTCTTTAATCGCCCGATTGATCGTCCAATTCAATCTTTCGATCTACGGCTCAACTTTTTTGATCGGTGATTTAACTTCGATCAAGCGATTCGACTACTTCCATCACCCAATTCATGTGATTCTATTGCAGAGCAATCGTCTGATCTAGGACTTCAATCGTCTGATTCTACTATAATTAAATCACCGATTATACTTCAACAACCATCCGATCCAGGACTAACCAATTATACTTTATCGTTCGATCGCTCGGTTCTACTTCAACAATCATTCAAATCCAAGACTTTAATGGTTTCATCCAACTGTAGACTTCAATCATATGATTCAACTACATACATCAATCATCTGACTCAACTACATACTTCAATCATCTGATTCAATGACTTCTGATCTCTTTGATAATCATTTGATCTAGGCCTTCAATCATCCAATTCAATTGTAGACTTCAATCATTTGAGTTAACTACAGACTTCAATTATCTGATACAACTGTAAATTTTTAGCAAATTGATAGATCTCATCAACATCTAGTGACTTCATTTCAAGATAGTTTCAGCGTCTCTCTTTCTCAGATTCAATAGTAGTCAGGTATGGCCACCAACTTATCAATGATTTGTTTGGTATTCTTTCAAAAAGGATAAGTTGGATGGGTCAAATTCCCTCTAGGGTTTCATGGTCTCAGAAATACCCTTATTGCCAAGGGTTTATGGGCTCTTATCAGTTGGGTGCTAAGCCCCACGCCTTGGCACACTTTCTTCTACTACTCCTCCAACGGGATCATGGCCAATAGACCCAAACACACGGCCCTCAACTTAATGTTGATCAAAGAATATGAGATTCAAATGATGTATAAGCTTTGGCATTAATTTCTTTATGTATCAAAAGGTCTATTTTTTGCATATCTGTTCTTGCAAACTTGCTTGGGAAACTGTAGAGACTATGTAGTATCAGGCTAAAAATGATGCATGAGTTGCTTTTCTCAAGAGGCAACTTAATAATGAAAAAATGTAGGAGAAGGAGTCCATGAATGAACACTTAACTAAGTTGCATGACTTAAAAGAACAACTTCTCAACATTGATGAGATCCTTCTTGACAAGGAAACGGTTAACATCACCTTTAACACTTTGCATGAATCTTATCTAGGTTTCAATACTTCCCTCTAGCTTTCTTTGAGTGGCAACACAACCCCTCTTACCTAGTAGGAGCTTATTAGCTTATTTTAATAGGAGGAGAAATCCTGTTAACTTATTGTTATAGAAGGAGCAGTCCTATTAGCTTATTGTTACAAGAGGAGCAGGCCAAAATGAATGCATTGATCAGTTCAAGTAGTGATCAAGCTCTTGTCATCACCAATAAGGACAAAGAAAAGAAGTTCCAAATGGAAGAACAATTCAACTAAATCTTCTAAAACTAAGGATGATTCTAAGAAGCCAAAGGAGGTTACTTGCTGGTATTGCAAGAAGCATGGCCATGCACTAAATTACGCTTGAACATTGCTTCTTGTTGGTATTGTAAGAAGTGTGGCCATGCACTTGAACACTGCTATAAATTACAGGCTAAGGAAAAGAAGAAAAAGGAATCTAATAAAGCTTCTACTAGTTTTTCCGTAGATAACTAGAGTGACACAAGAAAGAGGAATCTGTAAATGTTGTTCTTAAAGACTTCTCACTTATTTACAATAGCTTTAACCCTTACTGAGATTCATGTCTCAGTGCAACTTTAGACAGTTGGTATCTGCTATTAACCGCAAGACCAATGGTAGTTAATTGGGTGAATTATTTAGGTAGGCCCACCTTTAATTTTTTTTAAATTTTTGTTTCAGAAGAACAAGTGGCAGTCGAATCCTTTTGTTAAAGTCACTTATAATTTTTGTATACTTGAGTGGGTTTTTCAACACTTATTGTAATATCTTATTAATTTTTCCCACTCAAATCAGTACATCATGATGTAAATAAGGAATGTTGAGCTAACTGTAATGGGGGAATCGCATTCACATGTACATTAGTAGCACTAGGCACCATAGTTCTTGGTTTATACCCAATGGCCAACCCTAGTTCTGGGTACCCAACCACTTATATGTTTTGTATAAATAACAATGATTGGAATGAGAGAACACACTTCCCTTATCAAGATTAGAGAGATCATACATTCTCTTGTTATCCTCTTACTCTTGTGTGATTGAGAGTGTGCAAGTTAGTGAGAGAGGCATGTGGTTATCCTATGAGGGACTAGTGTTGCTATAGGATACACTATCGCTCTCTCCTATTACAATGGACAATGCTTACCTTAACATGTTGTTGAGAACTTACTGGCATCCAAGGTCACATCTATGACTCCAAGACATGGTGGTGGTCAGATGCTTCCTTTTTGCCTACACCTCCTCAACATCCTTACATGCCTATCTTTTGTGCCGTCCCTTCCATACCTGACATCGTGTTATCAGCTCCTTCCTCCCATCCTTCGCCTCCTTCTCAAGAATAGTTCACTCCTCCACCACCCTTACCCACTTCTTTCCCATTTGGGACACATATTCCTTTTATTCATGGTAATGTGATCATTATTCATGTTCCCATTAACACCACATTTTTCATTGATTTTACTTATCCACCATTGTCATCTCCTTTGTCTTGTTTCTTTTCCTACCTATTCAAAGTCCATTGTCAATCCTCCTTCATGTGTGTCATAGTTTGTGGGATTTAATAATGTTATATTGTGTCATCATAGTTGGTGGAGTGTGAGTGAATGTCTTACACGTCTTGCCATATAGCCACTCATTCTCAGTGATTGGAGCACTCATGGAGTTGTGTGCAGAGCTTACAGGCTCTACATCAAGCATTACATTTCTACCAATCCTTCAATCAAATTGGCTACTCGTTTTTGTTAGTTTTTGTCACATTGCCATAACCTTGTCATGTATTTGTCACCTTCTCCATTCCACTTCCCACCCTTACATATTAATGTGAATGAGGAGCTCCCACAATAACAATTTGATCTCTTGTATCACATTGCTCTCCACAACAAGAGTGTAAAGTTTGGGATTCTCATGGAATGTATGTGTAGTTTTATAACTCCTTCGTAACCCACTACTTTATTATGTGGATGAGACTAAGGGTTTTACTAGGGTGAAGATCATTTCAGCACGCTTAGTGACACTAAGGTCTCATAATAGACTCATGGAATGTATGTGCAGTTTTATAATTCCTTCATAACCCACCTCTTTATTATGTGGATGAAACTAAGGGTGTAACTAGGGTGAAGGTCATTTCAGTAGACTTAGTGACTAAGGTCTCATAATATACTCATTAATAGAGGACTCACCTAGTCCACTAAGTGCATGTGATTGCTGCTCTAGCACTCATCTAATTGTTGGCTTCAGCCTCCATTAAATTCTTCACTAGCATGTATACCAACTACTTATTAGCTTATTTTAATAGGAGGAGAAATCCTGTTAACTTATTGTTATAGAAGGAGCAGTCCTATTAGCTTATTGTTACAAGAGGAGCAGGCCAAAATGAATGCATTGATCAGTTCAAGTAGTGATCAAGCTCTTGTCATCACCAATAAGGACAAAGGAAAGAAGTTCCAAATGGAAGAACAATTCAACTAAATCTTCTAAAACTAAGGATGATTCTAAGAAGCCAAAGGAGGTTACTTGCTGGTATTGCAAGAAGCATGGCCATGCACTAAATTACGCTTGAACATTGCTTCTTGTTGGTATTGTAAGAAGTGTGGCCATGCACTTGAACACTGCTATAAATTACAGGCTAAGGAAAAGAAGAAAAAGGAATCTAATAAAGCTTCTACTAGTTTTTCCGTAGATAACTAGAGTGACACAAGAAAGAGGAATCTGTAAATGTTGTTCTTAAAGACTTCTCACTTATTTACAATAGCTTTAACCCTTACTGAGATTCATGTCTCAGTGCAACTTTAGACAGTTGGTATCTGCTATTAACCGCAAGACCAATGGTAGTTAATTGGGTGAATTATTTAGGTAGGCCCACCTTTAATTTTTTTTAAATTTTTGTTTCAGAAGAACAAGTGGCAGTCGAATCCTTTTGTTAAAGTCACTTATAATTTTTGTATACTTGAGTGGGTTTTTCAACACTTATTGTAATATCTTATTAATTTTTCCCACTCAAATCAGTACATCATGATGTAAATAAGGAATGTTGAGCTAACTGTAATGGGGGAATCGCATTCACATGTACATTAGTAGCACTAGGCACCATAGTTCTTGGTTTATACCCAATGGCCAACCCTAGTTCTGGGTACCCAACCACTTATATGTTTTGTATAAATAACAATGATTGGAATGAGAGAACACACTTCCCTTATCAAGATTAGAGAGATCATACATTCTCTTGTTATCCTCTTACTCTTGTGTGATTGAGAGTGTGCAAGTTAGTGAGAGAGGCATGTGGTTATCCTATGAGGGACTAGTGTTGCTATAGGATACACTATCGCTCTCTCCTATTACAATGGACAATGCTTACCTTAACATGTTGTTGAGAACTTACTGGCATCCAAGGTCACATCTATGACTCCAAGACATGGTGGTGGTCAGATGCTTCCTTTTTGCCTACACCTCCTCAACATCCTTACATGCCTATCTTTTGTGCCGTCCCTTCCATACCTGACATCGTGTTATCAGCTCCTTCCTCCCATCCTTCGCCTCCTTCTCAAGAATAGTTCACTCCTCCACCACCCTTACCCACTTCTTTCCCATTTGGGACACATATTCCTTTTATTCATGGTAATGTGATCATTATTCATGTTCCCATTAACACCACATTTTTCATTGATTTTACTTATCCACCATTGTCATCTCCTTTGTCTTGTTTCTTTTCCTACCTATTCAAAGTCCATTGTCAATCCTCCTTCATGTGTGTCATAGTTTGTGGGATTTAATAATGTTATATTGTGTCATCATAGTTGGTGGAGTGTGAGTGAATGTCTTACACGTCTTGCCATATAGCCACTCATTCTCAGTGATTGGAGCACTCATGGAGTTGTGTGCAGAGCTTACAGGCTCTACATCAAGCATTACATTTCTACCAATCCTTCAATCAAATTGGCTACTCGTTTTTGTTAGTTTTTGTCACATTGCCATAACCTTGTCATGTATTTGTCACCTTCTCCATTCCACTTCCCACCCTTACATATTAATGTGAATGAGGAGCTCCCACAATAACAATTTGATCTCTTGTATCACATTGCTCTCCACAACAAGAGTGTAAAGTTTGGGATTCTCATGGAATGTATGTGTAGTTTTATAACTCCTTCGTAACCCACTACTTTATTATGTGGATGAGACTAAGGGTTTTACTAGGGTGAAGATCATTTCAGCACGCTTAGTGACACTAAGGTCTCATAATAGACTCATGGAATGTATGTGCAGTTTTATAATTCCTTCATAACCCACCTCTTTATTATGTGGATGAAACTAAGGGTGTAACTAGGGTGAAGGTCATTTCAGTAGACTTAGTGACTAAGGTCTCATAATATACTCATTAATAGAGGACTCACCTAGTCCACTAAGTGCATGTGATTGCTGCTCTAGCACTCATCTAATTGTTGGCTTCAGCCTCCATTAAATTCTTCACTAGCATGTATACCAACTACTTATTAGCTTATTTTAATAGGAGGAGAAATCCTGTTAACTTATTGTTATAGAAGGAGCAGTCCTATTAGCTTATTGTTACAAGAGGAGCAGGCCAAAATGAATGCATTGATCAGTTCAAGTAGTGATCAAGCTCTTGTCATCACCAATAAGGACAAAGGAAAGAAGTTCCAAATGGAAGAACAATTCAACTAAATCTTCTAAAACTAAGGATGATTCTAAGAAGCCAAAGGAGGTTACTTGCTGGTATTGCAAGAAGCATGGCCATGCACTAAATTACGCTTGAACATTGCTTCTTGTTGGTATTGTAAGAAGTGTGGCCATGCACTTGAACACTGCTATAAATTACAGGCTAAGGAAAAGAAGAAAAAGGAATCTAATAAAGCTTCTACTAGTTTTTCCGTAGATAACTAGAGTGACACAAGAAAGAGGAATCTGTAAATGTTGTTCTTAAAGACTTCTCACTTATTTACAATAGCTTTAACCCTTACTGAGATTCATGTCTCAGTGCAACTTTAGACAGTTGGTATCTGCTATTAACCGCAAGACCAATGGTAGTTAATTGGGTGAATTATTTAGGTAGGCCCACCTTTAATTTTTTTTAAATTTTTGTTTCAGAAGAACAAGTGGCAGTCGAATCCTTTTGTTAAAGTCACTTATAATTTTTGTATACTTGAGTGGGTTTTTCAACACTTATTGTAATATCTTATTAATTTTTCCCACTCAAATCAGTACATCATGATGTAAATAAGGAATGTTGAGCTAACTGTAATGGGGGAATCGCATTCACATGTACATTAGTAGCACTAGGCACCATAGTTCTTGGTTTATACCCAATGGCCAACCCTAGTTCTGGGTACCCAACCACTTATATGTTTTGTATAAATAACAATGATTGGAATGAGAGAACACACTTCCCTTATCAAGATTAGAGAGATCATACATTCTCTTGTTATCCTCTTACTCTTGTGTGATTGAGAGTGTGCAAGTTAGTGAGAGAGGCATGTGGTTATCCTATGAGGGACTAGTGTTGCTATAGGATACACTATCGCTCTCTCCTATTACAATGGACAATGCTTACCTTAACATGTTGTTGAGAACTTACTGGCATCCAAGGTCACATCTATGACTCCAAGACATGGTGGTGGTCAGATGCTTCCTTTTTGCCTACACCTCCTCAACATCCTTACATGCCTATCTTTTGTGCCGTCCCTTCCATACCTGACATCGTGTTATCAGCTCCTTCCTCCCATCCTTCGCCTCCTTCTCAAGAATAGTTCACTCCTCCACCACCCTTACCCACTTCTTTCCCATTTGGGACACATATTCCTTTTATTCATGGTAATGTGATCATTATTCATGTTCCCATTAACACCACATTTTTCATTGATTTTACTTATCCACCATTGTCATCTCCTTTGTCTTGTTTCTTTTCCTACCTATTCAAAGTCCATTGTCAATCCTCCTTCATGTGTGTCATAGTTTGTGGGATTTAATAATGTTATATTGTGTCATCATAGTTGGTGGAGTGTGAGTGAATGTCTTACACGTCTTGCCATATAGCCACTCATTCTCAGTGATTGGAGCACTCATGGAGTTGTGTGCAGAGCTTACAGGCTCTACATCAAGCATTACATTTCTACCAATCCTTCAATCAAATTGGCTACTCGTTTTTGTTAGTTTTTGTCACATTGCCATAACCTTGTCATGTATTTGTCACCTTCTCCATTCCACTTCCCACCCTTACATATTAATGTGAATGAGGAGCTCCCACAATAACAATTTGATCTCTTGTATCACATTGCTCTCCACAACAAGAGTGTAAAGTTTGGGATTCTCATGGAATGTATGTGTAGTTTTATAACTCCTTCGTAACCCACTACTTTATTATGTGGATGAGACTAAGGGTTTTACTAGGGTGAAGATCATTTCAGCACGCTTAGTGACACTAAGGTCTCATAATAGACTCATGGAATGTATGTGCAGTTTTATAATTCCTTCATAACCCACCTCTTTATTATGTGGATGAAACTAAGGGTGTAACTAGGGTGAAGGTCATTTCAGTAGACTTAGTGACTAAGGTCTCATAATATACTCATTAATAGAGGACTCACCTAGTCCACTAAGTGCATGTGATTGCTGCTCTAGCACTCATCTAATTGTTGGCTTCAGCCTCCATTAAATTCTTCACTAGCATGTATACCAACTACTTATTAGCTTATTTTAATAGGAGGAGAAATCCTGTTAACTTATTGTTATAGAAGGAGCAGTCCTATTAGCTTATTGTTACAAGAGGAGCAGGCCAAAATGAATGCATTGATCAGTTCAAGTAGTGATCAAGCTCTTGTCATCACCAATAAGGACAAAGGAAAGAAGTTCCAAATGGAAGAACAATTCAACTAAATCTTCTAAAACTAAGGATGATTCTAAGAAGCCAAAGGAGGTTACTTGCTGGTATTGCAAGAAGCATGGCCATGCACTAAATTACGCTTGAACATTGCTTCTTGTTGGTATTGTAAGAAGTGTGGCCATGCACTTGAACACTGCTATAAATTACAGGCTAAGGAAAAGAAGAAAAAGGAATCTAATAAAGCTTCTACTAGTTTTTCCGTAGATAACTAGAGTGACACAAGAAAGAGGAATCTGTAAATGTTGTTCTTAAAGACTTCTCACTTATTTACAATAGCTTTAACCCTTACTGAGATTCATGTCTCAGTGCAACTTTAGACAGTTGGTATCTGCTATTAACCGCAAGACCAATGGTAGTTAATTGGGTGAATTATTTAGGTAGGCCCACCTTTAATTTTTTTTAAATTTTTGTTTCAGAAGAACAAGTGGCAGTCGAATCCTTTTGTTAAAGTCACTTATAATTTTTGTATACTTGAGTGGGTTTTTCAACACTTATTGTAATATCTTATTAATTTTTCCCACTCAAATCAGTACATCATGATGTAAATAAGGAATGTTGAGCTAACTGTAATGGGGGAATCGCATTCACATGTACATTAGTAGCACTAGGCACCATAGTTCTTGGTTTATACCCAATGGCCAACCCTAGTTCTGGGTACCCAACCACTTATATGTTTTGTATAAATAACAATGATTGGAATGAGAGAACACACTTCCCTTATCAAGATTAGAGAGATCATACATTCTCTTGTTATCCTCTTACTCTTGTGTGATTGAGAGTGTGCAAGTTAGTGAGAGAGGCATGTGGTTATCCTATGAGGGACTAGTGTTGCTATAGGATACACTATCGCTCTCTCCTATTACAATGGACAATGCTTACCTTAACATGTTGTTGAGAACTTACTGGCATCCAAGGTCACATCTATGACTCCAAGACATGGTGGTGGTCAGATGCTTCCTTTTTGCCTACACCTCCTCAACATCCTTACATGCCTATCTTTTGTGCCGTCCCTTCCATACCTGACATCGTGTTATCAGCTCCTTCCTCCCATCCTTCGCCTCCTTCTCAAGAATAGTTCACTCCTCCACCACCCTTACCCACTTCTTTCCCATTTGGGACACATATTCCTTTTATTCATGGTAATGTGATCATTATTCATGTTCCCATTAACACCACATTTTTCATTGATTTTACTTATCCACCATTGTCATCTCCTTTGTCTTGTTTCTTTTCCTACCTATTCAAAGTCCATTGTCAATCCTCCTTCATGTGTGTCATAGTTTGTGGGATTTAATAATGTTATATTGTGTCATCATAGTTGGTGGAGTGTGAGTGAATGTCTTACACGTCTTGCCATATAGCCACTCATTCTCAGTGATTGGAGCACTCATGGAGTTGTGTGCAGAGCTTACAGGCTCTACATCAAGCATTACATTTCTACCAATCCTTCAATCAAATTGGCTACTCGTTTTTGTTAGTTTTTGTCACATTGCCATAACCTTGTCATGTATTTGTCACCTTCTCCATTCCACTTCCCACCCTTACATATTAATGTGAATGAGGAGCTCCCACAATAACAATTTGATCTCTTGTATCACATTGCTCTCCACAACAAGAGTGTAAAGTTTGGGATTCTCATGGAATGTATGTGTAGTTTTATAACTCCTTCGTAACCCACTACTTTATTATGTGGATGAGACTAAGGGTTTTACTAGGGTGAAGATCATTTCAGCACGCTTAGTGACACTAAGGTCTCATAATAGACTCATGGAATGTATGTGCAGTTTTATAATTCCTTCATAACCCACCTCTTTATTATGTGGATGAAACTAAGGGTGTAACTAGGGTGAAGGTCATTTCAGTAGACTTAGTGACTAAGGTCTCATAATATACTCATTAATAGAGGACTCACCTAGTCCACTAAGTGCATGTGATTGCTGCTCTAGCACTCATCTAATTGTTGGCTTCAGCCTCCATTAAATTCTTCACTAGCATGTATACCAACTACTTATTAGCTTATTTTAATAGGAGGAGAAATCCTGTTAACTTATTGTTATAGAAGGAGCAGTCCTATTAGCTTATTGTTACAAGAGGAGCAGGCCAAAATGAATGCATTGATCAGTTCAAGTAGTGATCAAGCTCTTGTCATCACCAATAAGGACAAAGGAAAGAAGTTCCAAATGGAAGAACAATTCAACTAAATCTTCTAAAACTAAGGATGATTCTAAGAAGCCAAAGGAGGTTACTTGCTGGTATTGCAAGAAGCATGGCCATGCACTAAATTACGCTTGAACATTGCTTCTTGTTGGTATTGTAAGAAGTGTGGCCATGCACTTGAACACTGCTATAAATTACAGGCTAAGGAAAAGAAGAAAAAGGAATCTAATAAAGCTTCTACTAGTTTTTCCGTAGATAACTAGAGTGACACAAGAAAGAGGAATCTGTAAATGTTGTTCTTAAAGACTTCTCACTTATTTACAATAGCTTTAACCCTTACTGAGATTCATGTCTCAGTGCAACTTTAGACAGTTGGTATCTGCTATTAACCGCAAGACCAATGGTAGTTAATTGGGTGAATTATTTAGGTAGGCCCACCTTTAATTTTTTTTAAATTTTTGTTTCAGAAGAACAAGTGGCAGTCGAATCCTTTTGTTAAAGTCACTTATAATTTTTGTATACTTGAGTGGGTTTTTCAACACTTATTGTAATATCTTATTAATTTTTCCCACTCAAATCAGTACATCATGATGTAAATAAGGAATGTTGAGCTAACTGTAATGGGGGAATCGCATTCACATGTACATTAGTAGCACTAGGCACCATAGTTCTTGGTTTATACCCAATGGCCAACCCTAGTTCTGGGTACCCAACCACTTATATGTTTTGTATAAATAACAATGATTGGAATGAGAGAACACACTTCCCTTATCAAGATTAGAGAGATCATACATTCTCTTGTTATCCTCTTACTCTTGTGTGATTGAGAGTGTGCAAGTTAGTGAGAGAGGCATGTGGTTATCCTATGAGGGACTAGTGTTGCTATAGGATACACTATCGCTCTCTCCTATTACAATGGACAATGCTTACCTTAACATGTTGTTGAGAACTTACTGGCATCCAAGGTCACATCTATGACTCCAAGACATGGTGGTGGTCAGATGCTTCCTTTTTGCCTACACCTCCTCAACATCCTTACATGCCTATCTTTTGTGCCGTCCCTTCCATACCTGACATCGTGTTATCAGCTCCTTCCTCCCATCCTTCGCCTCCTTCTCAAGAATAGTTCACTCCTCCACCACCCTTACCCACTTCTTTCCCATTTGGGACACATATTCCTTTTATTCATGGTAATGTGATCATTATTCATGTTCCCATTAACACCACATTTTTCATTGATTTTACTTATCCACCATTGTCATCTCCTTTGTCTTGTTTCTTTTCCTACCTATTCAAAGTCCATTGTCAATCCTCCTTCATGTGTGTCATAGTTTGTGGGATTTAATAATGTTATATTGTGTCATCATAGTTGGTGGAGTGTGAGTGAATGTCTTACACGTCTTGCCATATAGCCACTCATTCTCAGTGATTGGAGCACTCATGGAGTTGTGTGCAGAGCTTACAGGCTCTACATCAAGCATTACATTTCTACCAATCCTTCAATCAAATTGGCTACTCGTTTTTGTTAGTTTTTGTCACATTGCCATAACCTTGTCATGTATTTGTCACCTTCTCCATTCCACTTCCCACCCTTACATATTAATGTGAATGAGGAGCTCCCACAATAACAATTTGATCTCTTGTATCACATTGCTCTCCACAACAAGAGTGTAAAGTTTGGGATTCTCATGGAATGTATGTGTAGTTTTATAACTCCTTCGTAACCCACTACTTTATTATGTGGATGAGACTAAGGGTTTTACTAGGGTGAAGATCATTTCAGCACGCTTAGTGACACTAAGGTCTCATAATAGACTCATGGAATGTATGTGCAGTTTTATAATTCCTTCATAACCCACCTCTTTATTATGTGGATGAAACTAAGGGTGTAACTAGGGTGAAGGTCATTTCAGTAGACTTAGTGACTAAGGTCTCATAATATACTCATTAATAGAGGACTCACCTAGTCCACTAAGTGCATGTGATTGCTGCTCTAGCACTCATCTAATTGTTGGCTTCAGCCTCCATTAAATTCTTCACTAGCATGTATACCAACTACTCATCTCATCAAACAAAACATCCCTAATCACCTACATCTCTAGCATAGTAGAGGTATGGCATCTATACTATTTTTTCTCAAGGGAATTACCAATGAATTTATGTATTTTGGGGATGTAACTTACTTCTCACCTCATCTAGTTAGTACATGTACATAATAAATGCATCCAAACACTTTTAAGTGTGTTAAATCTAGGAGGAATCATGGCCATTTCACGAGCAAGAGGGAATGAGTGAGACCTCAAAACCGAGCAACCAGAAAAAAAGGATCACCAATACAAGATGTTTCTCACATTAAAATAGGATTTTTGAGCTAAGCAACACATTTAAACAAAGAACATTTACATTGATATAAAACACTTCAATTTGAAAATCTTATTACATAAATTGACTAACCATTCTATTATCCTTGAAGATGGTTGCACCATAGTCAAGGCTGAAATGTAGCACAGTAGTAGAGAATACAAACAAAAAGATAAAACTTGTGATTAGCATCCAAGCAAAAAAGTTTGTTTAAGATTACATCTAAGGATTGGTAGAAGCTATGTAGTATCTATTGCTCCATGATAACGATGTCCCAATAAAGCCTAAAAATATTCCACCTTTGTAAGTGCTTGATCTCATGAACCAGAGCACCTAGGTTTAGCACTTGCAAGAATACACAGTAGAGGTGCTTGCAAGGCAGATAAGCTATGTGCTTAGCCTCTCGTTTTTGGAAGTCAGAACACAAATAACTTAGAAACTCAGATATTATAAATTGAATAATTCACACCTACTTTCCTTGACCCTTCAGTGCTAACACAGAAAATGTGAATCTCATTACAAAGAATGATCTCCTTTCTTAGAATCTTTGTTGCAAATTGAACGACCTTTCTCTATGTTCTCACAAAATTCTTTAATCATCCACCACAGTAGCAGAATATATTCCCAGCTCTATATTTTGGCCTGATTGAACTTGGAGCTTTTGATGTGGCCATCATCTTGCCACCCTTGGAGCCATAGCCACAGGGTCAAGTCCATCTATTTCCAGCACAAACCTATAACATGTAAACTTGCTATCTCCTCACTAGAAAGCTTTTTCCCTTGAGCCATAATCCATATAACCAAAAGTAAATGGATAAATATATATTTATTCATACACACATATATTCATTTAAAATTTAAATGAATATAAAAACACATATATATGTTATCATGAGTATAATCTAATGTTGAAATTATTTTTATCTAATTCAATATTACATTATAGTTTATAATGTTAAATTTTATAATTTATTTTATAATGTTTTATTAAAGTAGAGTAAATAATTTCACATATTTTAAATGAATATAGAAACATATATATTTTATTATCATAGGTATAATGCAATATTTAAATTATATTGATCTATTTTATATATTTTGATAAATATATTATATATGAGAACCAAAACATATATCAATTTTTGATATCTTAAATCGGACAATAGACATCAAGTTTTACAAAACATATATCTTAAATCGGACAATAGACATCAAGTTTTACAACAAAAAATTTATCAAATTTTGATATCTTAAATCGAATAACACTAGACATGTATCAATTTTTGATATCTTCTTTTTACTTACCTACCCTAATTTTTTGTTAAACATAGTTCTTGTTCTTCACTTTTGCAAATCACATGTAGGAGTCTCCCTCTCTGAGCACTTGCGTCGCTCCACCTCTCACACTATGATGGCTCCACCAAAATATATTGGCTTTCTTGCCTCCCCCTGGCTTGGGTGCATGGTTGAAATTTTTGACACTTAGGGTTTGTGAGGCAGAGTCATGGGGCTCTCTAAGGCATTGATAAGGGGGAATAAATCGCCAAAGCAGCCCATGGGTGGCACTGGCTACTTTGCCCATTTTGTTTCCCTTGCAATGGCTCAGAGATCAATGGATCTTAACATGTTTTCTCAAACATTACTCAAAAGCTAGTGACCATGACTGCAAAATGTGGCGTGATTGCTTTACTAAGTAATGTGCGAGATCATTTAAATGCACTAATAGCGAGATCATTTAAATGCACTAATAGCGCGATATGCCCTGGATGGGAGAGAAAATGGAGCACCCACACTTTGCCCCATTTTTTCCCAAAATCCAGCTCCATGTATTTCTCTCACTCCATTACATGTGAGTTAATTTACTCAAATGATATATTGTCCATGTATGCAAAATGGAGTGTGTTTGCATTGCAAAGATAGATCATAAGAGCATAGATGTAATCCCTTTTGAAAACACAAATGCCAAGATATGCATAAGATCATATTAGGAGTGAAGAGGCTTTGGGCTTTTGAGCTATGAAATCGAGGAAAAAAAGGGGCCAAAGTAGCTCGAGTTGGTAGGGACTGCTTTGGCCCCCCTGAGGAGGCGTTCCTCGATACTCTCTTGTGGAAATGCCTTCCCGTTGTTGCTTGCCCATCATACAAGCTTCACATGGTTCCAGTGATTCTACAAATGTAGGTAAATTTTTTACCATCCCCATTTTCTACATCTCCTTCAGCACAACAAATCCGATGTGACCAAATTGCTCATGCCAAAGATTGCTTGTGCCCTTTTCTATAGCTGTAAGATCACTCAGCTCACACAAATTGTTATTTCTCATAGCTTTGCCAACTGTCTTCCCCTTAGCATCTAGAATCTCTACTCCTATTTTCTTGAAGTGTACTTCAAGGCCACGATCTCTTATTGTAGCAACTAAGACCAGGTTTCTCTTTAATTGAGGCACCTAGATAGCTTCTTTCTTCACCTGTAGGCTGCCACAAATGAGATGGTTCTAGACCCTTTGACTAGACATTTAGCATTATTATCAACAATAATATTAATGGATTTTTGTAAAGGTTGCCAGGAACTATACCAGTCCTTTTTGCTAGTCATATGTCAAGATGCCCCACTATCCAAAATCCTTAACAATTGGACCTTGAATAGATGAGCATACCTCATCTATGGCGACCCAAATTTCCAACTCAACTTGGGCGTTGTTAGCTGCTGCTGACTCCTTTCCCTTCCATGAAGTCTTCATGGTGCCGTTCTTCTCATCAGCCTGCTTCTTTCTGCAGTCTTTAACAACATGACCCTTCTTGTCACAGTAGTAACACCTACCATGAAACTTCTTCTTCTTGGGCTTCTTCTTTTTGTCTTCAGAAGTAGCCCCACCTTTTTCTTTTGCATTGGCCCACTCTAAATGCAGTGTCACCACCATCTTAGGTCTTGAACGGCATCTCCTCCTTAAATAGCATAGCACTAAATTCTTCAAAAGAAAGAGGTGGTGCTCTAATTGGGTGTTTAGTGTTGTAACCAAGCCATCATACTTTAGAGGTAGAATTCAGATGCATTTCCGAGCCAACTCTTCACTGGTCTTCATGATTCCCACAGCAGCCATCTAGTCTCGCAGGTTTTTTCGAGAGATAAACACTTCTACAACCTCTACTTCAGCAAACTTTTCAGTAACAAGCTCATTCTCCAAATTTTGAATCTAGGTCTAATTTTGGGTCTCATATTGATTTTTCAGTACGGTCCAAGCTACAAATGCCTTGATTGTAATGACTTATTAAAGAGGTGGTTCTCACCTATCTTTTAACTTAGGTTGCTGCTCCTCCAAGAATTTATCTTTGCAAGAAAAGGATTCTAGCAAGTTCTCATTGTGGTAGTTTGGTGCATGCCATTCCCTTCCCTCTTAGAGTATAACAATATTCTTTCCAGATTTGGGCTTGAGAAGGAATAGATGCCCCACTGCCAAAACATGTTACTTCCCCCATGAGGTTACGTGTGATTGGGTCAACTTTAGATGGTGGCCTTCTGTATCCACCACGGTCCCTTTTGCAATGTGCCCTTGACCATTGGTTAAATTTTTTCTATAGATAGACTTTGATGAGGTAGAGGTCTAGGCAATCCGTGATCCTATTAAGATTTGGGTTTGGGTTCTACATGTGCTGTGCAAGATTCAAATTTCTTGTGGGTTGATGTCAAGAACATCCAATGGGTCCCACCAGCTGAAAGGATGATTGGGGGAACATCTATTCATGCTCCCAAGTTGGAAAGGTCTATAGATAGACTTTGATAAGGTAGAGGTCTAGGCAATCCATGATCTTGTTGAGATTTGGGTTTGGGTTCTGCATGTGTTGTAGGATTCGAATTTCTTGTGGATCGATGTCAAGAGCATCCAATGGGTCCCACCAATTGAAAGGATGATTGGAGGGAACATCTATTCATGCTCCCAACCTGGGATCTCTCCTTCTTCCAATATTTCCAATATTTCCGAAGGTGAGGTTGTTGATTATGGGGGGGAAAACGGGGGGCGATTCAACTTGTGAGGTGGAGGCCTCTGTGAGTCCATTTAGGACTTTCCTTAAAAAGGAGGTAATGAGTGGGGGTGGTCAAAGAGACAAAGTTGTTGAAAAATACAATACCTTAAGATATTGCTATAGAAGTTGTGACCCAAAGACTTGATACAAAACCCTAAGCTAAGGTGGATCATGCATACATGCATTCATAATGATGAGAAAGTAAACTAATTAAGCTTTAAAGACTCAAGTTCAGCTAGGTTACAAGATTAAGACTTGTAATCATAGAAATAATTGAGAGCTTTCTTGATTTCATTGCTTGAAAGTGACCCCTTTTATATAAGGTGGATATATCGTGGATTTGTTAGCTCATGTGGGACAATTCATGGTTTCTCATGTGGTAGCTTGCTATACTTACACTCACTCCCTACCTTGTGCTCCATGGCACTGTATTTCTCAATACTTCCCCTTGGTGCCATATCCTTAGGCTACTACAAGGTGGTTAGATGTGAGGTTTACAACTCTAATACCTCCCTTAGGTGCTTGATTTTCTACTCTCAAGTGGTAAGGTTTGGTTACAACATGTCATCAACTCCCCTTAGTACCAACATAGCTACTTAAGGTGGTAAGGTGTGGTGGAAACAATAGAAATGAGAGATAAGAGTGGTGTCTACTCATATGTTGATCCATTTTTACAAAATGTAGGCTGCAATGTAAGCTTGTGTAGTGAGGTTTTATTAATGTAGCTCTTAGAAGAGTTCGTCGTTTGGAAATCTCATATTTGCTCAATAAAGACTCCATATAGTTGGCTTCTTGGTTCTTGAATCTACATTTGTTAGATTATCGTAACACCACTACGGGCGTTACCACAAGAGGGGATGGCCTCTGGCTTACCACCCAGCCATAGAGGAAGAATGAGGATTGCCCCTCATCCCCCAGGCTATATAGTGTGTGGCCTGTCGTCCATGACTCCGCATGGGCGTGCTCTGGCCATGTCCTCGGCACTCTGGCCGAGGCGTTGATGCTAAAGCTTCGTCTGGCCGTCTGCCACGTCGGTCGTCTCACAGGTGCTACAACCTACGTGACATTACCCCCCCTTAAGAAGAGTTTTTGTCCTCGAAAACAAACTGGGGAAACCTCTTGGAAATTGCACTACGGCGTTCCCAAGTAGCTGCCTCCTCATCCCTGTCTGTCCATTTAACAAGTACCTCCTGGTACACTTTATGTCGGGTTTGTCTGTCACGATACTCTAGAATCTTTTCAGGTTCATGTGGTATCTTTGGTGGCTCTATCAAGTCCACCAAAATCTCTAGAGAAACTGCGTTCTCTAACCCATGAATTGATTTCTTCAGTTTACTGACATGGAAGACAGGATGGACTTGAGAACTCTCCGGCAACTCAAGTTTATATGCTAGGTCCCCAATATTCTTAAGGATTAAAAGGACCACAATATCTCGGAGAAAGTTTATCACACTTTCCCATTTTCATGGTTTCTGACTGCGCAGGAACCTTGAGGAATACAAAGTCACCTTCTCTGCAAAGGTCACCTTTCTACGTCCTTTATCCGCATAAGTTTTAGCGCGATCCTGAGTGCTACGAATGCTCTCACATGCGGCTCTGAAGCATATCATTCATATCTTCAAGGAAATCCTTGATAGATTGAATCTTCTCCTTTTCTAGGCCTACAGCCATCGGAGATCTTGGCTGGAATCCATACATTAACATGAATGGTGTAAATCCAGTCGCTGAGTGTTTGGAGTTGTTATAGGCAAAGTCTAATAAAGGCAAGCACTCTTCCCAATTAGATTGCTTCTTACTAACATAAGAACGCAACATATCCTCTAGAATTTGGTTAACTCTTTCAGTTTGACCATTAGACTCTGGATGATCTGTCGTACTCATACTCAGAGTAGTATCCAACTTTTTGAAGACTTCCCTCCAAAAATGACTGTTGAACTTTCTATCTCTATCCGACACTATCTGCGGGCTGGGGGGTGGGTAGGCCATATAGCTTGTAGAGATGTTCAATAAAGAGTTTTGCCAACTCTGGCATTTTAATAGTTTTCTTCGTGGTGATAAACTTTGCCATTTTAGTTAACCTGTCCACTACCACCCACACCGAGTCATTCCCTTGACTCGTCTTAGGTAAACCGGTAATGAAATCCATGGAATTGCTTTTCCATTTCCCTTGAGGAATCTATAGCAGATGGACTAGTCCTCCAACCTTAAGACGTTCGTGTTTATTGACCTGGCACTTACTGTATTTTAGCACATAAGTCTGGACGTCCTTAAACAAACTAAACCAATAAAACTATCTTTTTACTAGTGCATAGGTTTTCTGAATCCCGGGATGACCCGCACTTGGACTATCATGACTTTCTTGAAGAATTTGGGCCCGAAAGTCACCAATAGTTGGTACACATACTCTACCCTTATAGAGTAAGTACCCATCGTTAGCATATTTCTCCCCCCGACGAAGTTTATCACCCCCCTTTGAAGCCGTGGTAGTCAAAGGTGATGAAGGGCCTACGTTAGAGCTCTCGAGCTCCAAACTATACCCAGAAGACATGACTAGTCTCTCCAAACTAACTCTCACTTCCCTTCCCATTACACCTTCGGCCAGTCTCTCCAGACAATCTGTGCCAACAACAAGGGAGGTGGTTGCGTCTGTGAAGAAGTGTGCGTATGCGTACAGCGCGCCAGACCTTTGTAAAAGATAGATCGTGCTCACATAAACCACGTAGTGACTCCAAGAAATCAGTCTTGAAGACTGTGAAACTAAGTTCATTAATCTGTGGCATGCGACTAAGTGCATCTGCCACCACGTTATACTTACCTTTTCGGTAACGTATGTGAAGGTTAAACTCCTGTAGAATCTCCGCCCACCGAGCTTTTCTACCCTTCAGTTCACTTTGACTTGAAAGCCATTTCAGACTTTCATGGTCCGTCTGGACCTCAAAAGAAGCACCATATAAATAGTGTCTCCACTTTTTCAGTGCATGAACTATCGCTAGTAACTCTCGCTCGTAAGCCGAGTATTTACGCTGGGCACAATCTAACTTTTTACTCTCAAATGAAATTGGGCGTCCCCTTTGCATAAGTACGGCCCCAATGGCCTCATTACTAACATTTGTTTCCAAGACAAAAGGCTCATTTGGATCGACAATAGTCAAAACAGGTGTAGCTACTACGGTCACCTTGAGCTTATCAAAGCTCTTCTGTTGGGCTTCCCCCCAACTAATGTTTTTAGTTTTTGACCGTAACTGGTCAGTCAACAAAGGGACTGCGATCTTCACGTAAGTAGTCCTTCACATACTATCGGTAGAACCTCGACATGCCAAGAAAAATCTACAGTTCCTCGAGATTCTTCGGCGCTGGCCATTTAAGAATAGCCTCTACTTTTTCTGGCTCCATCCGCGTACCATCCGGATATAATATGGCCAAGGTAGTGAATTTTTATTTCAAAAAATTCACGTTTGCTCTTCTTTGCAAATAGTTTGTGCTCTCGCAACAACTCATGAATTTTCCCAGATATGGATGTAAAATGCTGTCTATCAGCGTCATAAACATCGTTGGAGCATTGGTTAGCCCAAAAGGCATAAGCAAAAACTCAAAATGCTCGAAACAGGTCCTAAATGCTATCTTCGCAACATCTTCTGCTTTAATTCTAACCTGATGATAACCTGATCTCAGGTCTACTTTTGTAAAGTATCTCGTGATCAAACAACTCATCCGTACGTGGCATCGAATACTTGTTCTTAATCGTTATCTGATTAAGAGCCCTATAGTCTATGCACATCCGCATAGATCCGTCTTTCTTCTTTCCAGAAGAATAGGCGATGCACCCACGGACTTGAACTAGGCCGAATGAAGCCTTTGTTCAAATATTTCGTCAATTGTTTTTCCACCTCCTGTGCCTCGGAGTGGCTTAATCTATAAGTAGGTTTGCTTATAGGTTTTGATCCTGGCATAACTTCGATGCCATGGTCTACTTCTCTAGATGGTGGTAAGCCATCTGGCAAATCATTAGGAAAAAACATCCTGAAATTCCTCTAATAAATTCATTAAAGTATCTATGTACTTTTTCTTTAATGTCTCTTTCACCTTGAATTTTTTCTTGTTTGAATCGCATGCATGCCAAATAGGATTTTCAAATAGTGGGTCTCGTCCAAGGCTATTTTGTTTTCCTTGTTTGTCTACGCAAACATCATTTACAGTTTCATCTACTACGGAAAGAGAATTTAAAAGAGAGTAACAAGCATATACCTCTGCTATCTGGCCTCTACAGACGTCTGTGCACAGCTCCATGGAGGAAATAAGTGGTGTGGGAGGGACAGTACGGTCGCCCTCCTATAGGGTAATGAATCTATCTCCATGCTCAAAACGTAGCATATTATGTAGGTAACTCTGAGCTAGTAGACTAGGGCCCAAGCCATACAGCCACTCCCTGCCTAGATATACGCTTGCTCGCTAAGTGCATGACCTGAAAGTCAAGCGGAGCCTCGTAGTCCTGCATAGATAATGGGACCCCCAATACTACGGTATTCCATACCGTTTTGTCATACCCATTGGCTAGGCCAACAGTATACTCATGATCGCTCTGGGCCTCAGTCAACCCCAACTTCTTGACTAACGAGTAGTTCAAGAAGTTGTGGCTAGCTCCATCATCAATAAAAACTGTGACTCTACGGCCACCTATGATGCCATACATGCGCACCATGTCATGCGGACCTACAATAGGCTGCCACATCGCTGGTGTCACCGAACAAGGATGATGCTCATCACAATGACACACTGTCACCTCTCTGAACTTTGCGGAATTGAGAGGGAGTCTCTGCACTGTATGCAACTTCCTAGAGGATTTACCATCTCTTTTGGGCTCGTTGCCGCTCGTGCTGGCTTTAAGCTTTGGACACTCAGCCTTCGTGTGCCCTACATCATTGCAATTAGAGCATTTTCCTTTCGCGCTTTAATATACTCCTCTTTTTTGTACTTCGTGTGCCCTACATCATTGCAATTAGAGCATTTTCCTTTCGCGCTTTAATATACTCCTCTTTTTTTTGTACTTCGCTGTCTCTTTTCTTCTTGTATGGTCGCGGTTTTTTAGACCAATGACCACCTTGTCCTCTCTGGTGACCATCCTATCCCCCTGCTTATCACTGTGCGGAACCCTTTTCTTTTAAGGCCTGACCTCCTCTTCTCACTACCCTCGGCCTTGTTCGAACCACCACGTGCACTACGGCGCTTGATGTCATCGAATATCTGCGCATACTTAATTGCCTCTGCTAAGTTTTTAGGCTGTAAGGGCTCTACGTACTCAAGGTAATCATCTTTGAGGCCTCTTTTAAAGCCTCGCAATGTCTGGAATGCATCGATCCCCTTTAGCTTGAGTACTATCTCCCTAAAGTCTGAGATGTACTGAGTCAGGGATTTGTTTACTTGTCCCATAACTCCCAGCTTCTCTCCACCTCATTAACAGGCAAAAACTCTTTTTGAAACATCGTTTCAAACTCCATCCAAGTGGCAAGATGAGTTGTCAAACTCATCCACCATTTGTACGCTTTGCCGGTTAATGAGATGCTAGCCTCTATGGGCTATATCTGGCTAGGCTGCTGTCGTAGTGCGTGCAAGTCTCACCACTTCGCTAGAAACATGTTGACCAAGTCCTTGTTTCTCTCCTTCTCCTCGCCACCAAAACTAGGCGGCTTCAGGTCTGTTAGTAACGACAAAGCGTCTCTACGGACGGCCCCGCAGGCGCATCGGCCTGTACTCCTACAACCACTGGCGAGGCTGTGCTCGGCAGGAGCTCGGCTACCATGAGGAGTCGGACCGAGAGGGCTGTCAGTGCATCTAACCGTGTGGAGATGCTCTTTAGCATCGTGACTAAGTCAGCCTGGACTTTATCCATATTGTTTAGTTTTGCATTAAGATATTTAAAAAGTCCACTAGAGAGCTCCGTCTTTGTTAGGACGTCGGCAGGGTCCAATAGGTCATAATCGTAGTCGTCATATTCCAAGAGGTCCTCGGTCCCCTCGGCGACGTCGGTGTTCATGTCATCTGGCCAAAAAGGGGTCATCTATACTGTGGCCGCTGCGGGCTCGTTGGGTCCTAAGGTGGGGTCAATAGATGAGGAGGGCATTGGCGGATCACGCGTGATTGATGGACCGAACAATGGTCGGGCGTATACGGCTTGACAATTCGGTCGGGGGGGTCAAACCCGCGATTGAGGACAAGAGACCTAAAAACCCTAGAGAAGTAGAAGGCGGTGGGGACACACTACGCCTAGCACACATATTTTAATTCTTGCACAAATAAAAATGCGAGAACTCGAAAATTACAAAAAAAAACGCTAATAAAATGAGCAGTGGTGGAGAGAGAATAGTCACCCCCCTTATGGTCGCCTTGTCGAGTGCGGATTTGTGTTGCGCTGCGAGCCTCTACAAGCGTCGCTACTCCAAGATGCTCCGATCCGAGAGAAAGGTACCTGTAACTCATAAAAAAATTATTCCCCGGAATCCTGTGCCTGAACCACCCCGGATTATCCCTCCACTGTGCCGGGAGAGAGGTGTTCGTTTGATTTTTTATTTGAAGCCGTGGCAGTCAAAGTGACAGAGAACCGGAGTGAGGAGACACACACACTGTAGACACCAATAGGTGGGGATAAACAATGAGTGGTACCTCCCCAAGTACACACAGTAGTATATATATCTATGGATAAGGCTAGGACCACTAGGCACTAAGTACGAAGCATACTTAGTGTACTTAGCAGTACTAGACTAACAAACTGTTACATAGGGTGGCCAGTGCCTTTACCCCAACAACCTCCCACTTAAAGGCAATGTGCCCTCAAGAGAAAGAAAAGAAAAAACAGCATATACATCATAATGTACAAGACCAGTAGACTGGCCTTAACCTATACCCATTAGCCGTCTGCAGTATGCAAACCGCTCAGCAGCCAATCCTTTTGTCAACAGATCTGCCGGATTGTCATCAGTGTGAACTTTCACAAGCTGAAGTTGCTTGTTCTCAAGCACCTCCCTGATAAAATGATACTTCACGTCGATGTGCTTTGTCTTTGCATGAAAAACAGGATTTCGTGCCAACTGTATGGCACTCTGACTGTCACAATGCAACAATGGAGTATCACTAGAGTAGCCCAAATCTGCCACTAGCCGAGATAGCCATATAGCTTCCTTGCATGCCTCAGTGGCTGCAATATATTCAGCTTCTGTAGTAGACAGAGCAATGCATTGCTGCATTCTAGATACCCACGACACTGCACCTCCAGTGAAAGTGAAAACATATCCGGTAGTAGACTTCCGGGTATCAGGGTGACCGGCATAATCAGAGTCTGTATAACCCTGCACTTTTGCATCTTGACTGCCGAAACATATACACAGGTCCTGTGTACCCTTTAGGTATCTCATGACACCTTTCACTGCATCCCAATGCTTCCTGCCAGGTTTAGCCATGTATCTACTAACCACTCCCACTGCAAACGCAATATCGGGCCTGGTTGCAACCATAGCATACATGAGACTGCCACACGCTGATGCATACGGAATCTTTGACATCTCAGCCCTCTCGGCATCTGTCTGAGGGCTGTCCAAAGCACTGATTTTCACATAAGGAGGCAATGGAGTACCAATACTCTTCCCCCCCTCCATGTGAAATCTCTGCAAGACCTTGCCAATGTATTCCTTCTGAGACAAGTATAGCAACTGCTTTTCCCTATCCCGAAGTATCCGCATGCCCAGTATATGGTTGGCATCACCAAGATCCTTCATATCAAAGGTCTGGTGCAATCTTTTCTTCAAGGCATCTATCTCCTTATGAGATTTTCCAGCAATCAACATATCATCCACATACAAGATGAGGATCAGTAAACTGCCATCTGAAGCTTTCTTGGTATACAAGCAGTGATCAATGTCACTTCTCCTATAACCTTGGGTTCGCATGAATGTATCAAACTTATGATACCATTCTCTGGGTGCCTGCTTAAGACCATAAAGACTTTTCTTCAGTCTGCACACAAGCTTCTCCTTTCCCTTCACTGTAAAACCTTCTGGCTGCTGCATAAAAATCTCTTCATGTAAATCACCATGAAGAAATGCCGTCTTCACATCCATTTGGATCAAGTCCATATCTGCATGTGCAACCAATGCTAATACAGTTCTGAGAGTTGTCATCTTAACAACGGGAGAGAATATCTCATCAAAGTCAACACCATATTCCTGCTTGAACCCCTTGGCAACCAGTCTGGCTTTATGCCTTGGCTTTTCACCAGGTGTGACTTTAAGTCGATAAACCCATTTGCATGGCAGTACTTTCTTGCCAGTAGGCAAGGGTACCAATTCCCAAGTGCCATTTTTGTGAAGACTGTCCATTTCAGACTTCATAGCAAGATCCCATTGAACCTTGTCTGCCCTCTGCCTAGCCTCTCTGTAGCATGAAGGCTCTCCACAATCAGTGAGCATTAGATAATCAAAGCCAGGAATAAATCTGTCTGGCTGCCATGTCGGTCTTGTTGACCTTCTAACCTGATGACCATTATCAGGAGGTGGCTGTCCAGCCTGTTCATTACCCAATTCTGGCTGCATTTGCATGTCAGGAAGGTCAACTAACTGTGGTACATCGATTGGGATATAATCTGCCATATCTGGCTGTCCATTTGGACCTGCTGGCAGCATCATTTAATGGCTGATTATGCTGCTGTTGTGGCTGATTTACAGCCGGTTTGTGTTGCCCATGATGCCTGTCATCATCAATAGTTACTTTTAAAGGTCCCTGCTGTACAACAGGTTCCTTGAACATGACGGTTTCATCAAATACGACATCATTGCTGCGTATTAATTTTCTATTTGTGGGATCCCATAATCTGTAGCCCATCTCACCTTTGTCACCATACCCTAGGAAAATGCATTTCAGAGACTTTGGATCCAATTTAGTTCTGTCCTCCCTGCGTACATGCACATACGCGACACAACCAAAGACCCGTAGGTGTTTGTAAGACGGAGGCTTACCCGTCCATGCCTCTTCAGGCACACCACCACATAATCTCTTATTCGGTGACCTATTTATAAGGTGCACAGCTGTCTTTACAGCTTCAGCCCAAAAAGTGTGGGGCAATGCAGCATGTGACAACATAGATCTGACCTTTTCTTGAATGGTCCTGAACATTTTCTCAGCGGTCCCATTCTGTGGAGGATCATACGGTGCAGATAACACCCTTTGAATGCCCTTTGCCTCACAGAATTCCTGGAACTCTTTGGACAAATACTCTCCACCATTGTCAGACCTTAAAGCTTTCAGTTTCTTGCCTGTCTCATTTTCAACCAGTGCAACAAACTTAGTGAAAGCAGTAAAGGTATCACTCTTTCTTTTAAGAGTGTAAACCCACACTTTGCGGGTGGCATCATCTATAAATGACAAAATGTACTTTGCTCCTCCTAAAGATACAGTAGGCATCTCACATACATCGGTATGGACAAGCTCCAAGAGCTGTAATTTCTGATTTGATGCCCTCTTATGAGGAATCTGTACTTGACGACCGTAGAGACAAAATTCACATTTCTTTAAATCTGAAAATTTTAGACTCGGCAAGTAACCAAAATGAGCCAGTTGCTCCATTCCCTTAACACTCATATGGCCAAGCCGGCTATGCCACAATGAAATCTTTGGCAGCTCGGCGGCATTTACATCGGAATGCGGACAATGTCCTGCATGAAGTGAATACAAAGTGTCAAGTTTGGGACCTCTGGCTATAGCCATTGCCCCTTTGCTGATTTTCCATTTCTGATTACCAAAAGTGGTATGATAACCATCGTCATCCAACAACCCTGTGGAAATCAAGTTCTTCTTCACCTCAGGAACATGCCTAACCCCTTTGAGCATCATCTGCTGGCCATTCTCAAGCACAAGTCTGACATCACCAATACCAATGATCGAACATGCATGGTTATCACCAAGAAATACAACTCCCTTCTTCCCAGCTGAATATTTGACAAACAGATCTCTGTAAGGAGTAACATGGAAAGAAGCTCCTGAATCTATAATCCAAGAATGCATATCTGATCCATCACCAGCATGAAGTGTATGAGCCTCCAGTGAAGAGGTGAAGCATACCTCACGTCCACTGTCACTGTCACTAACATAAGTAACATGCAGCTCCTCTTTTTCTTTGCCCTTAGACTTGCCTTGAGCCTTGCCTTCTTTGGCTCTTTCGTCGTTCTTTTTCTGAAAACATTTTTTCTCTACATGTCCCTTCTTGCCACAATAATTGCAGACAAGATCTTTCTTCGAGCGGGACTTGCTCCTTTCTCTTTCTTTGTCTTTACCACGTGTCTTTGACCTGCTGCGTGTATTCAAGGCATTTGACTTCCCAATAGCATTATTCTTTCTATTCATCTCTTCCTGTAGAAGAGCGCTCTCCACATCTGCAAATAACAGTATGGCATTCGAATTGCTAGTAGAAGTCCTGAATGTATCCCATGACTCAGGTAGAGAACATAGGATGAGTGTAGCTTTCAGCTCATCATCGAGCTTCAACCCTTGGTTGATCACCTGGCTGAATATGCTGTTGAACTCAATAATATGAGTGGACATAGGTGTCCCCTCCTTCATCTGAAGCCCAACAAGCTTCTTCAACCAATAAGCTTTGCCCGTGGCACTTTTCTTGGCATATGTATCCTCAAGACACTGCCACATTCTCCACGCAGTAGGTTCATCTCTGATGCCTACAACCAGTGAATCAACAACTGTAAGCATTATGGTTGACATGGCCAAGTTGTCCATCTTCTCCCACTGCTCATCAGTAATGTTAGAGGGCTTAACACCCTTCTCCTTTATAGGTTTGTACTGGTCCTTCTGCATCAACACATTATAGCACTGTGTCCTCCATATGTCGTAGTTTTTAGCTCCTTCAAGCTTCTTTATCTGGAACAAGGATGACACGTCGCTGCTGGAACTCATGGTAAAGAAGGAAGAGTTTGTTCCTCAATGGAACTGCCTGACTCCCTGTAGGCGTGCAATTAAGCACTAGTCACTCCAAGAAAATTCTCCCGCAGCGGAAGTACAGTCAAAAGTGAACTGTGTACTGTTTTAGTGGCACAAAACCACCTGAATATTCTTCTCCCACTTGCTGCAGAAATAGTACAGCAAGCTGATTCTGCTGTTTTTACTGGCGAAAATGCAGTACAGCTGCGTATAAACGCTCCAGAAAAAATCCCAGAACTGATATAATGATTTACAGCTGCACTTTTTTGAATTCTGCTGGTCAAAACAGGTCAAACCTGCTGTTTGACAGTCCCAGACTGTCAGAAAAAAGTAATTTTCTGATTTTTTATGAAGATCCCTGATTTTAGACCTCCAATTGCTTCAGTAACTTCCCCCCCGACTGAATATACAGTCTAGAGGTGAAGTGGCTCAAAAGCCCTCTGAATGCGTGAAGATAATCAGAGATTTGACCAGAAGATCTAAATCAAATTTTGCACTTTCAGTGCATAATTGTGCTCCACAAGATAATCTGCTGCATGTAGAATACTCCCACTTGACAGATTGCCGGTCAGGCTACAAAAGCCCCAATTTGACAAAAGTCAAAGATGGATAAAATTGAACAAATCTGCCCCAAAAGTGAATGTACTCACAACAGCAAATTACAGCATTTGTCCCACGGACAATGGCATCAAAAGCCCCTTGAATTGACAGCACATTCCGTGCATTAACACAGTAAATGGCATCACGCTGCTACTGCTCACAAGGCATTTGACTGCATATCCATTTGGGTTGCATCCAACATAGCATACGCTGCAAGTATCAAGCATAGATCTGCCCCCAATGCATACACTCAGTGCCAACACTGACGTACAATCACTGGCCAAGTGATAAGACCTGTCTCGACACTGTTTGCGGCATAAGCTAAGCCTCAGTGCGAGTGTAAGCCCTGCCACAAGTAGAACACCTGCACCTGTACGTGTATATGCACAATACGCGGTACAAGGAAATGAAAATGGCAGGAATGGAAAGTACAATGCAAGTAATACAAAGTACCTGGCTAATGTGCCAATGGCAAATGTGAGAGGAGCAGCCCACAACAGTAATGATCAGATGATCAATGCGTAGAGCCAAGATCAACACACAGACTAGCAATAGGATCTCCACAAACAGGAGCAGCATCAAGGAGAAAAATGAGCAGATAGCTGCTCACAGCTGGTATATCGCATTGTGCAATACTTTCTAGCGCAAGAACAATTTACTAAAGAACTCTTGCATATTCCAAGGCTTGAGACTCGAAATTATCTGCCTCAATCACAAGCTCTGCTTCTCACTCGCAATGGACAGGTCGGCTAGAAGTAGATCAGCCCCCAACTCGCCCAGCCATTGGTATTTTGTTCAAACAGGCACTAGATGCTTTGCTGCAAGTGCTCCCAGCTTTCCCAAAAAATAAGCTTCAGATGGCGGCCACACAGCAGCCAGCACAGATTGCACCAGCAGCATGGAACAGCCCGCCAGAGATGCACCAGCAGCAGCCAAACGATGGCAGCAGCAGCATGTCGTCGATCAAGCTGGACAGCAAGGAGTCGCCCAGCAGCAGCCAAACGATGGAGAGCAGGTCGTCGACCACACAGGGAGCAGCCAGCTCAGAATCGGCAGCCCACAACTCAAGCGATGATCAGCCTCACAGAGAAACGACCAGCAGATCGAACTCGTCAAGGCCTCCAGCGTGAGAGAGAAGCGAACAGCAGCCCTCAAGCTCCACGATTGAGCTCAGACAACTCGCCCACAGCAGCCCGTCGGCTCTCCAAACGAGCTCCTCAACAGATCCGCTCACAGCAGCATCGAAGAGGGAGAAGAGAGCATCATGGGGAAGGGAGCCTTAGCTCTAATACCAGTTGATAGAGAACCGGAGTGAGGAGACACACACACTGTAGACACCAACAATAGGTGGGGATAAACAATGAGTGGTACCTCCCCAAGTACACACAGTAGTATATATATCTATGGATAAGGCTAGGACCACTAGGCACTAAGTACGAAGCATACTTAGTGTACTTAGCAGTACTAGACTAACAAACTGTTACATAGGGTGGCCAGTGCCTTTACCCCAACACAAAGGTGATGAAGGGCCTACATTAGAGCTCTTCGGCTCCAAACTATACCCAGAAGACACGGCTAGTCTCTCCGAACTAACTCTCGCTTTCCTTCCTGTTGCACCTTCGGCCAGTCTCTCTGGACTAGCAATCCGTGCCAACGAGGGAGGTGGTCGCGTCTGTGAAGAAGTGCGTATGTGTACAGCGTGCCAGACCTCTGTAAAAGATGGATTGTGCTTACATAAACCACGTAGTGACTCCAAGAAATCATTCTTGAAGACTGTGAAACTAAGTTCATTAATCTGTGGCATGCGACTAAGTGCATCTGCCACCACGTTATACTTACCTTTTTGGTAACGTATGTGAAGGTCAAACTCCTGTAGAATCTCCGCCCACCGAGATTTTCTACCCTTCAGTTCACTTTGACTTGAAAGCCATTTCAGACTTTCATGGTCTGTTCGGACCTCAAAAGAAGCAGGTTGGTCAAGACCTCGGTTGACCGTGCTACGCGATGTTGAAATTTGAGCATAATGATGAGCTATGGTGGATCATACACTAGAATCAACATGATTAACAAAGTGATTAAGAAATGATTAAGACGTAATTAGTGAATAATTATCAGATAGATTAATGTAGGCATGGATACTCAAAAACCAGCAAATTCTCATTAGGGCTATGCCTCAATTTATAGTGTTTACATCAAGCATCAAATCCCATTGATTTCTCCATGATTCACTCCCTGAATATCTCCACCTTTTGCCTGATTCTCTCCACCTCTTCTCTTTTCCCTGATTATCTCCCAGAATAACTCCACACTCCTAAATTCCCTCATGCTACCCATTATTCTCTCCCAGTAGATTCCTCTAACCTTTTCACAGGTTCTTTCACAATTACATCTTCTCTTTTACAGCCTCTATCCAAGAGCTTGTTCCCACACACACCCTATTCACTTGTATATTTCAACACCTCCCCTCAAGTGAATACTCCTAGTACACCTAGACCCTATACCAAGTTTGCCTCCCTTTACTTGATAGTCCGCGACCAGTGTCTACTCCTCCCCTCAAGTTATCTCAGCACACCTGGACCCTGTATCAAGTTTCTTTCTTACTTGACAGTCTGCGACCAGTGCCTCAAGTCCCTAAACTCCATAGTCCTTGACACACTCTCTCTCTATGTGTCCAAGGCTACTATAAGTGCCCGTGACCTTGACTAAAGTGCTCACACATACAACTACCACTTGGCCTACATCATCGGTGGCTCAGAGGTGGTTTTACTTTATTGGGGCAGGTTACATTGGGTTGTGGGCTCTCTCTCTGTCTCTCTCAGAGATTTTCACATGGCTCCTCACTCTTTGGAGCCTCACATCTTCTCTTCTCTTCAGTCTTCTTGTCATGGCAGCTTCTCTCCACGCGTCCGTCTCTTCTTTCAGTCTTCTCGGGGCAGCTTCTCTTCTCGGGGCAGCTTCTCTTCTTGTGGCAGCTTCTCTTCTCGTGTCCATGTCTTCCTTCAGATCTTCTTCTCGGTGTGGATCCTCTTCTTGGGAAGAGATATTCTTCTTCTTTCATGGCTGGGGCCATGAGCTCGTCCGTCAGGTCATTTTGCTCCATGTGAGCAACATGTTTCAATGTTTTGCTGACAGTTCCTTTGGGCTTTTTATCTTTTGTCATTATGCAATGCAAACCCAAATTTATGCGGGAGGTCTTACCTCTTGCCTTAATCTGGACAAGGGCAGTGTCTGTTCCCATTTTTACACTGATAAAATGTGCCCAATACATAATGCGTATAGCATTCATTCTCATGCACATTCCAAATGCAATTCTGGCTGTGAATAATCTTGAATTTGAGTGAGATTTACAGGCATTAACCAAGGGTTAAATGCAAAATGATGATTTTCACAATTTTATCAGCACAATTTTCCCAGAAATTACATTAAATTAAGGGTAACCAATTTGTACGGGATGGTTGGAGTATCAAACCAACTCCGATTTGAAATCTGAAGTTATAGGGATCTGTATCAGATACCTAATGGTTAATTTGAATCCTCAATTGCACCAAAGTATAGTGATTAGCACTGATTAATCACTGATTAGCAAATTAATGCTCTGGTTTGTGTGCAGAAAACAGAGTATGCGGGGAGCCCAGATCTAGTGCCTTCCACTTCAAATGAGCTCAAATGCTTTCAAAGGCATCAATAGCAATGAGTCTAGTAGAGGATTAAGCCAAGAAACACAAGATTTGACCAAATAATGAAAGCTTAATCTCTGTTTTACCAAAGTCACCTGCAGATTTGATGAAGAGCTTTGATCTCTCTGTAGACTTGATGAAACTCAATTCTGACTTCACCAGCTTGTAGAGCATGCTTGATTACCCCTTGGGCTAAAAGGAATTGAAGCAATTTGATTGGAGCAAGTAGCAATGTCCAATTCACTCAGAAAAATAGGCGCCAGCGATTTTCGTGATTTCTCCTTCGTTTCTACGCGGTTTGATGCGCCGTCTTGCTGAGCATGTAGCCAAGGATGTTGGCTAGCTTAAGCTAGAAGCTTGTGACCTAATTTGTTTTGTGCTAAGTGCTAGAGACCCTCCACTGGCTGGGGGTGAAGGGGAAGATGAAGAACTCACTAAAAAATTGATTTTTTGCTAATTATCTTACTAATCCTCATTAATTGACTAATGGGCTCATAAATCTGGTTGATTCTAGGCATGGCTCTGATACCATGTTGAAATTTGAGCATAATGATGAGCTATGGTGGATCATACACTAGAATCAACATGATTAACAAAGTGATTAAGAAATGATTAAGACGTAATTAGTGAATAATTATCAGATAGATTAATGTAGGCATGGATACTCAAAAACCAGAAAATTCTCATTAGGGCTATGCCTCAATTTATAGTGTTTACATCAAGCATCAAATCCCATTGATTTCTCCATGATTCACTCCCTGAATATCTCCACCTTTTGCCTGATTCTCTCCACCTCTTCTCTTTTCCCTGATTATCTCCCAGAATAACTCCACACTCCTAAATTCCCTCATGCTATCCATTATTCTCTCCCAGTAGATTCCTCTAACCTTTTCACAGGTTCTTTCACAATTACATCTTCTCTTTTACAGCCTCTATCCAAGAGCTTGTTCCCACACACACCCTATTCACTTGTATATTTCAACACGCGAGACGTCTTCCGTTGACTCTCCGTCAGCTGTTGCATTTTTATCACTTAGGTCTCCACCACGACCTCATTCGCAAGATGGTCAAAATGCTTCCCCAGCATTCTTGACATAAAATAGTCATTTAAAAACAAGTCATAAATACAGTTTCTATAACGAACTCTCGTCTTTCCACATTGTTCCACATCTACATTACTTAATCCAAGTCCAATCATATGTATTCGCTTCGTCCTTCATCCATTCTCATCCAATCACATCATTTTCCATCTCATCCAATCACATCATTTTCCATCTCATCACATCTTTCCACATTTATACTCATCACGTCTCATCCACTCGCATCTACCCATATCCACATCTCATCACATCACATTCATTCCATCTCATCCATTCATATCTACCCCGATCCACATCACATCACATCACATCACATCACATCACATATCATCCATTCACATCTATCGCATCCATTCACATCACATATCATCCATTCACATCAATCCTAATTTACATCACATCACATCACATCACATCCATTCACATCACATATCATCCATTCATATCTATCCCAATTTACTTCATATCACATCACATCCATTTCATATCTCATTCACACACATCCCATCTCATTCATCCACATCCATCCAATCATTCACATCTCTCATCCACATTCATTTTCATCACACCACATCCTATTACATCCCATTCACATCTTATCACATCCATTCACATCCTATCGCATCCCATTTACATCTTATCACATCCATTCACATCCTATCTCATCCCATTTATATCTTATTATATCTATTCACATCCTATCACATCCCATTTACATTGTATCACATCTATTCACATCCATTTACATCTTATCATATCTATTCACATCCTATCACATCCCATTTACATCGTATCACATCTATTCACATCCTATCGCATCCAAATTTACATCTTATCACATCCATTCACATCCTATCGCATCCCATTTACATCCTATTGCATCCCATTTACATCCTATCACATCCATTCTTGGGTAAATACCAATTTAGTGATTTAACCAAATAAAATATCTAAAGATATTCTTTCTACCATTTAATTTCTCAACCTTAATTCCATAGGTAGAATTATGGTGGAAATTCTTCTTTTGAGACTAAAAATTAAATCAAATCCTTCTTTTCTTAACTATCATAAAAATTCTTCTTTTAACTAAATACCAATATCTATTTTTTTGAATAAACTTGAAATACCTCCTTTTTCTCATTTAATGAGTGTAATGCAAATATCAAGCGAATTCCTCTTTTATCATAAATTAAATCTATCTAAAATTCCTCTTTAAATTAAATAAAAATATTCAATATTCCAATTATACCAATAATTCTCTTTTCCCATTTAAATGATTGAATTCCAAATATGTTGGGAATTCCTCTTCTATCATTTAATTTTTTCCTATGCATAAAAATCAATTTAACTAAAATTTCTCTTAAAATTGAATAAAAATGTCCATTAATCCAAATATGACAAAAATTCCACTTTTTCCATTTAAATGATTGAATTCCAATTATGATGGGAATTTCTCTTTTATCATTTAAAATTTTCATGTATAAAAATAAATTTAACTAAATTTTCTCATAAAAATTAAATAAAAAGGTCCATTAATCCAAATATGACAAAAATTCCACTTTTTCCATTTAAATGATTGAATTCCAATTATGATGGGAATTTCTCTTTTATCATTTAAAATTTTCATGTATAAAAATAAATTTAACTAAATTTTCTCATAAAAATTAAATAAAAAGGTCCATTAATCCAAATATGACAAAAATTCCACTTTTTCCATTTAAATGATTGAATTCCAATTATGATGGGAATTCCTCTTTTATCATTTAAATTTTTCATGCATAAAAATAAATTTAACTAAATTTTCTCTTAAAAATTAAATAAATATATTTATTAATTCCATTATACTAAGAATTCCACTTTCCTCATTTAAATGGTTGAACTCCAATTATGGTGGGAATTCCTCTTTCATCATTTAAATTTATTTATGCATAAAAATAAATTTAACTAAAATTCTTCTTTAAATTTAAATAAAATAGCCATTATCTTAGTATTCCAAATTTTCTCTTTCTCCATTGGAAAACATGGATTTCCATTGTCATGGGAATTTCTCTTTAATCATCAAAATGAAATTACTAGAAATTTCTCTTTTTCTCTAATTAACTATTTATGCATAAACATTAAAAATCAAAATTTTCATGGATATGATGAGAATTATTCATTTAACCTAGGATGACTAATCCTAGAATATGGTAGGAAGTCCTCTTTTCATATTATGCATGAAAATGATTTATGTGTTAATTTTCTAAAAATTTTACCATAGCTCCACTACTATTACTGATAATTTTCAATAAATTTGAAAAGCATAAGGTTTAGTTAATACAATATGATAGAATAACTATCATTTGGTTCAATATCCAATTTATGTATTTAATCCCTAAGTTTATCATAATTTAAGTAGTAACATAAAAACATTAAAAAGTCATTTCTTTGGCCTCTTATTTGACTAGCATAGAGTTTACTTTTAGAATTAAGAATTGCTTCATGAGAAGCATCATTTGAATATGGAATTGGTCATAGGAATGACCATTCTTTGGGAGAGAGAGAGATATACTTAAAAAATATTCTAAATTAAGCATAAATGTAAACTTTATATGATTAATCATTAAAATTCATTAGAGAGCTTCATTTGCATTGTAAAACCTTTCAATTGAATATTTCTTAAGCTTGAGAGGGGTTGAGAAGTGAAAAACATTTAGAGATTAAAAAAAAAATTTCATGAAGTCACACTTTACCTCTTGTTTTGCTTGATTCTCTAGTCTTAGGAGAGGCCCCCAACCAATCAATTGGTTAGTATGTTGAGGAAAGCTCCAAAGAAGGTTGAAGAGAGAGAGAAGCTCCAATCTCTCCAAATTGTAGAGGATTTTTAGAGGATAATAGAAAATATGCTTATTTTTGAGTAATACTGGCATGGTCTAGTTCACAAATGAGAATACAACAGAATGAGGGTCTATTTATAGGCGAGAGAGGCTACTAACTGAGTCCAACTAAGTTCTAGAATTTTCCAGCTTCAGTTTGGCTGAATTTGGACAAGATTTGGACCAGTTTGACTCCCTTTTTGATTTGGTTTGATCCAGGAGAGAGGAGAGATAAAAATATCTTAATATTTTTGAGTTTAAAACTCCTTCACATGTGTGAAATAGGCACCTCCTTGAAGGCTCTCCCTTTCTTTACCAAGGTGTCAAAAATGAATGATTACTCCAAAACATCTCATTTTTTTAGTAATATTTCATAATTTTTAACTAATAAATCTTGTACTCAATCAACTCTTCATCTTACGTGGGCATTTTACTCATTTTTGGGTATTTTCTTTTATTCATTGGATTTATCTCATCCCAACACTTGGATTAATCTTATTGGTCCATAGGAACCTTAATTGGACCATAATAAAAAAATTTCAGAAAATCTTGATCCTTAGGCTAAGGTATTTTAATTAATTCCAATTGCACCTTGGAAAATTTAGTTTGATTTTTTGTTTCAGGGAAGCACATTTTTGATATTTATAGAATTTATATATCCAAAAATATCTCAATATTGAATTACCACTCTCTAAAAATTTTCATCTCACTAGGCAAAAACTAGGAAAAATAATATTTTCTTGTATTCACAAACAAGGAATGATTACAGGGGATTGAAGTAAAGACTTATTCATTATTCAGGCTGAGGAGGAATCTTACAACACCCTATATTTGCTACAGTCTTGATCTCCTCAAGCACTGCAACAAGGGCGTGATTTTCTATCTTTTCCAAAAAAATCTCTCTAGCCAACCACCTTTAGTTGCAATAAAGAAATGCATCAGAAGATTGAATTCAACACAAATAATATTATCAATGCTAAACAAAGACACTAAATACAAAGCTCATCCTCTATAAGGAATATCTACTCTGAAGGCATGTAATACATATTCCTAATGATAGCCCTAGCCTCCAACAAAGAGAGATACTGAATGTTTTTCTCCACCTTAAGGGGAGCAAGTGCAATTCACTTAATTTTCTCTAGAGTGGTAACCTTATCTGCAATCTCAAAATTCAAGGAAAATAATTTTGATTTCCAGACATCTCCAAGCTGTGGGTCAAGGAAATTTAAGACCTACACAACATAAACTCTTGGCTAGAGCACAACTGAGATAGCTATGTATGGCTACAAGGGCTTGAGCTAATGTTGCTCCTGGAGGGAGATCAAGCCCCTCCACTGGTTGGGGGTATAGTGGGCTAGTTGAAAAGAGATAAAAATACTAATTATCTACTAATCCTAATTAGCCAGGTGATTAGTAAGATAATGGGCTCACAAATTGATGGATTCTAGGCTAGGCTTTGATACCATGTTATAATTACAGCAATGTGATGAGCTATGGTGGATCAAATGCTAGAATCAACATCATTAACAAAGAGATTAGATGATAATTAAGACACGATTAGTGAGCAATTAACTGATAGCTTAATGTAGGCATGGATAATAAAAAACTAGAAAATTCTCATTAGGTCAATGCCTCAATTTATAGAGTTTACATCGAAGCATCCAATCCCACTGATTTTTCCTTGATTCACTCCACCTCTTTTGGTTGATTCTCTCCACCTCTTCCTAGAATATCTCCACACCTCCTAAATCTCCTCATGCTACCCTTTATTCTCTCCCAGTAGATTCTTCTCACCTTTTCACAGGTTCTCTCACATTTACAGATTCTCTTTTACAGCCTCTAGCCAAGGGCTTGTTCCCGCACACACCCTATTCAATTGTATATTTCAACACTGTAGCCTTTATCCTCTCTAGTGCTTTCTTTTGATGTCTACATTAAACTCAACCTGCAACACATTGATAAAGCAAACAGAATGTACGTCCAAAAAATATGAATCAATACCCCAAACAAACAAGAGGCAAGAAAAGGGACGTTGCTCTCACCTAAAATACAAGCCTTGCTAAGTACCTTAAAGGGTACCAGCCCCCGCAGTTCCTTTCACCTCCTTGGTTCTTGCATTTTTATGACATCTGACACTCTTGGGGAGTCAAGGAGCTCATGAAAACTTGAGCGTCGCACTCACAAACATTATTAGCATTCATGAGAGTACATCCCTCAAGATTAGTTTGATAACCGCATACTCATTCAATCTACAAAAATAAAATTTTAAAATTAAATGAATCAAAACTAAAGTAGACAGAAACAAGAAAGGAAAAAGAGAAAAAAGCTTACGAGTTCATCCTCTGTAGCCCTACAAGCAGCGTAATTTAACTTGTCTTCCGTGGGTCTATCAAAGTGCACATGACCCAAATATGCCATGCTAGAGTCTCTCTGTGTACGATTCTGCAATCACTGACATCCAAGCCATGGTTCTATGGTTTCCCTCCCACACATATAACATCTTCCCAGAAAGGTACTGAAACTCCTGATTAGCCTCTAACTCCTCCTTGAATTGTTCATCCACCTCCCTCCACATGGGTGACCAAGACTCTCTCAGTGCTGGTGTAACCTGGGTCTCCTCCCCACTGCCTATCCCCACTGCCTATGCAGATAGAAATTATAAATGCACCCTTTTTTGGGAGGTATCCCTCATACTGGAATGCACTCTTAAGTGCAGTGACATCACTTCTCAATCCCCTTACTCTAGCATAGGTAATGAGTCTACACAAGGGGATTCTAGGGCACTCATCTGAATTGAGTAGCCTACATCTAGAAATGATATCACCACCTCCCACAAGATCCAAAATAATGTCCTCAATGAAAGTCTATCTTATCTCCCCCTCCATCTAAATCATGGACATTTGTAGATGTGTCCTCTGTGCCTGTAGGAGCCTCCATCTCAGATCTATCCCCACCATGATCCTCCTCAGTGTCTGCACAAATTGGAGGCTTTCTCTTTCTCCCAATCTTCTTTGGAGGTGTTGAGGCTTTGTCTTTGCCCTTCCCTCTAGTCTTTAAAGGAAGAGTTATACTTTCAGCCATATGCATCTGCACAAAAGAATTACATATGAAAAAAATCTTATCTTAGCCTCTTTGAAGGTTTCCAAGGGTCTAAGAGAAGCTAGGGTTGCCAAGGCTCTGATGGCTTTGAAGCTAGGGTTGCCAAGGCTCTGATGGCTTTGAAGGGATCCCAAATGAAATGGGTGAATATTTTAGGAGATATTTATATTGGGCCTTAGAATTAGGGTGAAATTTAAATAAAGATAGAAACTTCATTTTACAACATAGGTTATGTGTGGGGTGTAATGGCATTATATGAATCATGATGGGCTAGATCCAGGCATCTAAATCTTTTCATGTGAGATCAGTAGCATCATTCAAGTTAAATAAGCATGCTCAGTCTCTCCAACACTACTTGGATTTCACATTGATGATATCTAAATTTTTATTTACAGATTAGGAGGAATAGCTCATAATAGGAATAAATGATGTTAGATAAATTGGAGAGAATGTAGCCACATAACTTGGATTACTTATGAGGCTTTGCGTTGATGATTGAGCATAAAGTCATTTATAAAATCAAAATAGTCATCAAAGACAAAACCAAAAAGCTAAAGTATTCATAATGCTAAAATGCAAAAGGGGTTTGTTCTCCTTTACTAGTCTTCACCACACTCACCATCAACAAAGACATTTTTTCCATGACAGCAGCGATCAATGTCAGCTTTATCATATCATCAATCTCTTGTCATAGATATGGCCATCACTTCATGGCACTGATGGGGTTGGTCTCTCAACACTTTGAAGTGCCATAAAAAACAAGCAAAGGGGGCTCTTGGGAGGCTGTGATATCGCGGCCTCCTAGGAGCCCCTTTTGCTCATTTTTGATGGCCCTTCAAAGAAGCAAAAGGTAGCTATTAATGTGCCCTTTGCTCATTTTTGATGGCCCTTCAAAGAAGCAAAAGGTAGCTATTAATGTGCCCTTTGGTGTGTAAAACAAAAGAGAAGAGAGGGCTCTAAGAAGGCCACGATATCATGGCCCTTCAAAGAAGCAAAAGGTAGCTATTAATGTGCCCTTCGGGGAGGCCTCTCTGCCCTTTTTTTTTTGGCACATTGGAATGAAGAAAAAGATGCTTCATAGACCAACTTGCATGCTTGGTGACCCTCGACCCTAGATGTGCTGTGACCCCTGCTGACCCCCTCGACCCTTGACCCTTGATGTGATACGACCCAACGACGCTTGCTGATGACTGTGACCTTGAATGCTACTGCGACCCTACAACCCGTTGCCATCTTTGAAGCCAAGAAGAGCCATAACACAAAGAAGCAATAAGAGCCAAGAAAAGCATTTCATGGGAAAGTTGGGGGGGGGGGGGGCTCTCACAACTTTGAAGAGCCATAAAAAAAGAGCAAAGGGGGCTCCTAGGAGGCCATGATATCACGGCCTCTCGAGAGCCCCCTTTGCTCATTTTGATGGCTCTTCAAAGTTGTGAGAGACTAGCCATCTTTGCCCTTTGATGGGAAAAAAAATGGGGAGAGATGGCTCCTAGAAGGCCGCGATATTGCGGCCTCTGGGGAGCCCTCTCTACCCTTTTTTTGGCACATTAGATGAGGACCAACCTAGAGGACGACCTAGCCAATGCTCGATGTGCTACGACCTAGCCAATGCTCGATGTGCTATGACCTAGCCCTCTCGCTACTGCGACCCGGTGCTGTTGCGACCCCGATATCTGCTAATGACCCCAGCGCTGCTAGGATGTGGTGTGGAGGTCTAGGGGAGGGGTGAGGGAGGAGATGTGAAGGAGTGGAGGTGTAAGGGAGGATATGGAGAGTGGAGGAGTAAGGGAGGGTATGGAGGAGTAAGGTTTTAGGGTTTGAGTGAATAAGACATTGGGAGGGAGTAAGGGGAGGGAGGAGAAAAGACTAACTAACCTACTAATTGAGACTACTAATCTATGTAGAAGACTAACTAAACTAAAGTCATGATTAAAGAGACTAACTTAACTAGAACTAAAACTAAACTACTAACTGAGACTACTAATCTAGATTGAAGAGCCGGCCGCGTCCCGCCGTCAGCATGGCACGGCTCACCAGCCCGCGACTTTGACGTTTTTGCCATTTCGGTCCTGTTTCACAAATCACAATCTCACCGTCAAGGTGGGGATGGCATCCCCTGGAGGCACTCGGCATCATAGAACCTCACTCGCAATGCGAGAGGCCTAACGTGCCTACTTGGTGCGTGAGTGCTTCTATGTGTGCCTAACATGGGTCTGTGCTTATGCCACTCCCTTGCACTTCCTACCCATATAGATGCGTGAGTGCTTCTATGTGTGCCTAACATGGGTCTGTGCTATGCCACTCCCTTGCACTTCGTACCCATATAGATGCGTTAGCATACCCTCAAGGCACCATGGGGCCTTAGATAGTACTCCCACCTCACATACACCCTCCCTTTATGGAATTGACACCCTCATCAATTGCTTTTGAAACCAAAGGTTGAGTGTATTCACCTTGAAGCATGATCTGGCTGAGTGTATTCACCTTGAAGCATGATCTAGCTGAGTGATATATAAGTAAGTAGACGCGGGAGGTCTTAACCTTGCTTTATAGCCATCAAAACAAAGTCAGTGTCTAACCCGTTACAAAGAAAAATGGTGCATATTGATTTATTTTTATCTTTTTTCATCTAAAGGCCTGGACTTCAAGCTCCCACTTGAGAGTCCCCCAATCCCCCAAAATTGGCGAGGTGACTATGTGGTATCGCCGAAGCTCCTGTTTGAGCTAAGTTAGAGTGATTATGTGAGGCAATCTAGTTTTGCCCGGAATGCATAAGCCTTCATGGAAGTTGAGACTTGTTCGCGCCGAGTTGACACCAACTTGGTTGCAACATATTTTCTTCAAATCTGACTTTACATTCCTTTCCTTTGGAGTGTTGTTGTGAGCCTCCCCCCCACGTGCTCACAAAGTTTGGTCACCATTTGACAATGTTTGGGTTATCAAATAGCACCCAGTGTGGAATTTTCAAGTTTCTTAGTGCTCGAGAGGCCACAAAAAATCTTGCTCTTCCCCATGCCATTGTACCCAAACATCATCTGATGGTGATTAAACTTTGCAAGCATTGGGGGGGGGAGGACTCCAACACATGCTCACAAAGTTTGATGATGTTTGGGTATGATGGCATGGGGAGGAGACAATAAATTTCACACTAGGCACTAATTGATAACCCAAACATCATATGGTGGTGGCCAAACTTTGCGAGCATGTGGCTCCCCACCACATGGTCACAAAGTTTGGTCACCATCGGAGGATGTTTGGATATGATGGCATGGGGAAGATGGATTTTTTGTGGCCTCTCAAGCACTAAGAGACTTGAAAATTCCACACTGGGGCTAATTGATAGCCCAAAAATCGTCTGATAGTGACCCAACTTTGTGAGCATGTGGGGGACTTGAAAATTCCACACTGGGCGCTAATTGATAACCTAAACATCATCCGATGGTGACCTAACTTTGCAAGCATGTGGGGGGGACCCAACATGCTCGCAAAGTTTGGTCACCTTGAACGATGTTTGTTGGGTATGATGGCATGGGGAAGAGTGGGATTTTTTGTGGCCTCTCAAGCACTAAGATACTATTAAATTCCACATTGGGCGCTAATTGATAACCCAAACATCCTTCGATGATGGTGACCAGACTTTGCGAGCATGTGAGGAGGGGGGACCCCCCACATGCTCACAAAGTTTGGTCGCCACCATGAGACGATGTTTAGGTACGATGGCATGGGAAAGAGAGGGATTTTGCATGTCCTCTTGAGCACTAAGAGACTTGAAAATTCCACATTGGGTGCTAATTGATAACCCAAACATCATCGGGTTGGGTGACTAAACTCTGCGAGCATGGAGGGGGGTCCCCCCCACACATGATTGCAACGTTTGGTTACCCATCAAAGGATGTTTGGGTATAATGGCATGGGAAAGAGCGGGTTTTTTCATGGCCTTGTGAGCACTAAGAGACTTGAAAATTCCACACTGGGCGTTAATTGATAACCAAAATATCGTCCCTGATGGTTGACCAAACTTTCCAAGCATGTGGGAGGGTCCCCTCCCACATGCTCATTGTAAAGTTTGGTCACCATCAGACGATGTTTGGGTACAATGGCATGCAAAAGAGCGGGGTTTTCAAAAAATAATATGATAGCCAAAGTGTTAAAAAATCCATAAAACAAGAACATCAGCTAAAAAGCAATGGTCCTCAATAAAGACATAACACATAAAATATAAACATTAACTAAGTATATCAGAATGTGAGCTAACCCAACTACTTTGGGCTTAGCCACTAACTCAATACATCAAAGCATAATGTAAATGAGCTACCCCAGCTAGTTTGAGGTTAGTCATTTGCCAATAAATCTAAGTACAATGTAAGTGAGCTAACACAGCTAGTCTAAGTCTGGTCACTATCACTGGGCACCCAATTAATATTGTCATCTCCTCTGATTGGTGGTCGATGTGTACATCAAGGAGGCTGTGTTGGTTGTGCTATTACGGGGGTTGTCAAATATCTGCAAGGAGGTATGCCTCAAATGAAGGATCATAAGCTAGTGCTGGTGTACTCAAGAGCCCATGAGTCCCATAAGTTGCAGCTCTCCCCCTCTCTTGATGTCGTGCTACTGCAAGACGTCTCTGTCTATAAATCCAAAATCTATAATTAAAAATGGTTTGTGCCTGCCACTCTCTGTGCATGTAATCTCCTCTA